>NC_084623.1:40721376-41051376 GCF_033978795.1 Nerophis ophidion | reverse complement strand
TAAGCGAAAATGCCATGATCATGTTATAGTAATAAAAAAAAAGACAATTTTCCAACTGGAAAAAAAAAGCACTTTAAGATCTTCAATATCTATTTAGGTTAAATTGTTGCTTACAGAAATAAGTCAATTTTATTTTTTGTAGCTGAGATAGGCACCAGCGCCCCCCGCGACCCCACAGGGAATAAGCGGTAGGAAATGGATGGATGGATGGATTTTTTGTTTGTTCATTCATTCATGATAACAAACTTTATTTACCTTCCATTTACAGTTCAATGGTAAACAATTTTACAGTAATGAAAAATCCTTTCAAATGGTTTGTTGCATCAATAATATATGTAATGATTGCATTACATTGTGAACACTGTATAGTTTTTATCGATTATTTCTTCAGTTAAAGGGCATGATGTAGACAAAAGCACTGGGTCAGTCTGCATAAAGCCAAATATTTTTGGAAGTAAATTTTTGCGTATTGTTTTAATGTGTGGCACCTTGAGATTAGAATATGTTGATTGACAGTCTAAAAGCAACATGTCTTCTTCCTTCAATGGTATTGGATAGTTTTGTGCATTTATTTGTATTATATATAAAAATTGCATATTGAATCGCAATTTTGGAGAGAAAGTTTGTAATTAGGTTTTTTCTTAAAATTGTGCAGCCAAAGCACAAACAATAACACATTTTCAATGTCTCTGTTGGTCTTTTATGACAGCTATTTTTTTGAAAACAAAACTTTATGGCTGTTGGCGAAGACAAATCCATTAATTAGACACTTTTTTTTCAAGACTCAGGGTTCAAAGCATAGGAAAAAATGTAGCATCTTATAATCTAGAAAATATGATAGTTTTCGCTTTTTGTGGAATAAATAAATTGTTTCCCGAGCCCTAATTACTTGCAGAAGACCCTCACTTACGAGCACTTTTGTTTTCTCTTTTGTCTCACATCCAGCTTGTTCAGATGAGGACGGTTCACCCAGTTGAGCCTTTTTGTCATCATCTTTTGCGATGGCAAATCCCCATTTTCCCGCATTGCTTTTCCTTCTCTTTTTCTCCTCTTTTGCTATTATGCTTTTGACCCATCTTCCTACCGTCGCCCCGTCATTATCTTTCCCCCAATCACCTTCATCATCCCCTTGCAGCCCAGGTCCGTCCTGGGCTGTCCGGCTCCACGCTGATCAACATCATGAGGACGAAGGTGGTGGACAAAGATCTTTAAAACTGGATGCAATTGCAAATCAGGTACTGTGCTTTATTAACACTAAGGCAATGTGTTGGTATTTTAATGTAAATTGTCTGAGTTGTAATATCAGTTCTGCAGCTTGTGACAGGGGTCTGTCTAATAGTTAAGTCGCCACTGTAGTGCAAACTGTAGTAATATGTAATTGATAGATTTTGTAACAAGCTTTTCAGAAGTACTGTAACTATCATATAGATTTTGTAACACAAGATTTTGAGAAGTACTGTGACTATCAAAGTGTAAATCATAGTATAAAAACTGTAAATGTAAAAATATAAATATATCAAACCTAGTCTCATATAGTCATAATTCAGGAGCATGTTACTGTGATTAGCTTACAGTGAGAGAGGGGGCCAGACCTCTTGAAAATTAGATTTATTTATGCAATTGCTCTGAGACATTACCACTTTCTTCCATTGCAATGTTTGGGACAAACGTCTGCAAAATCATGCATCTCAAAAATGGCCTACAATGCCATGTGAGGACTGGCAAACCTCTGTTTTGTTTAAAAATGTACTCTGCACTAGAATTAATGATGCAGGTATATGCATTTTGTCAAAGTTGTTGAAATCCTGTGCTCATTAGGGTTTAAGGTTCATCATTTGTAAAATCCCATGCTTACGCACTGTTATTGAAGTAAACAAAATGAGCAACTTTTTGAAAAATCTGCCACAAAATCAAGCGTTCGAGGTCGCAATGATCACTCAAACAGCTAACAAAATATTGGATGAACTGATTATTATTTTTAGTAATTTTGGCATCAAAGGTCCACTTCCTAGAATCATAATGGTCCTTTTATCATTCTCCATGAACTATGAAGAAGCCTGCTAACAAAACGATGAAAAAATACTCTCCACAATTTTTTTTTACTCAATTTTGTTGAAAATTTAGGTCTGTGTACAAGTTTTATTTGCCGTAGAAGAATTGTCAAAAAAACTAATGAAATGGTGGCTTAAGATTGTTATGCACAATGCTGCTGCATCTGTAGCACAAATAACAAAGCTTTGTACAGCTATTGCAAGCACTCTGCTACCATGTTCATGTAGTTTTTTTTATATATATTTAGGCCATAACCCTTCCAAATGTGCAGAAATAAAGTCATCACAAGTTGCCCACCTAAACGGAGAACCACATTCATGGTGTGCACCACCTGTCTGACCACCTACCCATTCCTGTGAATTGTAAATAGTATGGGAAAGATGTATTTAACATGAGACATATTTGTCCTGAACCTGTTGTTTTATTAATACATCTTTGAGAATGTTTAAAAAGAAACGTTTACTTCCTATCGTATTCTTTGACACTTCCGTTTGCCATCAGTGATGTGTCATTGTTGTGAAGTCACAAAAATGAGGAAGCTCATCAAATTGTGCTTGTCGTCTGTACTTCCGCTATTCCAGGTGGCAGAGCAGGCTGGGCTGCACAACTATGGCCAGATTGGACAGTTAGAAGGCCACTATTTGCTGTGTTCTTCTCACCCTGCTGCTCAAGTTCAAAGAAAGCATCCGGGGGATTTTCTAGCAACTCATCCTCATGTTCTTTGGTACTCTCAAGAGAAGGTTCTGAGCCGCTCCAAAAGATCTATGGCCTTCAATGACCCTCGATACCCTAAACAGTGGCACTTGGTAAGGTTAAGATACTAAAATGTTTTTCATATAATGCTGTAGAAATTAAAACTGGTATGCATAATATGTAAAAACAAACATAACCTTTGGCTTATCTTTAAAAAGGACATCATCATTGTTGATTCAATTTTTCCCTTTTTTATCAATTTGTGTTGAAGCACAATGATGTCAATAAAGGGATGGACATCAACGTGACAGGAGTGTGGGAGCGTAACATAACCGGCCAAGGAGTGACTGTGGTGGTGGTTGATGACGGCGTACAACACACCCATCAAGACATAGAACCTAATTATGTAAGTGACTGTTCTTTTGTAAGCAAGAAGCATTTCTTCAAATAACAAAGCATTGAAATGGACATCAAGTTCCAACCTTTAAATATTAGAGCATAACTGACATTTTCACTGACAATGAAGAAGTCTATCCAGTGTTTGGCATATTTTATTATATATATATTTATATGATATATTTGATGATTCAATCCACATTTTAAATAATTTTTTTTGATCGACCAGAAGGGTCCCAAAGATCGACTGGTCGATCGCAATCAACGGGTTGGCGACCCCTGCTCTAGAAATAAACTGTCATGAGCTCTGAGGCGTGAAAGCAGCTCACCAGCCGATTATGTCAACAAAGCAGCAACAAGCTATCAATTAGTTTTCTGTGACGATGCACCGCTAAAATTAGTTTGTCTGTGTTAGCGCTTATATTAACAATAAAGCTAATAAATATAATACATATTGTATATGTTTTGGTTTTAATTGTTCCTAAAATTTGTTTCACAGTCCCTTTTATAACCCACTTTTCATATCTGTCTGCAAGATATATGATTCCTGAGAGGTTTCCAGATTGCAAATGGAACCACACCCCACTCTCTTCCTGAGTCAAATTTATCGTTTGAAAACTTACACTTTTTTCCAATATAATGTAAATCGTCAACACATTCTTTTTCCAGACACGGTCAAATACAAACTTCATAAACAGTACAGTTGTGGTCAAAAGTTTACATACACTTGTAAAGAACATAATGTCATGGCTGTCTTGAGTTACCAATAATTTCTACAACTCTTATTTTTTTGTGATAGATTGATTGGAGCACATACTTTTGGGTCACAAAGTGTGGTTCTTTTATGAATTTATTATCGGTCTACTGAAAATGTGACCAAATCTGCTCGATCAAAAGTATACATACAGCAATGTTAATCTTTGGTTACATGTCCCTTGGCAAGTTTCACTGCAATAAGGTGCTTCTGGTAGCCATCCACACGCTTCTGGTTGAATTTTTGACCACCACTCTTGACAAAATTGGTGCAGTTCAGCTAAATTTGTTGGTTTTATAAAATGGATTTGTTTCTTCAGCATTGTCTACACGTTTAAGTCAGGACTTTAGGAATTTCCATTCTAAAACCTTAGTTCTTGCCTGATTTAGCCATTCCTTTACCACTTTTGATGTGTGTTTGGGGTCATTGTCCTGTTGGAACACCTAACTGCGCCCAAGTCCCGACCTCATTATGATTTGATGCTTTGACATTGTTAAACTTAAATATCTAAGTTCGTCACAGCATTTATAAGCCAGAAATGACGAATTTCATCAAAAATCCCCTTTTAAGATGTCCAATTAAGATCCAACATGTGTAGTTAGTCTTTTAACGTTGTGTTCATTGACCCAAATTTATTTTGTGTCAAGAGTCCAGAGGGCAGCTATGACCTGAATTCTAATGACGAGGACCCCATGCCCCACCCAGACGTGCACAGTGACAACCACCATGGGACTCGATGTGCCGGTGAGATCGCAGCTGTTCCGAACAACAGCTTTTGTGCCGTGGGGGTGGCGTATGGCAGTAAAGTGGCAGGTACACAATCGAAATGCTATTAGTTTTGTGGTTATTTCCAGCTCCCAATGTGTTGTGGAAGATATACGTTCTTCTTTCCCCAGGTATCAGGGTTCTGGATGGGCCACTGACAGATAGCCTGGAAGCCATAGCCTTCAACAAACACTACCAAGTCAACGACATCTACAGCTGCAGGTAACACACTCTGTCTCACTCTGAGCCTCTTATGTCGTTAAGAAATGTATTCTAATGCAAGGTGTGTTGTAATAGATCAATTTGTAGTATATTGTAAACAACTGATGTGCATTGTGGTCTCTTAGTTGGGGCCCTGATGATGATGGACACACTGTGGATGGACCTCACCCCTTAGGAAAGGTGAGACAGACTGCAACTGCACCTTTTAATTTTGCCCATCATTCACAAACTTTGTGGAGACATGAATACATGTTTTTCTCTTTTCTGTATAGTCAAAATTGTCAAAAAAAAACCCTGCTAGTATGAGGCAACTAACAATGTGGCTAACATGATTAATCTATTCCACCTTTTAAACCCCACAAAACATAAAAACAATGCCAACAATGCCGTGACCTGCATAATAATTAAGCTACAACTACATTGTTCTAAGAACTAAAGCCGAGGACCTACTTTTAGTAACAAGGCGCCTCGCTCAAGAGGGCATAACTACTACTGCAGCTACTACTGCTGCTGCCTCTGCCAAATACCCTCTAAATTTGTAAAAGTCAAAGCAAGATTAGAAATCATGCCTCACACCTGTAGAGTAGAAGGTTGTGGCCATAAGCCGAGAAGTTGGTCAACATAAACATTCTACTTACAACCAAAGACATTGCAAGAAAGATGCTTGCTTATTCAAGCATTATTTTTACCTGAGATATTGATTGATACCATTTACTAAATGGTATCGCCCAAATAAGTTTTTCAACTAGTCAGGGTCCACGTTGATCAAATCATGATAACGAATTGATTCATATGAGGATTAAGCTGAATGAATCATCTAAACGGGGAGTATAGGTCTTTTGCTGAAAGATATAAACAACCCATAAGTCAGCATTCCAGTCAAAGAGGGCATTGTATGTGACTGTATTATGTTTTTATTTTGTATTTCTTGTTTAACACTTAGCACTACTGCTACATAATGGCTTCAAGTGTTTCACTGGAGCTCATCCTCCTTATATTTAGGTGTAAACATATAAGGTTCTGGATCATAATTTCTCCCAAAGTAATCATTATTGGCACTCACAAAGTCTGCCATGATTAGTGGTTGTAGTTTTTAATGGAAATAACAAAGGTAGCTACGCGCTCTGTGAAATCAATGTGGCCAATAAAGAAATTCCATTGCATAAAATGACCAAAATATTACACATTATAACACATACATAGAGCATGTATATAATATAACATTTTGTTGGATGTTTTAGAGGGTGTATTCAGCAGATTTGCTGAATAGACCGTATCCCCATTACCATAATCAATAGTTAGAATGCATAAAAAGAAATATATGTGTTTGTCTTACATAAGGGTGGTAAACAATAGGTAAAATTACCCCCAAAAAGTGCAGTTCCCCTTTACTTTTTTTGGAATTTTGTCTACCATTCACAAACCCTACACTAGACAAAAACACAAGTATTTTTATTTTTTGTGTAGTTCCCCGCCTTCCGCCCGATTGTAGCTGAGATAGGCGCCAGCGCCCCCCGCGACCCCTAAAAGGGAATAAGCGGTAGAAAATGGATGGATGGAATTGTAAAACTACTGGTCAACACTGCAAAATGCAGGATCTATATGATCAGACATCCTTAAAGTGCAATTGCTCCTTTTTGGAATTTTGCTTGACATTCACAATCCTTACGTCCGACAAACATGTATTTTTCTTTGTTGTGCAGTCTAAATTGTAAAGAACTGCTAGGAAGAGAAGGCTAACGATGGTAATGGAGATCAAAATTCCAAAAAGGAGCAGGGATCTAAGGAGTTAAGGAGTTAAATGCCTCTTTGCGTGTCACTGATGTCCTTTTAATACTTTTTTTTTTCCTAATATTTTTTCGATCGACCAGAAGAGTCCCAAAGATCGACTGGTCAATCGCAATCGACGGGTTAGCGACCCCTGCTCTAGAGCTCTCATGAGCTCTGAGGCGTTAAAGCAGCTCACCAACCGATTATGTCAACAAAGCAGCAACAAGCTATCAATTAGTTCTTTGTGACGATGCACCGCTAAAAGTAGTGTTAGTGCTTATATTAACAATAAAGCTAATACTTTGTCAAATTTTAAGTCATAAAATGTAAATGGAGTATTGTTGGTGCTTTTTGGATGTTTTTTGAGAGGGATTTAAGGGCGCAAATGAAAATCTCCTATTAGCTCCATTGTAAGCAAACGTTTTTTACGAGTTAGAATGCATTTAAAAAAAGAGAGAAAAACATTCAACTTCTTGTCTCTCATAATGACTGAACGATAGTGCAGTTCCATCCATCCATCCATCCTTTTTCTACCTCTTATTCCCTTTGGGGTTGCGGGGGGCGCTGGTGCCTATCTCAGCTACAATCGGGTGGAAGGCTGGGTACACCCTGGACAAGTCGCCACCTCATCGCAGGGCCAACACAGTTATCCTGGTCAAATAGATCTAGCATACTGCAGTGTTGACCAATAGAGGGCAGTACATATCAGCAGATTGCTTATAGGGCCTTTATGTATTAAATGTGTGTTTTTAGTATTTTACATGTTCTCTTTGTTGTATAAGAAACATACTCTTATTCACAGGATGCCATATATTTTTGGTAAGTTTAATTATGATTTCTGAACTCCTCAGGCAGCACTACAGCATGGGGTAATTGCAGGGAGACGTGGCTTTGGAAGCATCTTTGTGGTTGCCAGCGGAAATGGAGGTCAATATAATGATAACTGCAACTATGACGGATACGCCAACTCCATCTATACCATCACTATCGGTAAGATGGGGTTTCATGTGCGATTTTTTTTTTTTTTAATTGGCTTAGATGTGTCCATAACATACGGTTATATTTTACTGTTAATGTTGCAGGAGCTGTTGATGAGAATGGCAGGATGCCCTTTTATGCTGAGGAGTGTGCTTCCATGCTGGCTGTCACTTTCAGTAGTGGGGGGAACAAAATGAGGAGCATTGTAGGTCACACACAAATTGCACACACAAATTAGTCATTTTAGCGTTGCACTAACCAATTGTTAATAGAATGACAAATATTGTGTTTTAATAACAAACAACACCTTATTTTACTCCTCACATTAAACAGGGCCATAACTAGGATTTAACAAATACAGAGGTCAAAAATTGGTGGTTCGAGAGGAGCTTTGAAAGCCTGAAATCATGTGTATCCCAGCACCATATAAATACTATTACCTTGAGCCACACAACAAATTTCCAGAATAACACAAGCTTTCAGTTGAGGTACAGTTATCACGTGTTATATTATCTAACATCTTTGACAATCAGCATGATTTTGTAACAGTCCACTATTTTTATTAATTTGTTGAAGTTTTGGGTATTAAACAATTTTAACATCATTAAAACATAGATTTAACACCATTCCATAGTTTCAACTATGACCAGAGATCAAACACACATCCTTCTGTTTGGCAACTGTGTATTAATGACACGCGCCACGAAAACAGAAGTTTGAGAGGGAAATGTGTTCTAATACAATTATCGTGGCCAAGAGTACGCTTTGGGTAAAATTTCATATGAAGGGCCTTGTCATTCAATAATTCACATTTGACATGTGCTGAGCTTCTTTACGCAAAACGACCCACCGGAGAGTAAAACAAGTTGAGGTACTTGTGTGCTACAGTATTTCCATTTAGATTGCGTTTAAAATGTGTTGGATAATATAGTCTTGTAATACTGGGGAATATTTAGTAATTTTTCTTAGTAATGCACATGCAAATTACACCATCAATAATAGTAATTTTACTATTTATTACAATATACTATGTTTGTCTGTTATGATGAAACATGCTGACAGGACTAATGGCCTGCAGTAGTTTCTTTTATTTGGTACTGTTTGTCACTTGTCACTATAGAAACGACTTGGACCCGGATTGTCATTGCCTAGGGGAAAATAGCTTTGTCCGAATTGCCTCTCTCTTGGGGAGAAAGATACACAAGCTGACCACAGTGTGCGCATGGGCCAAATGTAACTGTGTGTGTGTGTGTGTGTGTGTGTGTGTGTGTGTGTGTGTGTGTGTGTGTGTGTGTGTGTGTGTGTGTGTGTGTGTGTGTGTGTGTGTGCGTGTGTGTGTGTGTGTGTGTGTGCGAGCAAGCAATAGAGAGATGGTTATAGAGAGCATTAGAGAGAGTTACACGCTTGCATCTAACAATTCAACATGTCAAAAAGGAGTATAAAGAAGTTTATCTGATCCCACCCTTGTCACATCAAAGTGTCTTGATGTTCAGATTTCAGATTTTTTGGGGATATTTATGGAAATCTTTTTAAAGCTTATTCTATATTTTATTTGGTCTTAAAGCATTTTCAAGCATAGAAATTAAGTTAAGTGAGTTGTATTTATATAGTATATTTCTCTAGAGACTCTAAGCGCTTTACATAGTGAAACCCATTATCTACATTCTTTAAGCTACGTTTAAAACGGTGTGGGTGGCACTGGCAGCAGGTGGTAAAATGTCTTGCAGTGACTAGGATAGCGGAAGTGGGATTCCAACCAGGAACCCTCAAGTTGCTGTAACATGGTCACTGACTGGCTCTGCCTCAGGCAGCATAGTAATCAGATTAAAAAGTGTAAAGGTTACTTAAGGGTGTTATTTCATAACTGGAGGGCTTTCACGATGTTCAAAAACATTTTAAGTATTTTAAATTATCCTTACTTCGCGGAAATTAATTTATCGCAGCTCTCTCTGGAACCAGTTTACAGCAATGAACGAGGGACGACTACATGGATATATATAGAGAAAGAGGGCGAAGTGGTAGAAAATAAGATGGATGTATGGAAATAAGTTAAGTCTTTGCAGGAAGACCTGACTCCATCTTTACTCTCACTATCGAGGTTTCATTACTTTGATGTACTTGCCTGCATGTAAATGATTTAACTAAATTTGCAACAGTTGTTTGCACAGTAGGCGATAATGGTTCAGTGCTCAAGTGTTACAAACAACAGGGATTAGCTGCCTGACATTTTGAGTGGGGCTTGAACAGCTGTCTATAAAAATCCCTGGAGTTCTCTGGGTGTTAACACTGAGAGTGCTGAAAGTTCCTGCCTCCACCAAACAGCCTGTTGTTAATTGCATACGAGCATCATAGAGCAGTTTTGGTTTCTAGCCCCTAAAACCTGTCATTGTACATGTTTATTTGGATTTCTCACTGTACAGCATTGATACAATATATTCACAAAAGTACTTCACACTTGAAAATGGAACGACATGAAGTTGACCTCCTCTGTCATGCTATTACAGCTTCCGTTCTACAAATGTTTTTGACCTTTATTTTATTGATGTCAAATTGTTAGCTGTTCATACAAGTGTTCTTAGCTTTTTAAATTGCCACTGACCTGCATGGTCTGTGATGTGTATATATATATGTCAGCTTTCTGTTTACTGTTACAACCACCTCATTGTTTAAACCATACAAAGACCTATATGATTATATCGAATCCTCTCTGTCTCTTTAGGTGACATCGGATTGGTCCATGCAACAGGGGACAGGATGTACTGAGGGCCACACTGGCACGTCAGCTGCTGCCCCCATTGCGGCCGGAATGGTGGCCCTCATGCTCCAAGTCCGACCGTGTCTTAGCTGGAGGGACATCCAGCACGTCATTGCCTTCACTGCCACCAAGGTAAACCTTCTTGGGTGCTTAAATCTGAATTTGTCATTCATTTATATACATGTCCTATGGTAATTGTAGTTGAATTGTGCTCAGTACTGAGGTGACTGATTTTTATCGATACTAAGTTGAGGATAGTGGATCACATACCTTTTTGGCTTTCATCTGAATTAAACATTGTGTTTCATAACAGTGTGACAACAGTTCAGACTGGAGGGTGAACGGAGCAGGTTTCTATCACAGCCATCAACATGGTTTTGGTCTACTCAACGCATGGAAACTTGTAAATGCTGCCAAGGTATACAAAAGTCACATACACAAGTCAAATTGCAACCAAAACAGTGTTCCCCCTAGGTCTGTAGGGGTTCTAAACAACTACACAAACATATGCACACATGCCGAGCTGTGTAGTGATTGATCCTCGACAAATACATTTGATAACTACCACCTTTCATAACAAAAAATCAATAGACTTACCAGTAGTCCAAAATAATCAACTGTGTCGAAAACCCAGCGCATGCTTTCCCCCTCGAGAGTACATTCACGCATGTAATACGGCTTTAAAAAGCAAAGGGGAATTTTGAATACGTGGTCATGAAAATTTGTTTAAATAAGACATATACAATAAGGGCATTTGGTTTGTTTAATAATAAGACAAGCGGGCCTTGAATTTTTACTTTTTAAGGTCAAGGCAAGTGTTGCCTTAAAGGAGGGCTCATATTTCAGGGCACCAAGGCAAACATTATTTTCTTTCGAAGCAGGGGCTTTAAAGAATACATGCATGCTTTTATTTTTATATATATATACACACACACACACACACAAAATTAGAGATCAAGGCATCATTTAATGGCAAAAAGCTGACAATGTTATAAAAGAATTTAAAAAAACAGATTTTTGTCTTTAGATATATGGATAACATTTATCTACAGTCTTTTAATTACACATTACAACTAACATAATGGTATTACGTTCGCACCCCATCACTGCTTTACCTAACAAACAGTCATTATGATAGCAATATTGATAACAATAACAATAATCTTAATTATTACTTCGGCAGCCCTAGATCTCATACATGATCACTATTTTTATCTATGTGGACAAAAAGTGCAGTTACGTTTTATGGCCATAATTTTGGACACCTTCTCCTCATTCAATGTGTTTTCTTTATTTTCATGACTATTCACATTGTATATTGTCAATAAAGTCATTAACACTATGAATGAACACATGTGGAGTTATGTACTTAACAAAAAAAGGTGAAATAACTAAAAAAAAAAAGCATGATTTATATACTACTTTCTTCAAAATAGCCACCCTGATTACTGCTTTGCACACTCTTGGCATTCTCTCAATGAGCTTCAAGCACACTGGTGAAGTGAAAACCATTGCAGGTGACTACCTCTTGAAGCTCATCGAGAGAATGCCAAGTGTGTGCAAAAAAGTATCATCATTGAACATTGAGAGAATAAAATCGACATCAAATAGTTTTCTCCTTCGCTGTATACTTTTAGTGTGGGGACAAGTGCGTCTATCTCCAATATTGTCAACATTTTATTCCGTTGTAGTCAAAAGCTTCCTTTTTTTCCTCTATCCTCTTATTGTGGGTGGCAGACTGGGTCATACATGCACATGCATGGTAAAATCCTCTGCTGTTGCAATTTCTAATCTAATGTTAATCAGTAGACTTTATATGGAAGCGTTAAAAACTACAACATGGCTGACAGGGTGGAGATGCAGTCAAAGGGGGCTATGCCTGGAGGAGGACCTTGGCACGTAAATAAGACCGGCCACAAAACAGCACATTCTAGAGAGACAGCTAGAAAGGAAAATGTGGACCAAAGAACCACCATTACATGTTATGTAGACCACAAGGAACGGTTTAATTGTTGAAAAAAATTGTATAATATGACCCCTTTAAATGACATCAGCTATGGTTTGGTGCGATATAGAAAATAATTACATAAAATTTGCTTGACCTTCTTTAGGGGGTCGTGCCCCACTAAAATAATCGTAGAGGTAACTGTGAAAAATTATCTGTTAAATCAAGTAAATGTATAAAAGTAATTTTGTTGACCCACCCTGATTAGATATGTTTGCTCTGTTGTGTTTTCCAGATATGGGAGTCTGTGCCATTTTTAGTGTCCTATCAGAGCTCAGTAAAAGAGGAGAAAGTCTTCATCCCAACCTATCCCGTGGAACTGATTCGCATGTGGACAGGTAACGTTTATGTGTGGCTGCTGCTTTAGCTCAGCTCTGCATTCAACAGTTAACTACTACAATGTAGCTGCTATGCAGCCACCACCCTTCCCTCTCTCCTCCCCTTTCCTCCGTCAGTCTGGGCCTCCATATTTGGTAATGTTTGCCTGTTTGGCTCGGTCCACATTGAAATACTTAGCGACATGTCTCCACATCGCCACGGTCCACATTACAAATTGTTTATTTGTTTTACAATTTGTTCCTCTATTGGCTTATATACTCTTGTAATCTCTCAGATTTGATTGTCAGCTTTTTCACACTGTTTAATGCTTGTGATGATGTCATTTTAGGAGAAATATTTCCTTTCCTTTGTCTCTTTTCCTCTCCCCCTCATCTGCCTTTCCACTTCGCCCGCCTCTCAGTGTTGAGGCGGACTGCCAGTGAGGAGTGTCTGTTAGGTATTGAATATCACATGTACTTTAGGCATTTGCCTTCATACTAGAAGTTTAATTTGTCAAATTCAATCAATTCAGCCAAGTTGGACAATTCATCATTTCCTCCTCCCACCCCTGCATTTGTTTACATTTACTGACTGTTTCCCCCATCACTAAATGTTCTAGATCAGCCCATTGACTCATCATCTACACCTCTGTTTACAGTCCTTACTTTATCCCTTCATGTCCCTCCCAGGCCCCAAGATTCTTGCAGCCTTACATGGCCAAAGAGCACATTGGTTCATTAGTGTCATAGTTCAGGAACTACTAAGAGATTGCCTCACGATGATTCCTAGTGAGGATTCGGAGTCATCCCCAAAATTATTAGAATAGGGCCATCAAATACAAATGAAATAACATCAATATACTTACTTTTTTATCTTATTAGCCTTGCACATATTAGTTATTAAAGCACTTGTTTATTTTTTGGTAAATCATCAATATTTAGTGTTTACATTGAGCAAAGAGACCAGTCTAATAAGTCAGTTTTTGTAGTGCAGTCCTTCTCAAATAATGGGGGGGTCCCCCCTTGGGTACGCTGTGTGATCCCGGGGGCCGCATGTGACCTCAAGGAACATGTTTTTTTTTTTTGCCGTACCAGAATATGATGAAGCGTACATAGCACTTGGCTTCACTGTAACCACAGTGGGAGGCGAGGAAAGGCCAGTGGATTGTTTCCTTTTATGTTAATAAGCTTACAATGTTATGCAGAGGTATAATTATAACAATTTTGTAGACAAATTATACTATTTATAGTCACGGTGCAGAGCTGGGGGAGGTGCGGAAGATTTTCTTCTTCCAAGGGAGGGGTAACAGAAAATAATTGAGCAGCAATGTTTTAGTGTCTTAAACATACCTGGCCAATAAAGCTGATTCTGATTCTGGTTCTTTACAATCGGTTTACCCAATATAGTAGACTTGTGTGTTTTCAACTTGTTGGTAGCTGGAGGATCTTCCAAGCGTCATTGCTCTGGTCGTCATCAAGGCTTCCAGCATGGCCACAAGTAAAAATATAAGTATACTTTCTATATTGGAACTGGGCTGTAATATGCTGAAACACGGGCAGAGACTGTTCTGCCAATAGTTGGTCAACTTGATCATAACAGCAAAGATGGCGCCTACACTTACCATGTTGCTGGCATTGGGCAACATTGTTCTGGCTGTTGTTCGACATTGCTCACGTCAAAGGCTCACCAATGTGGAGAAGTGTTATTGATGAGGTTGGAGTCGAAGATGCATCAGGAGTTTTGGTCTTCAATTAGCATGAAAAACAGACACCTATACAATGGCTCCCTCAGCTAGTAAGTTTCTCTTATTCCGGAAGCAGAAGTCCCCTTTGGCGAATATTTATTGTTACCAGTAGGGCTGCAGCCATCAATTAAAATAGGTATTCAATCAATTTGTTTGATAATTGTGTAGTTGAATAAAACACGTTTCATAACCTCAATACGACTTTTAGGGAAAATAGTTTAAATAAACAAGGATTTTTCATCCCAACCTATATATGCACTTAACGTTGCAATTGCACTTTAAAAATAGGAGCATCACTATATATATACACATATATATATATATATATGTATATATATATATATATATATATATATATATATATATATATATATATATATATATATATATATATATATATTCAATGTATTTATTTTATTTTATTTTAGTTCTTTTTAAAAGGTAAACAACAACAAACTGTGTAGCCTAAAACTAGGTAATAAATAATAAACAAACAAACTAGACCAAAAGACTGATGAAGTATGATCAATTGAGTTACAATTTGGGGCGGTTTAGCTCGGTTGGTAGAGTGGCCGTGCCAGCAACTTGAGGGTTGCAGGTTCAATTCCCGCTTCCGTCATCCTAGTCACTGCCGTTGTGTCGTTGGGCAAGACACTTTACCCACCTGCTCCCAGTGCCACCCAAACTGGTTTGAATGTAACTTAGGTAATGGGTTTCACTATGTAAAGCGCTTTGAGTCACTAGAGAAAAAGCGCTATATAAATATAATTCAATAATTCAATACAATTTAACACACACACACACACACAGTTAAAAAGGTACTAATTGGAGGAGTGGTGTTTGAGTTTTACATTAAAACTGCTAACATTTCTTCACATGCTCACATATGTTTAATTAAAACATTCATTATGCAAATGAATCTAAAATGGCGTTAGCGGCCAAAATAGACTTATACCTTGTTTGCTGCTCTTAAATACGAAATATGCTTTTGGTAATGCTTCATCATCAATGTAGTGCTAATGTGACATACCAGCTCGCTTTGACAGTGCAAAGCTTTCACCAAAATGTATTTTTCAGTTTCACATGATCTCAAAACTTTTCTCTCGTCTTCTTTGGTCCCTTTGCTCTCTTCCCACTTCGTCCTGGTTTTCTTGAAGCCCTCTCTCTCTCACCACTGTTCACACCGCACACTCAGGCCACATCACCCAAAGCATGAGGTGCATCTCATGTGCGCTCTAATGGAGCAGTTTTGCGGAATCAATTTCCGCCTATTTTACTCACTAAACAATTCATTGAAGCAACAGAATACACATATTTTTTCTAATTGAAATAGATTTAATCGGTGAACTGTTGCAATTGATCACCACAAGATAGTAATATAAAATAAGACAAATGCTGTACTGAAATGCATATACAGTGCATCCAGAAAGTATTCACAGCGCTTCACTTTATCCACATTTTGTTATGCTACAACTTAATTCCAAAATGGAATTCATTCATTTTCCCTTCAAAATTCTACAGACTATACCCAATAATGACAATGCGAACATATGTTTTTTAAAATGTTTGGAAATGTATTATAATAATAAAAACAAAAAAATCATGTACCTAAGTATTCACAGCCTTTGCTCAATACTTTGTTGATTCACCTTTGGCAGCAATTACAGCCTCGAGTCAGTTTTTCATATGGTGTAACAAGCTTGGCAAACCTATCTTTGGACAGTTTTGCCCATTCCTCTTTGCAGCACCCCTTAAGTTCCATCAGATTGGATGGGAAGATTCTTTTTTTTTTTTTTCTTTGTAATGAAAAGGGGAGTTTTTTTGGGTTGGTGCACTACTTTTAAGTGTATCTTGTGTTTTTTATGTTGATTTTGTAAAAATAAATAAATAAAATTTAAAAATTATAAAAAATTCTTCTGCGGCCCGGTACCAAACGAGCCCGGTGGTTGGGGACCACTGAACTATAGCATTCCTCGGCAGAAAGAAAAGAACCTTCCAGAAGGACAACCATCTTTGCAGCAATCAACCGACCAGGCCTGTATGGTATAGTGGCCAGACTGAAGCCATTTCTTAGTCAAATGTTTGCCTGAAAAACACTCAGAGTCTGATAAGACAAATATTAAACCCTTTGGTATTGATGCCAGGTGTCATGTTTGGAGTAAACCAGGCACCGCTCATTTCCGGGCCAACACCGTCCCTACAGTGAAGAATGGTGGTGGCAGCATCATTCTGTGGGGGTGTTTTTCAGCAGCAGGAATTGAAAGACTAGTCATAACAAAGGCGGAAAATTAATGCAGCAATGTACAGAGACATCTTGGATGAACACCAACGCTTCTCATCCAACCTGATGGAGCTTGAGAGGTGCTGCAAAAAGGAATGGGCAAAACTGTCCAAAGAGAAGTGTGCCAAACTTGTGGCATCAAATTTAAAAAGACTTGAGGCTATACTTTCTGCCAAAGGTGTATCAACAAAGTATTGTGCAAAGGCTGTGAAAACTTAGGTGCCTGTGATAATTTATTGGAATTTTGAGGACAGAAAATTTATGTATTCCAAGGCTGTAACATAAGAAAATGTGAAAAAAGGGAAGCACTGTGAATACTTTCTGAATCCACTGTAAGACGTAAGTAAGACCTAATTCATGGCAAAAATAAAACTAATGGAGTGAAGCCGCAACATTTGACGTGCAGTGTGGCGAGGGAAGACTGTAGTATTGAAAGTATTGACGTAGATTGAATTTGTTTGGCATCAACACTGAATAGAACTACTATATTTTTCTACTCTTATACTGTATATCAGTGGTCCCCAACAATTGAGCCACAGAATATTTTTTTATTAATTTTATTTAATTTTTATTTTTTAATTAATTTATTTATTTATTTTATTTTTATCAAATCAACATAAAAAACCACAAGATACACGTACAATTGGTGCACCAACCCAAAAATCCTATCTTTTTCATGACAAAAAAAAAAAGAATCCCCCCTCGGCTGGGCGGCGGGACAAATTATCAAGCGTTGACCAGTCGGCAGCTACAAAATGGTTGGGCACCACTGCTGTACAGTATATGACATATAATGTGTAATAGTCACAGTTTCACAGTAATTGAGAGTACTGTCTGTATCCACTCCTCAGTCACTGCTGCTGATGTGGAACAGTCTGGGATGCAGACACTGGAGCACGTGGCTGTTACTGTCACAATAACCCACCCTTGCCGTGGCAATCTGGAGATTGTGTTGTTATGTCCCAGCGGTGTTCCATCAATCATTGGGGCTCGCCGTGTTGTCGACAGGTTAGCCATCTTTCTCTTTATTCACATATTTTTGATGCACGGGTAAAGCATCCACATCATACCTCTGGTTGGCCTCTGCTTCTTTCACACAAAAGAGACCCTTCAGGCTATCAAGACTGGACCTTCTCTACTGTGCGTTGCTGGGGGGAGAAGGCTCAAGGCCAATATCTTCTCAAGATATCTGACCACAGTAAGAAGAAGTGACACATGCAATCTTTTTGTTGTGCTTTGTTTACTAACCCCTCTCTTCATGCAGAGGAGCCGTTATCAGAGCAGTGTGCCATCGTGGGAGAGTTAAAGCAATGGAAATTGACTCTGTATGGATCGTCTATGACTTTCAATGAGGTCAAGGACAGGCAAAGGTAAGACCTCGTATTAATTTATTATCAGTTAAAAATAGAGATCGACCAGGCAGATCATCAGCATTTTGACCGACGTCCCACTGCCTTTTTTCTTTTTTTACTCAACTACAGCATATCTACATCAACAAATACAATATATACACACATTATACCAATATTTAGTGTTAAAAAAAATGCAGCTGGGATAGGCTGCAGACACCCCGCAACCCAGAGAGGGACAAGCGGTAGAGGATGGATGTATGGATCTATGGAGGGATGCAATCAAAGTATATCCACATTGAGGACATGCTGACTCTGATCTAGAGAACCCCGTGCTTATGTCTTACGTCAACACAACAACCGGTTTGGCAGCGCCGTTTCTGTAACCAAATTATTTTTTCGACGGCCAAATTTTCAGAGCATCACTAGTCAATAGTGCACAAATAATAAACTATATATAGTCATTAATACTGTAACTACCTGCTGATGTTAATGTGTTGGTGTGTTATGATATTAGTTCTCACATGGTCTGTGAACTCAGTGTGCTGGCAAGAAAAAGGAAGTGTTGTGTATCTACAAGTGAAATACGGAGACGTGTGCACGGAGGAAATACCGGTTGGAATTGGTCCAATTGTTAGCATAAAGTTGGTTAGCTTCATAAGTGTGTCCGACTTTGTGTGTTTTTCTGGACGCTACAATATATTATATTACTTTATTTTTGTCAGGTTCAAACACTGATGACATCTATTAAACAAGACAAAAGGGAAAGAATCAAACAGAGACAGAATTAAATTTGGACTCAGATCTGAGGAGAGAATGGCCACTGTACTCTCTGTACAGTCCTGCACCACGCTCTGCCCCCAGATTGTACTCCTTCTTTATTTGACTTTCTCCCCCCCCTGCCCACAGCTGCTTCCTGAGGGAAGTGGGTCGTAATCAGCGTTGCCTTCGGTTACTGAACAGTTCGAAGAGAATTCGTCAAATAGTTCAAAGAGAGTCCCATAAAATAGTTAATAGAAAGTCCAATAAAATAGTTCAAAGAGAGTTCCATAAAATAGTTAAAAAAGAGTTCGTAAAATACTTCAAAAAGAGTTCTTCTGGGAGTTGGGCAGATCCTGACATCTGTCCGCTTGGAAGTCCCAGTGTCTTCTTGTCAAGAACACAATGTAATACAACGTTTTTTTGTGATAATCTAGAAACAATTATTCTAACAATTTTGTTTTCAAGTTAAAAAAAAACATTTTTAAGGTGCGGTGGCTAATATGTTGCTGTGGTGCACCGCCACAATCAAATATATTAAGGGGTAACCCTGAATGTGTTAAAACTATAACTCAATCCATTAGAATATCGTGCACAAGCTGTTTGACTTTTGGAGTTGAATTAAGACTAAGAAACCAATTGAAAACTAAGTAACTTGTTGTAGTTCATTGAGGATTAGAGCGTGAACGGCAAAACATATGGTGTGGCTACAATCGAAATAGCACCATTGGTCCATTTTGTAGCGTAGCGTACGTCATCCAGTATTAGTCTTCTTCACATTTTGTGGGGCAATTGATATTCTCGTAGGGGGACTACATTGTATTCATAATCCTCCCAAGATTTACATGCTCACATTATGTGTTTGTAAAAGTAATCTATTTGTTTTGTTGATTGACTCAAAACCTTTTCTTCATTGATTCACTGTCGTAACTTCGATGTCATCTACATATATAAACAATTGGAGCGTTTCTGAAAAAAATCAGAACCGTCGTTTGACCTGATATGACATAGGGCCATATATCGAATATACTCCTTATATTGCAGGTTTGTCTCTGTGCGATATAGAAAATGACTATATCGTGATATCCGAGTATACGTTATCACACAGTTGCTTTTAGCTGCGGGCATTACACTACAGGCGTTTCTCACTCTTACTTCTCTCTCCTTCTCACAGAGACTAAAAACATGCACACCTTCTTACATACGTCACATACTGCAACGTCATACGCCCTCGCAGAGCAGAGTGGTAGAGGCATGGGTAACATTAGCTGCGATGCTAGCGGTAATATGAGAGAGAGAAGGTGCAAACCTAGTAACAAATGAAGGAATAATTAATTCCAAGAAAAACAGCAAGGGTTCCATCGTCTGTCGGTGGTTCGGCTTCAAGTGGGAAGATGTCGAACAGACAACCGTAATATGTCAAGTATGCAGCAAAAGCGTTGCTACAGAGAATAAAGAGTGCTTGAAACTCCGCATGTCAACATCTCGGCTGGTGCCACACCCACAAAATGCCCAAGCAACCATTTACAGATCAACACCGTATAATAAAAATAGTCAACAACAAAAGGAAATAATGTCCGCAGGAACCTACCACATAGTGAAGGACATACACTATTTGATTTCCTATTATGCCGCTAATTTTTACTTGACAGTTATTGAAATATTTTTTGTGACATCATGCACAAAAGTGCACTTTATTTGTTTTAAATTATTGTCGTGGCATTCTGTACATAAAGTGCACTTTAATTTAGTGTTGTTTTGTCATCATGTACAAAAGTGCACTCATAGCTTGTTTTAAAATGTCTTAGACAATCTTGCACTTTCTGTTTTGGAAATGACATCAATGTTTGTGCCACTGCTTAATAACTGTTTAATAAATGCAGTTTTGGTAAATTGACTTAGTTGGGATTTCCCTCTCTGCATGAAAGTTTAAATTGAGTATATATTAATGCAGTATGAACAAGAATGTTTTAATGTAGACACATAGAATCATTATACTGCTGTGATTATATGCATCAAGTGTTTATTCAAGGCTAAGGCAAAATATTGAGATATATATCGTGCATCGTGACATGGCCTAAAAATATTGAAATATTAATAAAAGGCCACATTGCCCAGTTTATATGTAATACTGTAAATGTTTAAATTTTTACCTATTTGTTCACCTAGCATTGATGAGGTTTTACTAACCAGTTGTCCAATCAACAACAGGCTGGTGGAGGAAGCTATGAGTGGCAAATACCTGGACAGCAACTTCTCTCTGCCTTGCCCTGCAGGCCTTGATATTCCATCAGAGATTATTAGCCCTTTCACCTCCAACAGCCTCAAGGTATGTTACCTCAAAAACAACATGTACAAAAGTTCTATGCCACCACGATGCTTTAATTTTTTTTTTTCATTTGCATTCATTTTGACACAGCAAAGCCATAAATAATATTACAGATACTGTTAGCAAAATTATGTAACAAAAAAAATTGAAAAATTATCTGACCTTTGTAAAGTTCGATGGTTGGTTCAAATCTGGATAAAGGTGCATGAACAGGTCTTAATTCTAACCTTAATGCATCTTATTTTTGACTGTTAGACTAGACTTTTAGACTACTGTATGTCCTTAAATTGCCGCCGGGGTGCTAATTAATTTAAAACCTCTTCTCACTCCTGCGCTTACCAAAGGTGTGCAGTAAAAATAAGCATGCGCTAATTATTTTAAAACTTCTTCTCACTCCGGCACTTACCAAAGGTATGCTGTAAAAATTTGAGTGTGATGTAAGCTTGGACCTTAAATCCAACTGAATAGCTTTTAATCTTCTTCCCTTTTTGCGATTTCAAATTACCGGTATTGAAATCAGCCTCCTCCATTTTGAAAATGATGACAGGGGAAGTGTCTCTCGTGACATCACAAGTTTGACCAGGCGGTAATACTAAGCATGCGCTAATTATTTTGGGAAGCGAGTTTGACCCGGCAGTAATTCAATGCAGGCGCATACTATATGTCCTGCGGCAATTCAAGGAAATACGGTAGTCTAAAAAGTCGAAATGAACAGGTGTTAATTTTAACCTTATTGCATCCTAGTTTTGACTTTTAGACTAGACTTAGACTAGTCTAAAAAGTCTAAATGAACAGGTCCTAATTTTAACCTTAATGCATCCTAGTTTTGGTTACAGACAGTGAAAACCTGTGCTGTTCGCTGCGCATAGGTGGTTGCCTAAAGGGCGCTCGGATTCGAATGAACTCAAAGTATTATATACTGTACCTACTTTCTGGTTCGACAATGTTAGTTACTCCCCGCTAGTACAAATGCACGCAACAAAAGGATAATGTTTTACAAAAGCAATTTTTCACCAGTTTAACAGCAATATAGCAGACACCAATAATCTCTTTCAAATACTTTGGTTCTTGAGGATCACTTTTGTATGTCTGCCCGTGAACTGATTTGCATGTTTATGTGAAAAGGCCGGTGTTGACAACTGGAACTCTAATGATGATGTTCGGACCAAACTGCAATAATTTTTTACAAATATTTGAACACTAGTTATCTTACCTGTTAGCTGTTAAAAACAGGGTGTCCAAACTGCGGCCCGTAGCTTATTTTTAACAGCCCACGAAACAATTGTTAGCATTCAAGTATTAGCTTGTTAGCTTTTAGCAAATTTTGCAGGTATACACCTCAACGTCAAATATTTTGTTACTTGATGAGTAAAACCTGTTAGTAAGCTAACATTAGTATGATGGCTTTTTTTTAAACAAATTTTATAGGTACATACTAGATATATTTTGCTAGATATATCTAGCAACATTAAATTGGCCCTAGTGTGTGAATGTGAGTGTGAATGTTGTCTGTCTATCTGTGTTGGCCCTGCGATGAGGTGGCGACTTGTCCAAGGTGTACCCCGCCTTCCGCCCGATTGTAGCTGAGATAGGCGCCAGCGCCCCCCGCGACCCCAAAAGGGAATAAGCGGTAGAAAATGGATGGATGGATATCTAGCTTTTTTGGCTATTTGGGTATTTCACTAATGTTAACTGTAATCTTGTTATCATTAGCATGTTAGCCTTTTTAACTCATTTGCTCATATGTTTTGTTACTTTAATTGATTAATTGAAACTTTTATTTGTAAATTGCACAGTACAGTACATATTCCGTACAACTGACCACTAAATGGTAACACCCGATTAAGTTTTTCAACTTGTTTAAGTCGGGGTCCACATTAATCAAGCGTGCTAACTATTAGCATTTACTTTCAGCTTTGGCTCTAAAGCATTTACACAAAAATTCTACCAAAGTTGCAATTTTTTGTTTTTTGAAACAAATCTAAATGTTGCACTGGTTTTAAAGGTGAAATTACGAAATTGCCCGCCACATCCTTTGATTTGTCAGTCCGTGGACCTCTGTGAAAAAATTTTTGGGCACCCCTGGGAATAAAATATCTCGATCCAATTTGGTAGTGATTCTCAACATGTGGCTCTATATAGTGGTACGCCAAATAATCCATGAGATATTCAAACACAGTGTTACTGTTCAAACTGTGTGTAATGTTACAGCGACCAAAAATATTAAATATACTCGTTAAATAAAACCTCTGCCTTGTTTTAATGAATAGGTAGGCCTACTACGCTACTGTATTTTAATGTTGGTCATTATGTTGTTACTTGGAGAGCCATGGGTTTTTTGGTACTTGGTGAGAAAAGTTTGCGAACCACAGAAATCCTTATTTTTGGTCAAATTATTAAAGGCCTACTGAAACCCACTACTACCGACCACGCAGTCTGATTGTTTATATATCAATGATGAAATATTAACATTGCAACAACACATGCCAATACGGCCGGTTTAGTTTACTAAATTTCAATTTAAAATTTCCCGCGGAGTTTCCTGTTGAAATGTCGCGGAATGATGACGCGTGCGCGTGACGTCCTGGGTTGGAGGGGACATATTAGTGCAGCACCACTTGCGGCTAAAAGTCGTCTCTTTTCATCGCGCCATTACACAGTATTCTGGACATCTGTGTTGCTGAATCTTTTGCAATTTGTTCAATTAATAATGAAGAAGTCAAAGTAGTAAGATGGAGGTGGGAAGCTTTAGCCTTTAGCCACACAAACACACAGTGTTTCCTTGTTTAAAATTCCCGGAGGTGAAGCTTTACTATGGATCAGAGCGGTCAAGCGAACATGGATCCTGACCACTTGTCAACCGGCAGGTTTCGGTGAGAAAATTGTGGTAGAATGTCGCCTCTTACCGGAGATCTGCGGAGCTTGCGCCGTCCATGCAGCTCCCGTGACTTCCCTCAGACACACCCCTCCGACTATCAGGTACTATTTAACTCACTAAAACAGTAGCAACACAATAGAAAGATAAGGGATTCCCCAGAATTATCCTAGTAAATGTGTCTAAAAACATCTGAATCGCTCCCAATGCAATCGCCTTTTTTTCTTCTTTTTTTTTCTAGTCCTTCGCTTTCAATATCTTTAGCCACAAATCTTACATCCTCGCTCAAATTAATGGGGAAATTGTCGTTTTCTTCGTCCGAAAAGCTCTTGCTGCTGGAGGCTCACATTATAAACAATGTGAGGATGTGAGGAGCCCTCACACCGGTGACGTCATCGTCTGCTACTTCCGGTAAAGGCAAGGCTTTTTTATTAGCGACCAAAAGTTGCAAACTTTATCGTGGATGTTCTCTACTAAATCCTTTGAGCAAAAATATGGCAATATCGCGAAATCATCAAGTATGACACACAAAATGGACCTACTATCCCCGTTTAAATAAGAAAATCTAATTTCAGTAGGCCTTTAAGTCATTTGAAATAAAGATTTTGGTTATGTAGACAATCGCTTATGTCGATATGAGTTAGTCAGTCCGAGGGGTGTCGACATAAAGTGGTTTTGTCTTCATTCTGAGAATTGTCTCCTCTTTTGACGTCCTCTCCTGTAGTTTCTCCTGTTGCTTGGCTGCTTTGCTCTGTTCTGGTCCCTCTACTACATACTGGAGGCCACCGTGGCACACTTGGACCTCAAAGACCTCCTATGTCTGTCCTGGAGGCACAGAGGGCACAAAGTCAAGAAGGGCCGTCGAGACAGAGGAGTAGAAGAGGCGTTGGAAGAAGAGGAATTTGGAGAGGGCGACGAGAGAAACGTTTTGTTGGAGCTGCATACAGTGTTGGACTCTAGGCCCAAAGCGCCACTTACAAATGGAGAGATGCTGGATACATAGCAATGACCCCGATGGTGGTTTTTGAAGTGCTTTTTGGATTTCTCAGGCTTTCACCTAAACGTCCTCGCCCACTCTGATTCCTCCAGAGTGGGATTGAGGAGTAAAACAATTAATGACAGAAAAACTTGATTGAGAAAGTACTCGTGGGCTCAAACATGGTGTGTTCCTATGCACTTGACCATCTCAAAAACAAAACCGTTAAAGATTCAAACCTTCAGTAAGTATATGCTTACAGAAAGAGGAGTACCTTTTATGGAGATGGAGTCAAACAAAGACAAACATAATGTATGCACTTTACACAAGGGTGAATCTGCTGCGTGAGTGTTGTGAAATGAGTGTAAACGAGGTCTTCCTTTTAAAGGATCATTGTTTTAGACCTGTGGTACTGCTGATATATTTTAGGAATAAAATATATTTTTTACGTAAAAGGTTTCTTACCACAGGCTTATTGAACAACTGCATAAACAAAAAAACTTGACATTCATTTTGAAGTGAAAGTATTGAATATGTATAGTTATATTTTTATTCAAGTGTCACACATATATGCCTTAAACATTGTACATCATTTGTGCTGGTTATAAATGGCTTTTTTTTTTTACAAAATGTTTTATTAAAGAGAGGAGTTGGAAGTTGTGTTTTGCTGTGCAAGTCACATGAATAAAAGATAAGGGACTTGATGGAATATTGTTACTTTGTGAGTGTGATGTTATTTTCCATAAGCATGTTAAATGAGGTTATGAAATTGTTTTTTTTCTTGTATAATTGATATATAATTGAATTATACAGAAAGTAGTCTAACTGTTCAATGAAATATCATTAGGTTCACCAGATTGTGACCAATTAGTTCATCATTAGCAGTGGGGCAAAAAAGTATTTAGTCAGCCACCGATTGTGCAAGTTCTCAAACTTAAAATGATGACAGAGGTCTGTAATTTTTATCATAGGTACACTTCAACTGTGAGAAACAGAATGTGAAAAAAAATCCAGGAATTCACATTGTAGGAATTTAAAAGAATTTATTTGTAAATTATGGTGGAAAATAAGTATTTGGTCAACCATACAAAGCTCTCACTGATGGAAGGAGGTTTTGGCTCAAAATCTCACAATACTTGGCCCCATTCATTCTTTCCTTAACATGGATCAATCGTCCTGTCCCCTTAGCAGAAAATAAGCCCCAAGAGCATGATGTTTCCACCCCCATGTTTCACAGTAGGTGTGGTGTTCTTGGGATGCAACTCAGTATTCTTCTTCCTCCAAACACGACGAGTTGAGTTTATACCAAAAAGTTCTAATTTGGTTTCATCTGACCACATGACATTCTCCCAATCCTCTGCTGTATCATCCATGTATCCATTTTGGTATAAACTCAACCCGACGTGTTTGGAGGAAGAAGAATACTGAGTTACATCCCATAACACCATACCTACTGTGAAGCATGGGGGGTGGAAACATCATGCTTCGGGGCTGTTTTTCTGCTAAGGGACAGGACGATTGATCCGTGTTAAGGAAAGAATGAATCAGGCCATGTATCGTGAGATTTTGAGCCAAAACCTCTTTCCATCAGTGAGAGCTTTGAATGGTTGACCAAATACTTATTTTCCACCATAATTTACAAATAAATTCTTTAAAATTCCTACAATGTGAATTCCTGGATTCCTGTCTCTCACAGTTGAAGTGTACCTATGACTAAAATCACAGACCACTGTCATCATTTTAAGTGGGAGAACTTGCACAATCCGTGGCGGACTTTTTTGCCCCACTGTATGTGGCCTGTCACATCATTGAATGTGGGACCCATTATTTAGCGGTAAATGGATTATACTTGTATAGCGCTTTTCTACCTTCAGGGTACTCAAAGCGCTTTGACACTATTCCCACATTCACACACGCGGAAGCTGCCATAACCATCATCCATCAGGAGCAAGGGTGAAGTGTCTTGCTCAAGGACACGACAGACATTAGGCAGAAGCTGGGGATCGAACCAGCAACCCTCAGGTGCCATCCACCGAGCCATGCCATCCCCATAGTGTGGTCCACGATGTTGTTCAATTTGGTTCATCAATTAATGTGGCCTTCTGAGGGCTGCCGTTATGGCGGTGAGGTCCTCAATAAAAACGAGTTTGACACCGCTGCCTTGGAGGAAATCAAAATACTGTACACATTAAAATAAATACATGTAAACAAGGTCCTGTACAGCTCATTTCAGGGTTTAAAAAAAATAAAAATGGGTCTCTGTGGGGCACTACAGTGAGTTTCTTGGCCCCGACCAGTATCAACCCGATTTTAATGAAAAAGTAGGTACAGTCGTGGTCAAAAGTTTACATACACTTGTAAAGAACATAATGTCATGGCTGTCTTGAGTATCCAATAAGTTCTACAACTTATTTTTTTGTGATAGAGTGATTGGAGCACATACTTGTTTGTTACAAAAAAACATTCAGGAAGTTTGGTTCTTTTGTGAATTTATTATGGGTCTACTAAAATGTGACCAACTCTGCTGGGTCAAAAGTATACTTACAGCAATGTTAATATTTGGTTACATGTCCCTTGGCAAGTTGCACTGCAATAAGGCGCTTTTTGTAGCCATCCACAAGCTTCTGGTTGAATGTTTGACCACTCCTCTTGACAAAATTAGTGCAGTTCAGCTAAATGTGTTGGTTTTCTGACATGGACTTGTTTCTTCAGCATTGTCCATGTGTTCTCAATGTCCTCCGGGCTGATAATTTTAAATTGTCCTGAAGAATTTGGAGGTAATCCTCCTTTTTCATTGTCCCATTAACTCTGTAAAGCACCAGCTCAATTGGCAGCTAAACAGGCCTGGAGCATAATACCACCACCATGCTTGACGGTAGGTGTGATGTTCATGGGATTAAATACCTCACCTTTTCTCCTCCAGACATATTGCCGGGTATTGTCGCCAAACAGCTCATTTTTTGTTTCATCTGACCACAGAACTTTCCTCAAGAAGGTCTTTGTCCATGTGATCAGCAGCAAACTTTAGACGAGCCTTAAGGTGTCGCTTCTGAAGCAAGGGCTTCCTTCTTGCATGATAGCCTCTCAGTCCATGGCGAGAGTGTGGACACTGACACCTATTTTTCAGCAGATTCCAATTCATTGCAGACCTGCTTTTTTGTGGTTCTCGGTTGACTCTTGATCATTCTGACCAGCAGCAGGTGATCGCTTGCGTTTTCTTCCCGATCGTGGCAGTGACAAAACTATGCCATGCACTTTATACTTATGAACAACTGTCTCCACAGTTGCTCTTGGGACCAAGCTGCTTTGAAATGGCTCCAAGTGACTTTCCTGACTTGTTCAAGTCAATGATGCGTTTTTTTTTTCAGATCTATGCTGAGTTCCTTTGACTTCCCCATTGTCACGTTTGTAAATAAATGATAAATGGGTTGTACTTGTATAGCGCTTTTCTACCTTCAAGGTACTCAAAGCGCTTTGACACTACTTCCACATTCACCCATTCACACACACATTCACACACTGATGGAGGGAGCTGCCATGCAAGGCGCCAACCAGCACCCATCAGGAGCAAGGGTGAAGTGTCTTGCTCAGGACACAACGGACGTGACGAGGTTGGTACTTTTGTGGGATTTGAACCAGGGCCCCTCGGGTTGCGCACGGCCACTCTCCCACTGCGCCACGCCGTCCCTTAACCGAGTCTAATGACTGCATCACATGAGCCTTATATAAACGGGCTCAAAGAAGTCAACAGGTGTCGTCAATCATAATCACTCACATGAAGTTAAGACATACTTGCCAACCCTCCCAATTTTCCTGAGAGACTCCTGAATTTCAGTGCCCCTCCCGAAAATCTCCCGGGGCAAACATTCTCCCGAATTTCTCCAAATTTCCGCCCGGACAACAATATTAGGGGCGTGCCTTATAGGCATTGTTGTTAGCGTCCTCTCTCACCTGAACAGGAGTCTTATCATATATGTCTCCGTTATCCATAGGTTTATCTATAACCCATAAAGTAGGCTGGCACGGAGCTATTTCTCAGTGTGAGTTCATTTCAGCCGGCATGTTTATACACTGACACACAACATCCGGATTCCCATCATGCATTGCTTCAAAACAACGGCAAGTAGTAATGTCCAAAAAAACAACAGAGACGAAGCAGACGAACGAAGAAGAGACGTGGCGACGACAAGTAAGAAGAAAAAGTATGCTCGCAAGTTCCAAAATGATTGGAAAAAATAATTTCAGTTCATCCAGGACAGCTCGAAGGCAAAGGAGAACGCTGCCTGTAAATTTTAAACTCTGTTCGATTCCTAAAATGACGATAACACCTCTCCCAGTTTCGCTACGCGAATGCTATAGAATTTAGGAAATTAAACACTTAACAATTTATTCCTGGGTATAAGAAAATCACCAAATTATTTTGAACATTTGAATTAAAATATACTGGTCCTTCCCTTATTAATGAATTTGAAAAAAATCAAGTTGTGCCAATATAGGCATGCAACTGCGGCATATTTCATTTGACTAAAACGGAAAAGAACAACCTTGTCATCAATGAAAGCAAATTAATTAAATGTTCTATTTTCATCAGAAATGTTTCTCTTTTTTGATCCGTCCAATGCTAGCTTACCGGGTGTTGACCGCTAAAAACAATAAAATTGCTTGGTAGCAAGAGATGACGCACAGGGACTGTGACATACAGTGGGGCAAAAAAGTATTTAGTCAGCCACCGATTGTGCAAGTTCTCCCACTTAAAATGATGACAGAGGTCTGTAATTTTCTTCATAGGTACACTTCAACTGTGAGAGACAGAATGTGAAAAATTTAATTTATCCATCCATCCATTTTCTACAGCTTATTCCCTTATGGTGGAAAATAATTATTTGGTCAACCATTCAAAGCTCTCACTGATGGAAGGAGGTTTTGGCTCAAAATCTAACGATACATGGCCCCATTCATTCTTTCCTTAACACTGATCAATCGTCCCGTCCCCTTAGCAGAAAAACAGCCCCAAAGCATGATGTTTCCACCCCCATGCTTCACAGTAGGTATGGTGTTCTTGGGATGCAACTCAGTATTCTTCTTCCTCCAAACACGACGAGTTGAGTTTATACCAAAATGGATACATGGATGATACAGCAGAGGATTGGGAGAATGTCATGTGGTCAGATGAAACCAAATTAGAACTTTTTGGTATAAACTCAACTCGTCGTGTTTGGAGGAAGAAGAATACTGAGTTGCATCCCAAGAACACCACACCTACTGTGAAGCATGGGGGTGGAAACATCATGCTTTGGGGCTGTTTTTCTGCTAAGGGGACAGTACGATTAATAATTGTTAAGGAAAAAATGAATGGGGCCATGTATTGTGAGATTTTGAGCCAAAACCTCCTTCCATCAGTGAGAGCTTTGAATGGTTGACCAAATACTTATTTTCCCCCATAATTTACAAATAAATTCTTTAAATCTCCTACAATGACAATTCCCGGATTTTTTTTTTCACATTCTGTCTCTCACAGTTAAAATGTACCTATGTTTAAAATTACAGACCTCTGTCATCATTTTAAGTGGGAGAACTTGCACAATCGGTGGCTGACTAAATACCTTTTCGCCCCACTCACTGTACGTGAATCCCTTAGGGGAGCTGCAGCCTGCCACCGTAGCCCCCACTCCCTCCTCCTCTGTTGCAAGTCTCAAAATGTATGTTGTAATATTCGTATGTGCTTTGCTATGGAGGTTTTTTCCCACTCCAGTCTGGGCTCCTAAGGGGCCAGATTGTATTTTTCTACTCATCCTCCACCAACGTTTACCTTTTTCCCCTCTTTTACGGGGCGCCTTGTGGCGACCCATCAGCGTTCCTGTTCTGTCACCCTGTACACTGTTTGTTTGTCTAATCTTGATCGGGTTTGTGCTGAAAACAAAGTCTCATTGTCCTTGTGCAAAGACAATAAAGACCTACCTACCTACCATCGATTGACAATTAATCAAAATGTTTTATTATCATATGATAAGATACCAGAACTCTCCAAAATAACAACTGTTAGATTAAAAATAGCTAAATAAATGTAACTAATTAAGTAACCATTATTTGTTGACATTTTGTTTCAAAGCCAAAGGGAGCCACGGCATGTGGCATGAAAGAGCCGCATGTGGCACCAGACCCGCGTGTTGCAGACTCCCAGGTCAGGTGGATAGTTTTATTTTCTTAATCTTTTTTTGTTGTTTTTGTTCATGTTCACAAACTCAGGCAATAATTCCTTGGACACAGAGGACTTTGTGGGTGAAAACCAAGTGATTTAAATGAGTAGCTGATAGTAGTTTTTACCTTTGTTTAGTTATTGTGTACTATTGACTTTCTTCTGATTGTATGTAATAAAACAGAATAAAGAACAAGTTTAAATAGTATGTTGATATTGTTAAACTGTCAATAGCACTCACCATACATATATTGAAAATGCTAGTGTCAATCTTGGGCGATCGGAATCTGAATTGGAAGCATTAAGCCCTGATCGAAACATCCCTACTCTAAACATGGACATTAAGAACATTTTTCAACAACAGAACCAGGACAGTTTGACGACAACATCAGCTGTGATAAAACAGGGGATGATTCAGGTTTGTGAATCTTATTTTAAAAGTGTTTTGACGTTATTCTGCTTATTTGTTAGCTTGCTATCAGTAAAATGTTAGCTAATTATTTCAAACCCCGTTTCCATATGAGTTGGGAAATTGTGTTAGATGTAAATATAAACGGAATACAATGATTTGCAAATCATTTACAACCCATATTCAGTTGAATATGCTACAAAGACAACATATTTGATGTTCAAACTGATAAACTTATTTTTTTTTTTGCAAATAATCATTAACTTTAGAATTTGATGCCAGCAACACGTGACAAAGAAGTTGGGAAAGGTGGCAATAAATACTGATAAAGTTGAGGAATGCTCATCAAACACTTATTTGGAACATCCCACAGGTGTGCAAGCTAATTGGGAACAGGTGGGTGCCATGATTGGGTGTAAAAACAACTTCCCAAAAAGTGCTCAGTTTTCACAAGAAGGGATGGGGCGAGGTACACCCCTTTGTCCGCAACTGTGTGAGCAAATAGTCAAACAGTTTAAGAACAGCGTTTCTCAAAGTGCAGTTGCAAGAAATTTAGGGATTTCAACATCTACGGTCCATAATATTGTCAAAAGGTTCAGAGAATCTGGAGAAATCACTCCACGTAAGCGGCATGGCTGGAAACCGACATTGAATGACCGTGACCTTCGATCCCTCAGACAACACTGTATCAAAAAACGATATCTAAAGGATACCACCACATGGGGTCAGGAACACTTCAGAAAACCACTGTCATTAAATACAGTTAATCTCTGCATCTAAGTGCAAGTTAAAGCTTTACTATGCAAAGCAAAAGCCATTTATCAACAACATCCAGAAACGCTGCCGGCTTCTCTGGGCCTGAGATAATCTAAGATGGACTGATGCAAAGTGGAAAAGTGTTCTGTGGTCTGACGAGTCCACATTTCAAATTGTTTTTGGAAATATGCGACATCGTGTCATCTGGACCAAATGGGAAGCCAAACATCCAGACTGTTATCGAAGCAAAGTTGAAAAGCCAGCATCTGTGATGGTATGGGGGTGCATTAGTGCCCAAGGCATGGGTAACTTCCACATCTGTGAAGGCACCATTAATGCTGAAAGGTACATACAGGTTTTGGAACAACATATGCTGCCATCTAAGCGCCGTCTTTTTCATGGACGCCCCTGCTTATTTCAGCAAGACAATGCCAAGCCACATTCAGCACGCGTTACAACAGCGTGGCTTCGTAAAAAAAGAGTGCGGGTACTTTTCTGGCCCGCCTGCAATCCAGACCTGTCTCCCATTGAAAATGTGTGGCGCATTATGAAGCGTAAAATACGACAGCGGAGACCTCGGACTGTTGAACGACTGAAGCTCTACATAAAACAAGAATGGGAAAGAATTCCAATTTCAAAGCTTCAACAATTAGTTTCCTCAGTTCCCAAACGTTTATTGAGTGTTGTTAAAAGAAAATGTGATGTAACACAGTGGTGAACATGCCCTTTCCCAACTACTTTGGCACATGTTTCAACCATGACATTCTAAGTTATTATTTGCAACATTAACAAAAAAAAGTTTATTAGTTTTAACATCAAATATCTTGTCTTTGTAGTGCATTTAATTGAATATGAGTTGAAAAGGATAGCTGAGATAGGCTCCAGCGACCCCAAAGGAAATAAGCTGTAGAAAATGGATGGATGGATGGATATTTAAATCCAACACAATTTCCCAACTCACATGCAAACGGGGTTTGTAAGATGCCACAGTACTATTAATAAACTGTTGGCTTACTATTTGTAAAATGTTAGATTACTATTTAAAAATATTATCTTACTATATTCGTAAGACGATAGCTTACTACAACTAAAATGTTAGGTTACTATTAATAAAATGTTAGCTTACCGTCAGCAAAATGTTGTCTTACTATTTGTAAAGTTATGGTCCAAAAAAAAAGTGAATGATGGCAAAATAAGAATCCAAACAAGCTTGAATAATAATCATACAAAAAGGGAATTCCAGAGAAGCTGATGCTCTCTGCAACAATATTTTGCACATAAAAGAAAAAAATAAAACCATCACTCATTTAGGTATTGTCAATCTTAAATCCGTCCCTGTACATATCACTGAAAAATGGCAGATTTAGGATTTGTGAAGAAAAATACTCCTATTTTGTAACATTGTGTTTATAAATCACACAGCACATGTATTTTCAAGTCATGATTTAATATGAAAATGTACAAAAGTTATTAGTGCTGATACAGCAGGCAAAGAGCGGGGAGGGGGTGTAAATAAGAATTTACCGTGTTTGTGCCATAATTAATGGAAACATTTGCGTGTCCAAAATGAGGAAAATATGCTGTATTTTGTCAAATTGTACAGGATTGGTTACAGGACTCATTCAGCTGTTTGTATTTTAAATGGAGTGAGGGAATAAAGCAAGGCGAGGCTCATCAGAAGAGTGATTTGTGTTGGAGGGGGGGTTATTTATTTATTATTTATTAGAAAACAGACACTCTATGAAGCAGTAATGGGTTTAATAGGAGGGACTGACGTTAAAATGTGCATCAGAGTGATGTGACCTAATAGGTTTTGGAGGATTTTTACAGGATTTGTCTCGGCCTTCCATAGCTCATGCCCTCCTGGCTGGCTCCTTTATTGGACCCCATCTGCAGCCCGATGACGCTTTTTCCTGCCTTCATCTGATCGTCGGAGAAATCTCTCCTGTTCTCCTGTGCTTTCCTGTGAGACACAATTTATTTTATTTTTTTTACACCTTTTTTTGAAGCCCCTTAAAGGCCTACTGAAACCCACTACTACCGACCACGCAGTCTGATAGTTTATATATCAATGATGAAATATTAACATTGCAACACATGCCAATACGGCCTTTTTAGTTTACTAAATTGCAATTTTAAATTTCCCGCGGGGTTTATTGTTGAAAACGTCGCGGAATGATGACGTGTACGCGTGACGTCGCAGACTGTAAGGAAATATTAGCGCTGCACAACTCGCGGCTAAAAGTCGTCTACTTCAACCGCATAATTACACAGTATTTTGGACATCTGTGTTGCTGAATCTTTTGCAATTTGTTCAATTAATAATGGAGGAGTCAAAGTAGAAAGATGGAGTTGGGAAGCTTTAACCTTTAGCCACACAAACACATGGTGATTCCTTGTATAAAATTCCAGGAGGTGAAACTTTACTATGGGTCAGAGCGGTCAAGCGAACATGGATCCCGACCAAATGTCGACCAGCAGGTTTTGGTGAGAAAATTGTGGTAAAAAGTCGCCTCTTACCGGAGATCAGCTGAGCTTGCGCCGTCCATAAAGCTGCCGTCGACTTCCCTCAGACACTGGTCTCAAGACACCCGTGGACACACCCCTCTGACTATCAGGTACTATTAAACTCACTAAAACACTAGCAACACAATAGAAAGATAAGGGATTTCCCAGAATTATCCTAGTAAATGTGTCTAAAAACATCGGAATCCGTCCCAATGCAATCGCCTTTTTTTTCCATTAACTTGATTTTTTTTTTTTTTCTAGTCATTCGCCATCAATATCCTCAAACACGAATCTTTCATCCTCGCTCAAATTAATGGGGAAATTGTCGTTTTCTCGGTCCGAATAGCTCTTTTTGTTCTAGGCTCCCATTATAAACAATGTGAATACGTGTGGAGCCCTGCAACTCGAGACGTCACGCGCACATACTTCCGTAAAGGCAGGGCTTTTCTATTAGTGACCAAAAGTTACGAACTTTATCGTCGATGTTCTCTACTAAATATTTGCAGCAAAAATATGGCAATATCGCGAAATGATCAAGTATGACACATAGAATGGACCTGCTATCCCCGTTTAAATAAGAAAATCTCATTTCAGTAGGCCTTTAAAAATAGAAAAAAAGTGACGATTCGTTTTATGTCGTCACCCACTTGAAGAACCAGTTTGGGTCGCCTTGGTACGTGCCCTCGTCCTTGGTGACAGCTAAGCTGCCGAGGGCTGACAGGGTCCTCTGCACTGCTGCCATGTCCTTGCCTGCACACAAATAAACAGTCTGGTTTAGAGTTCAACCAAAAAATGTTCAAGTGCCATGCTATGTTACTATTATGTGGTTATTATGTGCTATGTTACATATGGGGTTACATTGTAAGGATCCAAACAAGCTTGGATAATAATCATACAAACCCCGTTTCCACATGAGTTGGGAAATTGTGTTAGATGTAAATATAAACGGAATACAATGATTTGCAAATCCTTTTCAACCCATATTCAGTTGAATATGCTACAAAGACAACATATTTGATGTTCAAACTGATAAACTTTTTTTTTTTTTTTTTTGCAAATAATCATTAACTTTAGAATTTGATGCCAGCAACATGTGACAAAGAAGTTGAGAAAGGTGGCAATAAATACTGGTAAAGTTGAGGGATGCTCATCAAACACTTATTTGGAATATCCCACAGGTGTGCAGGCTAATTGGGAACAGGTGGGTGCCATGATTAGGTATAAAAGCAGCTTCCATGAAATGTTAAGTAATTCACAAACAAGGATGGGGTGAGGGTCACCAATTTGTAAGCAAATTGTCAAACAGTTTTGAACAACATTTCTCAACGAGCTATTGGAAGGAATTTAGGGATTTTACCATCTACCGTCCGTAAAATCATCAAAAGGTTCAGAGAATCTGGAGAAATCCCTGCACGTAAGCGATGATATTACAGATCTTTGATCCCTCAGGCGATACTGCATCAAAAACCGACATCAGTGTGTAAAGGATATCACTTCATGGGTTCAAGAACACTTCATAAAACTACTTTCAGTAACTACAGTTGGTCGCTACATCTGTAAGTGCGAGTTAAAACTCTACTATGCAAAGTGAAAGCCATTTATCAACAACACCCAGAAACGCAGCTGGCTTCACTGGGCCCAACCTCATCTAAGAGGGAGTGATGCAAAGTGGAAAAGTGTTCTGTGGTCTGACGAGTCCACATTTCAAATTATATTCGGAAACTGTGGACGTGGTGTCCTCCGGAACAAAGAGGAAAATGACCATCTGGATTGTTATAGGCGCAAAGTTTAAAAGCCAGCGTCTGTGATGGTATGGGGGTGTATTAGTGCCCAAGGCATGGTTAACTTACACATCTGTGTAGGCACCATTAATGCTGAATGGTCCATACAATTTTTGGAGCAAGATATGTTGTCATCCAAGCAACGTTATCTTGTTTATTTCAGCAAAACAATGCTAAACCACGTGTTACAACAGCGTGGCTTCGTAGTAAAAGAGTGCGGGTACTTTCCTGGCCCATGTCTCCCATCGAAAATGTGTGGCGCATTATGAAGCGTAAAATACGACCACGGAGACCCCGGACTGTTTAACGACTAAAGTTCTACATAAAACAATAATAGGAAAGAATTCCACTTTCAAAGCTTCAACAATTAGTTTCCTCAGTTCCCAAAAGTTTATTGAGTGTTGTTAAAAGAAAATGTGATGTAACACAGTGGTGAACATGCCCTTTCCCAACTACTTTGGCACGTGTTGCAGCCATGAAATTCTAAGTTAATTATTATTTGCAAAAAAAAAATAAAGTTTATGAGTTTGAACATCAAATATCTTGTCTTTGTAGTGCATTCAATTGAATATAGGTTGAAAAGGATTTGCAAATCATTGTATTCCGTTTATAGTTACATCTAACACAATTACCCAACTCATATGGAAACGGGGTTTGTACAAAATTTAATTCCAGAGAAGCTGATGCGCTCTGGACCAATATTTTGCACATTGTAAAGAAAAAAATAAAACCATCACTCATGTTAATGTGAATGTTAGTAATCCTCGCTCATCCATGCGAACTAGACGCAGGCCGAGAAAGTTGGTGGGCGGCCGAGGGTGGAGTTGGCTCTCTTGGCTGGAATTTATGTTTATGTTGTAATCTTAACTGTGGTTAACCTATTTTTACACTTAAGACTAAAATGATCAGTAAAAAATTGCCCTGTGTTGTTTTATGACTGGCACTGATTTATCCAATGTCCACAATTCAAATAAAGTTTGCTGTGGAAGTACTTCTATATTTTATACATTTATCACAAAGGTTTGATGAGTAAACCTGAGCTATTTCAATGTTTTCATTTGGAAAAAAGCTACTAATTCCAATTATATTGTCTGTATTTAAATGCTATACTTGGTCAACTCTGTGACAAGACCTATGACTAGTAGGGCTGTCAAAGTTAATACATGTGATTAATCCCCTAAAATATTTAAAAAATCAGGTGTAAATGCAGATTAGTGATCACAATTAGTTCTAAACTGCTCAAGCAAAATAATGAAATTTAATCAAATAAAACATTTCAAAATGTTGGTGTATGCAGTCTGACAAATATTGGGGTCTTTTTTTTAAATAATTACAATTATGCAAGTAATTTACTACGGGGCGGCATAGCTCTGTTGGTAGAGCGTCTGTGCCAGCAACTTTAGGGTTGCAGTTTCGATTCCCGCTTCCGCCATCCTAGTCACTGCTGTTGTGTCCTTGGGCAAGACACTTTACCCACCTGCTCCCAGTGCCACCTACACTGGTTTAAATGTAACTTAGATATTGGGTTTCACTATGTAAAGCGCTTTGAGTCACAAGAGAAAAGCACTATATAAATATAATTCACTTCACTTCACTACTACGATTAATCGAAATTAAAATGTTTGATCATCTTTTTTCTTTTTTTTAACTTTTGTTTGTTGAGTTTTTATGGTAAATACACATTACAGGAATGTAATCACCCAAAAACCGGACACCCACACAATATAAAACATAAAATAAGGGAAATAAATAAATGAAAATAAGTAAATAAATTAATTTAAATTGAATAAATACAACAATAAAAAGTAAAAAAAAAAAAAAATAACCTAAACGCTTATTATCTATGGAGTTTGCATTTTAGTCAGGGGAAAAAATTAAAGATCAGTTTCTCTTACATATTTAAAGAAAGTGCCCCATACTTCTTGAAATTGTGTAGAACAGCCGTTCAATGTCAGCCTAATCTTTTTCAGTTTGAGGGAATAACACATTTCTCCAAGCCAGCTGGTGCTGCAATTTAACACAATGAGTTGTCTAGCCGACAGATTACTAAAAGCTCCAAGATTCTTTTTGGATTTGTTTGGGAAAGATGACTGAGAGGCTAACCCAAATAGTCCACTTAAAGGATTCAGTTCATTCCTTTCGCCAGTGACCTCAGAAAAAGTACTGAATATTTATCTCCAGTACCAGCACAGGGATGGGCGGAGCCAAAACATATGTAATAAATAAGCCGGACCCTGTTTACACCGATCGCATAACACAGATATGCCATCATACATCTCAACGAGTCCAACCTTGGTATATTAAGTACGATGTATTAGCTTGCATTGAATGACGCTGTGTCTTGCACAAATAGAAGTCGACTTAAAATCTCTGTCCAGCTACCCTCAGATCGGATCACTTCTAAATTCTCTTTCCAAAGTGACTTAATGGGATTCAGAGACTCAGGGCAGTGTCAGAAATACATCCAAATTTGTGTCAGTCTGGAAACCAAGGCAATGTATGACGAACAAAACTGCCGATCTTTAGATATTTTAAAAAGTGTTGATTCGAGAGTGAAAATGTTATCACAAAGTCACTGGAAAGAGGCAACAGTGTTGTCAATGTATACATCTTAAGTGTTGTTGATCCTCAGACCTGACCACCTTAAACAGACATGCATGACAAGAGAGGGAGGGAAAGCATGATTAGCAGTGTTGGGTGCAAGACTAGTGTCCCGATCCACTACTTGGATCATGGCATATTCTGGTTTTTGTTCTGTTTTGTATCACATCTGTATTCGACGTCCTTAGTTCCTGGTGGCACTTCCTGTTTTGTTTCCGTTGCTATAGTTACGTATTTGTGTCACCTGCCGTTTATGTTTCTCACACACCTGCTCCGTGATTATCTCCTTATTTCAGACTGCCTTTGTTTGCCATTCGTTCTCGGATTCTCATTTGCCATTTGATGCAACAGGTGACGTCGTTCTTCCCGCATTGCGGTAAAAACTGTTTGATACTTGTTAGCTTCCATGCTATTCCTGCCTTGTTTATGTCCCTAGCTTACATGCTAGCGCTTTCTGTTTGTTTTGTCTTAGTGCCTTTGTGCAAGTCTTTCTGTTCCTAGTCTGTTTTTAATAGTTAAATAAATCATCATTCTTACCTTCACGCTGTGTCCCTCTCAACTGCATGCTCGAGAGAACAAAAACCCCACCACGATGCCAGCAAACCGTCACAACTAGAAATAGTCTGCAAAGCAAAATAATGCTTAAACTGAACCCAAATCCTGAATGAGGTTTTTACCATTCCATTTTTCAGAAAGGCTGAAGAATGATGGGAGAGGGAACCAGAGCCCCAAAAGATACTGGTTTGGTTGAGTTAACCTCCATAACTAGCCTTAACGGAGGATAATCAAATGCTTCATATTACAGTCAATATTTAAGAATTCTAATGTTGGCGGCCCAAATGTTTGATTATTCTGATTAAATAAATTAAATGTTTGACTAATTATTAGTATCAACAATTATTTGTATCTAAATGTGTACTTTTTCTTGCCACCTTACACGTCTTTGCTCTGTTTTTCCATTTTTTGTAGTTTAAAAACATTTCGTGGAAAAAAGGCTAAGATTAATTAGGGATGCAACTAATGCTAGTATTTATAATTAACCATGATAAAATTTCCGACAATTAATAGTTATCGTAAAACCATGATTGATTACCACAAATACAATATAAAAAAAAAAAAATAATAAATAAAAAAAATAAATTAAAAAAAAAAAAAAAAAATATATATATATATATCCATCCATCCATTTTCTACCGCTTATTCCCTTTCGGGGTCGCGGGGGGCGCTGGCGCCTATCTCAGCTACAATCGGGCGGAAGGCGGGGTACACCCTGGACAAGTCGCCACCTCATCGCAGGGCCTATATATATATATATATATATATATTAGGGCTGCGAATCTTTGGGTGTCCCACGATTCGATCCAATATCGATTCTTGGGGTCACAATTCGATAATTAATTTTTTCGATTCGACGCGATTCTCGATTCAAAAACGATATTTTTCCGATTCAAAACGATTCTGTATTCATTCAATAAATAGGATTTCAGCAGGATCTACCCCAGTCTGCTGACATGCTAGCAGTGTAGTATATATTTTTTTAAAAGCTTTTATAATTGTAAAGGACAATGTTTTATCAACTGATTGCAATAATGTAAATTTGTTTTGACTATTAAACGAACCAAAAATATGACTTATTTTATCTTTGTGAAAACATTGGACACAGTGTGTTGTCAAGCTTATGAGATGCGATGCAAGTGTAAGCCACTGTGACACTATTGTTCTTTTTTTTTTTTTTTTTTATAAATGTCTAATGATAATGTCAATGAGGGATTTTTAATCACTGCTATGCTGAAATTATAACTAATATTGATAATGTTGTTGATAATATTCATTTTTGTTTCACTACTTTTGGTTTGTTCTGTGTCAGGTTTGTGTCTTCTCTCAATTGCTCTGTTTATTGCAGTTCTGAGTGTTGCTGGGTCATGTTTGGTTTTGGAATTGGATTGCATTGTTATGGTATTGCTGCTAATATATATATATATATACACACACACACATACATATGAACAGAGACATCCTAGACGAAAACCAACGCTTCTCATCCAATCTGATGGAGCCTGACAAGAGAAATGGATGACACTGCCCAAAGATAGTTGTGCCAGGCTTGTGACATCGTATAAAAAAAGACATGAGTCTTTAATTGCTGCCAAGGGTCAATCAACAAAGTATGGGGCAAAGGCTGTGAATAATTATGTACATATGATTTTTTATTTTTTTTTTGGGAAAAATGTGCAAAATTTAAAAAAATGTACTTTTCAAACTTTCATTATGAGGTATTGTCTGTAGACAAAAAAAATAATTATATTTTGGACTCACCTATTTTAATAAAAAATAGACACATAAAGACCTGTTTACCTTCCCAGAGGTCCACAGTCTGGAACATGTCAGTCTTGGTGACACCATACTTCTCTGCAGCATTGAGGAACTGAGAGATCTGCTCCATTTGCTTGAAGGCCATGGTGGAGCTCTGTATCTTCTTCACTGGTTTGTCTCCAGAAAAAAGACTATTAATCAGCTCAGAAAGAACCTGGAGGGTATGGAAAAAAGTGATGGACGGAAGGCTCGTTAACTGTCAGTATTCGCCAGAAGTAAGTGATCATTTGATAAATGCACGCCTGATAACCAAGAGCAGGTGCACTCACACATCCGTCTTTCAGCCAGGTCTGGAATCCTATCTTGCCTGCGTCTGGCCTCCCGACACCAGAACCACACTGGCGGGAGATCCATTCCACCAGAATCTGCTCCAGATCCGTGTCATACTTGCTCTCGATCTTATCCTGAACCTGCCGGCTCATGCCGTAGGATGGGCCTTTGTTTGCCATGCCAGTTCCCTGAAATGATTCAAACAGGTAAATAAAAAGTGGGCTGATAATGTGGAAAATACATCTAAATATGTATATATTTGAACAATTTACTTTTTTTCATATTACAGGTAATTATTTCTAGTATGATGTCAAATATTGATTTCAAGTGGATCCTCCAAAGTCCATTCCAATTTGACAGAAATTTCTGGGTTTGGCAAAACAGGCCTCAAAAGTCCCACAAAGAAACCTCGGCTCAGTAAACAACTAAATAAGGTGGCAAACTCTTTTTTTACATTTTTTTTATTCACATCCGCATCGCAGCTTTTGCTTCCCTCATGTAACTAACAGTGAATATACATGTACTGTTAATGTAATATTATTATGTATATTATATATTACAAATATAATTATTAATGTACTATTAATGCCTATTAATGTATGATCGCCTCATGATATTTTTACACAATTGCCTTTGGATTTGATTACTATATCTTTTGTACGTATAAATTGATGGCTTACTTGCTTTGAAATGATCATAAGTCAGGGTGACAAGCAGATATTTAAGCAATATTGTAATAAAAAAATGTCCGGGATATACAATATGATAATATGTATGGTTAACTAATATTGACAAATAACATTGAATGCAGTACATGCAAATGTTCTGTCAAAATCTAAAGAAGGAATATATTTAGTTCTGTATTGACGCACATTGTTTACAGCAGTGATTCTCAAACTGTGCTACCTATATCAACAGTGGTACATGGACTCTATCTAGTGCAGGGGTCGGCAACCTGCGGCTCTGGAGCCGCATGTGGCTCTTTAGCGGCGCCCTAGTGGCTCCCTGGAACTTTTTCAAAAATATATGAAAAATGGAAAAAGATGAGGGGAAAAAACATATATATTTTTAAAATATGGTTTCTGTAGGAGAACAAACATGACACAAACCTCCCTAATTGTTATAAAGCACACTGTTTATATTAAACATGCTTCACCGTTTCAAGTATTTGGCGAGTGCCGTTTTGTCCTACTAATTTTGGCGGTCCTTGAACTCACCGTAGTTTTTTAACATGCATAACTCTCTCCGACTTTCTAAGACGTGTTTAATGCCACTTCTTTTTCTGTCTCATTTTGTCCACCAAACATTTACCGTTGTGCATGAATGCACAAAGGGGAGTTTTGTTGATGTTATTGACTTATGTTGAGTGCTAATCAGACATATTTGGTCACTGCATGACTGCAAGCTAATTGATGCTAACATGCTATTTAGGCTAGCGGTATGTACATATTGCATCATTATGCCTCATTTGTAGGTATGTTTGAGCTAATTTAGTTTTCTTTAAGTCCTCATAATTCAATTTACATCTCATGACACATTATCTGTATGTAATATGGCTTTTAATTTTATTGCGGCTCCAGACAGATTTGTTTTTGTATTTTTGGTCGAATATGGTTCTTTCAACATTTTGGGTTGCCAACCCCTGATCTAGTGGTACGTCAAAGATTCCCTTATTTAAACTGTGTATTGTTACAGTGGCCAAAAATTTTAATATACTAAATCTCTGCATTGTTTTCAATGAATACTTAAGCCTACTACGCTACTTTAATTCAATGCTGGTCATTGTGGTGGTACTTGGAGAGCCAAGTTTTTTCTGAGGTGGAACTTGGTGAAAAAAGTTTGAGAACCACTGATTTGCAGGCCTCATAAAACGATGTAGCACGACCCTGGGGCTTGTGTTTGACACATTTGACCTTGATGATCAACTCTCAAGTGTTTTCTTTGTCCTGGTCTCCGTTGTGATTATAGTGGGATAATAACTATTGAATTGAGGAATGTTCAGTGCAAAATAAGCAATGCAATAAGTATCAGTTTGACCAAACAGATGCTAACGGATATAACATGTAGGCACTCATGATTTTCATTGAAAATATGATTTATCGCTATATTATTTAGCGCTGAGCATACAATTACTTATTCGAATTAAAAATGTTTTTGTGCCTCAGGGCCTGCAAACATGTAAGTATTCCTGTTCCCTCTCCTTTTCGTTTCTTCAAATGGTGAGTAGTTTTACTTTATGTATGTTTTATGTAGGTACATTCATGAAAGAGTGCTCAACATATCTTGGTGTGGTGAAATTTGTCCTCTGCATTTGACGCATCCCCTTGATCACCCCCTGGGAAGTGAGGGGAGCAGTGGGCAGCAGCGGTGCCGCGCCCGGGAATCATTTATGGTGATTTAACCCCCAATTCCAACCCTTGATGCTGAGTGCTAAACAGGGAGGTAATGGGTCCCATTTTTTTTATAGTCTTTGGTATGACTCAGCAAGGGTTTGAACTCCCAACCTACCGACACTCTAATCCAGGGGTCGGAAACCTTTTTGGCTGAGAGAGCCATGGAAGCCAAATATTTTAAAATGTATTTCCGTGAGAGCCATATAATATATTTTTAACACTAAATACAACTAAATGTGTGCATTTTTATGTAAAACTAACATTAGGGTATAACATGTCTGTTATTCTTTTCAATAACATTTTTATTCTGAAGCTAACTAATAATGAATAAAATACTTCTTACCATTCTTGACTTCTTGAACAGGTGAGGTAGAAAATGGATGGATGGATAAAAATGCATGAGAATTTTTTTTTTTTTTTTATGTTAATTTTAACACTTATTACCAGTGGAATTATTCATTACTTATTGTGTTAAGCAATGTTTGCGAAGATTAATCTGAGAGCCAGATGCAGTCATCAAAAGAGCCACATCTGGCTCTAGAGCCATAGGTTCCCTGCTCCTGCTCTAACCACTAGGCCACTGAGTAGTTATTTGTGTAACAGTGAGAAATAATAATAAAGGTTTTAATGATGGCCCGCTTATGTCGTATGCTAAAAACAAGTTCAGATTTTGAAGCCAGCCAGTAACAGATGGTTTTCGACTTTGGAGTTTCCACTCTTTTGTGCATACTCAATACGCTCATATTTGGATGTGGTTTGAAGCTCAAACATGCATGTGTGACTGAGCGATGAACATTTGCTGACTAATTCTAATAGCAACCTGTCAGAAAAAACATCTTTGACATGCATGTCACAAGCGTGTGATGAAGCAAAGATGCTCAGCACTTTTGTCTTAACAGCAAAAGGTCCCGACTGCACACCATTTTGTCTTTTTTGGGTGTCTGAGGCAAAGTGGTGCACAAAGGGAGCTCTGATTCAGCCATCTTTGCATTGGCGCACTTCTTTGTCAAACAGAGCCATCATCCCTTTTTTGGCTCAATGCTGCTGTAATCGCTGTTGGGCCAGCAGCCAAGTGCAAAACCCTTAGCAATGTGCTGTCTGCACCAGCCAACCTTTGCTGCCATCTTGACGTCGGGTCACTTCACTTTCCTGTTCCTAGTATGAAGGTTAAAAAAAAAAAATGGAAGGATTAAAGCATCAACAGTTGGTAGGTGAAGCTGCTTCCAGGAGCCTGCGTTGCTACGATGCGGAGAAATCAAGAAAAGGAACATTTAATGTGTCTACATGATGGATTTCACCCTACATACATATATTTGAATTATGTAAATTAGTCCGGAAAAAACACATGTTTGATCAGTAACTTTCGCCCAAATTTGGCAATTGTGTCATCATCAGCGCTTCGGAAGTGAAGGTAAAAAGGCAATGAGACATGACACCTCTTCCTTATCGGTGGAAAAAAGCTGCTTGTCAATTAATCAAAGCACTACAGGCTGTTTGGTTGCAGAGGGAAGGCCAACACAGGCCTGACACTTCAACCTGGTTTGCTTCGGATGTTCTTTTCAGGGGGCTTTTGTAAAGTTTGAAGATTTATTTTCTTAACATTTAAATGTAAGTTATTAAAAACACATCATAAATATTTATTTTGAATTAATATAGCTGTGAAAGTTCAATAATATGGTTACAAATATGGCAGAAAGGCCTAACGATGAACACTTCGCTCAAAACAGATGTTATAACACCATCAAAGCTCACCTTTGAACAGGATGAGGTGACAGAAGAAAGGTAAAAATATAATAAATCGGTCTGTGGCAGCATAGGAGTAAGTTATGTACAACTTTCACTTTCTCTCTTTCTCTCATTGCACATACCTGTGTTGTGTTCAAAGACCCTCCAATAAAGTTAGAAACCTAGGCGTTGTTAGTTTTTAAAGACAGGGCGAAACTTAACCCCCAGGAGATGCACTAATAATAACATAATCATGATATTAATTGTGTATTATTATGATTTGCAATATCCTCTAATCCTCTAATCTCACATGTATCAGATAGACTTTACACGAGGGGTCCTCAAACTACGGCCCACAGGCTGGATTCGGCCCGCCAGCATCCAAAATTTAAAAGCCAAAAGTTAAAAAAAAAACATTAGTTTTTTGTAAACATGACATATTTGTTGTTTACAAACTAAAAAAAAATTTTTTTGGAAGAAGAATAATTTTGTTGTGTCTTAAGAAAAAATTTAAAAAATGTTTGGACAACTATGATAACTATTTGACTACTTTGTTGTTTGCCAAATTTGTGCATACCGTATTTCCTTGAATTTCCGCCGGACATATGGTATGCGCCTGCCTTGAATTACTGCCGGGTCAAACTCGCTTCGCAAAATAATTAGCGCATGCTTAGTTTTACCGCCTGGTCAAACTCGTGATGTCACGAGTGACACTTCCCCTGTCATCATTTTCAAAATGGAGGAGGCTGATATCAATACCGGTAATTTGAAATCGCGTAAAGGGAAGAAGATTAAGAGCTATTCAGTAAGATTTAAGGTCCAAGCTTTTGAATACCGGTATGCTAAAAAGAAAAGTAAGCAGCTATATTTTATTAATATACCGGCACCTGTGGAGAGGTGGAGCCCACGGTCCGACAGACATGCAGGGCACGCTCTAGCCCGGCCCTAGATGGCGGCGAGGAGACAGCGAGCGAGCGGAGAGGAGGAGCGGAAAAGCGACCTGGACTGAGGTTTTATTGAAAAATAAAAAAAATGAAACTGCTCAAACCATGTCCTTCCTTGGTGCTCCTGGGAACCCACAAGACGACAGCTTGAGACCGTCACAATACCGTAGCTGCGTCTGTCAAATATGAGTCATTAAGTGACTCCCGCCTCCTGGTGGTACAGGGCGCTGGTGATCCTTCTTGCAACTACTCGGCTGCAGAAGAAGTGACAATGAGTGACGTGAATTAAGCTGGGACGGATATGACGCGGCGGGTGCACAACGAACCTTTTAGGATGTAACACCTATGCTGGCTATTTAAACAACCGGGCTGAAATAAAGCATGTTCCAGTCCTAAATACCCAGTGTATTATTTATACAATAACACTTCATGGTGACAGCGGTGGGATAAAGAGATCACCCACGAAGCAGAACGGGAGGGGGAGTTACCTGAGGATAATTCTGTTGTCGCCCCCGCACTTGAGGAGCCGAGCTAACTGATAACAGCGGTCTGATAGCAGTTTTCTAAACTGGACTTTCAATCGAAGCAGGAGGTAATAAAGGAAGATCTCCATCGAGACAGATAGACTTTTAAAACTGAAGAAAGATAAGGATAAACAAGTTAGCGATGCTTTTGATCAGAAGGAGCTGGCATGGATTTCATTTATAAGTAAAGGTCAGACCATAATAACGTTTTTTTTTTGTATTAAATGTGCTTTTAATGATAGTATCCTTACATCACACTCAAATTTTTACTGCATGCCTTTGGTAAGTGCCGGAGTGAGAAGAGGTTTTAAAATAATTAGCGCATGCTTACTTTTACCGCATGCCATTGGTAAGCGCAGGAGTAAGAGGTTTTAAATTAATTAGCGTCCCGGCGGCAATTCAAGGGAATACGGTGATTTTTTTAATTACAGTATTGACGCACATTGGATTAATTTTAGCCTCCTTAATGCAATAAATGTTTCAAAAAGGACCCTTGCTGGACGCAAGCTTATTATGCGTCGAAAAGGACAAGAAGAATAAAAACACTATAAATAAAGCCCAGGGATTTCAGCACAATTATGTGTGTCTCTGTGGGTTAGGCTGTTTAAAATCCACGAAATTCATCCCATAATTCAAGATGACCTGCCAAACAATTTTCAGTGTTGTCTGGCTGTGCCCCCAAAATGCCTTTAAGGTATGAAAAGACATCACACAGCACTGCTGTCTATATTTGTTGCTGCACATTTCTATGTGTTGGTTGGTTTTATCCGCTGATTAGTAAGTAGCTCAGCCAGCTTTAAGTCTTGATTTGCTGCAGCCCACATTTAGAACTTTTACCACATCTATTCTTCATTCGTCTCTTCTTCCACACAGCTGTGTTTTGCTGCTGTTGCCATGGTGACTCTGCGTGCAGCAGGGGTGCCCAAACCTTTCCAGAAAAAAATGTGAGGATACTTTGACATTCCCCTTTTTGATTATCAAACACCCTTCAACCAATTCACAGTGTAAAGTCATTACCAAAGATACTACTAAACTAACTGTTATCACTTTTGAAAAAAATCTTTTATGACTTTGTTTTGAACTAAAACTAGAATTGTTATTCATTTGGCAAACCAATAACAAAAGTCATTTTTTCTGCTGATAATACGAATTTTGTACAATGACCTTTAGCCTTGATGACACAACTTGACACCTTAATACTTTTAAAATAATAACATGCTTTTCTATTTTTCCCTCATAGTAATTGTTTTAGTTAATAATATTGTTAGTATAATGATATTAGTTAAGCGTTGGATATTTTTGGTCAATAAAAAAAAAAATCTGATGATTTTTTTTTCAGTTGCAAAATTTAACTAATAATTCTCACTTAGAAACTATCAGGAACTAATTTTAATTCTAGTTTTTAATCACATTCTAATAGCAAAGCTGTAGTACAGTTTTTAAATTTTAAGGTGGTACATTTTTACTAATTACTATATTGCTGACCAACGTTTAAATTAACAATAATAGTAATAGGTAATATAATAATAACAACAGTTTATCACATATGTTTTCCTATATTTTGAGGGGTACATTTGAACTAAAAAACAACTGTTTGGAATATTATTATTAGTAATGATATTAATAGTAATAGTTCATACAATAGTAATAATATTTATTTCTTTTTTGGGGTTGTGTTGATCTAAACTATATTGTGAATTTGTTTTCTTGTAATAGTAATAATAATATTAATATCACTAGTATCATTTTACTATTAATCATTAATATAATTAAAGTAGTTTGAACTAACTACATGTTAAGCAGTTTTTGGGGGCATATTTAACCAATAATCATGCTCAGTCATTAATAATTAAAATCAATACCGTCATACGATTATTTTTTTTGCATAATTTTAGATTATTTTCAGATTATTCTCACTTTTGAATTTATAAAATAATCTGATTAGATGCATTTAATTGCTTGCATAATTTAAAAAAGCCATAGCTTATACACTGTCATAATTGATCACACATGAACCGTATTTAAATGTTTTGCTTGAATGCACATATTTTATTTGCTTAAAAATAAAATTAAATAACTGATGCAGGGTTTTGTAAAGTCCCATTGAAATGTACCAGCAAACCAGTCTCCTCACTCATTTTTGCACGGATATTGTCCTGACGCTTTGTGTTGTGACATTGCAAATCTATGTAATATCCATCTAATAATATGATTCATTAATTGTGAGATTATTCTATTTTTAAAAATGTCAAGGGCCAATTAAAAACTGCCCGACTCTGGACACCCCTGACCTACAGCCAGAACAGGAAACCAGCGTTTTACCAGCTGTAGCATCCCGTGGGTAGTGTACATGGCGTCATGCCACCACCGCTCTTGATGCTTTGTGTAAGAATCCTTGAGTTGCAGCGATACACTTGAACTTGTGGGCGTTGGTTTGCTTGCATTTTCCTTTCGCTGCTTTGTTCCGAGCGCAGACAAAAACCTCTACATTTTGTCCATTTACTGTTCAAGATCCATTGCTGTGTTTTCTACTTCATTTACTCCTGACATAGCCAACTATCGTGCGGTTGTCAATTGCAGTGTAATTCCAAACAGAAGTTCAAATGCTCCTTAAGACAAACAAAGATGCATATTTTACAATAAATCATCAGCAAACACACGTTGGAGTTCATACAGCGATAAGTTGTACGCTTAAGACACAGAACTGCAGCCCCCTAATGAACTTGTGGACTGCATGTGCAGGAATAAAAGAGGATTGCACTCACTGTGAGGAAACAGATGGAGTTCTCTGCTGGTGCCGCTTGTGGTGAGAGTATGGATGCTTGCTTAAAAGGGGCCGATGACTTAATGATAGTACCGTCTGAGAGGGCGGGCGTAATCAACGGAGGGAGTATCAAGGGGAAATAGGAGGTTTAGATGAGAAGGGGGGGCAAAAAATGGGAAGTTCGTCCTAAAAAGGGCATGGCCTTTAGCAGCTCCCTGTCACTGCTTCCCACTCCATCAGCGCAGTTAAAAAGCCCGGCCTTATTTGGGTAGAGCTCCTCCACACAGAGAACAGGCAGCAGTCATGCAGTCTTGGTTTGCTCTGGAGGAATTCTTCAAATGTTTCACTCTCTTTTAGAGTTGCTGCGTCAGGGAGAGCTGGAAACACAGAGACACAACATCTGCATACTGTAGGGTTCTTTTTTTTTTTTTGATACGCAAAGGCAAAAAGTGGAAAGAAATCCTTCCTCGTTCAGGACAATAAATCTAAATATGAAGTGCGTGTGTGTGCGTGTGCGTTTGTGTGTTGGAGGAACGCAATTTCCACTACATTCCATTGCTGAGACGTCTTTGCACAGTTTTTGAGGAGGGAGGGGGCAGGAGGCGGGGTACTTCCTGGACTGATCGCAACATAAAACCATTCGCATGCCCGCCATTCCCGTGTCTGACATAAAGCTAACAAACATGTTTTAGGACTACGGAAGGATGCTTCCTAGATTAAAGCCCCACATTTATGACCTTTCAGTTTTGGAATGGACCAAAGCGGTAGTGTTTTGCCTGAAGGATGACCACAAGAAGGTTCACACTGGGGAAAGATCAGTAAACTGATCTTTCCACAGTAGGCACCTACGTATTCTACTCAAACTTAGTATTTGTGGTTTGCAGTCAATGCATTGATTTTCTTTATACAGTACTTATGCGTTGGTTGCGTGGCTGGTCGTGTCAGTGTGGAACTGCCAAATATCAGGATAGTTTAATTTCAATTCATAGCTTCCACGCTAATTTCCGATAGCTAACATTAGCATTATCATTTTGATTTGAGCATCGAAAGGTATTTATTAGTCCAGCAAGAAAATACTTTTTTCATGTTTGAGCTCACACCAGCAAGTGAAAGCCAGGCCTATGTTGATCCTTCACTGTCCTTTTATCCGGGTAGCCTCCCTTTTTCTTTTTTTTTGTCTCCTCAGAGATAACTTTTCATTTATTTGGTTGTTTATAAACCCTGTTTCCATATGAGTTGGGAAATGGTGTTAGATGTAAATATAAACGGAATACAATGATTTGCAAATCATTTTCAACCCATACTCCGTTGAATATGCTACAAAGACAAGATATTTGATGTTCAAACTGATAGGCATTTTTTTTTTTTGCAAATAATCATTAACTTTAGAATTTGATGCCAGCAACACGTGACAAAGTAGTTGGGAAAGGGCATGTTCACCACTGTGTTACATCACCTTTTCTTTTAACAACACTCAATAAATGTTTGGGAACTGAGAAAACTAATTGTTGAATCTTTGAAAGTGGAATTCTTTCCCATTCTTGTTTTATGTAGAGCTTCAGTCGTTCAACAGTCCGGGGTCTCCGCTGTCGTATTTTTCGCCTCATAATGCGCCACACATTTTCGATGGGAGACAGGTCTGGACTGCAGGCGGGCCAAGAAAGTACCCTCACTCTTTTTTTACGAAGCCACGCTGTTGTAACACATGCTGAATGTGGCTTGGCATTGGCTTGTTGAAATAAGCAGGGGCGTCCATGAAAAAGACGACGCTTAGATGGCAGCATATGTTGTTCCAAAACCTGTATGTACCTTTCAGCATTAATGGTGCCTTCACAGAAGTGTAAGTTACCCATGCCTTGGGCACTAATACACCCCCATACCATCACAGATGCTGGCTTTTGAACTTTGCGTCGATAACAGTCTGGATGGTTCGCTTCCCCTTTGGTCCGGATGAGACAATGTCGAATATTTCCAAAAACAATTTGAAATGTGGACTTGTCAGACCACAGAACACTTTTCCACTTTGCATCAGTCCATCTTAAATGATCTTGGGCCCAGAGAAGCCGGCGGCGATTCTAGATGTTGTTGATAAATGGCTTTCGCTTTGCATAGTAGAGCTTGAACTTGCACTTACAGATGTAGCAAAGAACTGTATTTAGTGACAGTGGTTTTCTGAAGTGTTCCTGAGCCCATGTGGTGATATCCTGTAGATATCGGTTTTTGATACAGTGCTGTCTGAGGGATCAAAGGTCACGGTCATTCAATGTTGGTTTCCGGCCATGCTGCTTACGTGGAGTGATTTCTCCAGATTCTCTGAACCTTTCTATGATATTATGGACCGTAGATGTTGAAATCCCTAAATTTCTTGCAATTGCACTTTGAGAAACGTTGTTCTTAAACTGTTTGACTATTTGCTCACGCAGTTGTGGACAAAGGGGTGTACCTGGCCCCATCCTTTCTTGTGAAAGACTTAGCATTTTCTGGGAAGCTGTTTTTATACCCAATCATGGCACCCACCTGTTCCCAATTAGCCTGCACACCTGTGGGATGTTCCAAATCACTGTTTGATGAGCATCCCTCAACTTTATCAGTATTTATTGCCACATTTCCCAACTTCTTTGTCACGTGTTGCTAGCATCAAATTCTAAAATTAATGATTATTTGCACACACAAAAAATGTTTATCAGTTTGAACATCAAATATGTTGTCTTTGTAGCATATTCAACTGAATATGGGTTGAAAAGGATTTGCAAATCATTGTATTCCGTTTATATTTACATCTAACACAATTTCCCAACTCAAATGAAACAGGGTTTGTATAAGAGTACAATAAAATGCCTTTTATTGACACTTCACACATGACAGTGACATTAAAAGTAGCTCTTTTTCCAGCGCAGACATGTATGTAGATGCAGAGTATTTACAACATAAAAATAAAATATTCTGCAAAATTAATATAAATTAGGTTTCATATGCAATGGGTTATAACATTGCTTTGGTTGAAACAGTTTCCCCTGTACCACAAAACTGTCATTTTGGAGGAACTAAATTCAGCTCACCAAATTAGCACACAGTACTTTTTTATATCCTGTCATTTTTAGACAGGGTTTCCACCAATAAACTTTTTTAAGTAGATAATTACTTTGTGCTGTGCAAATGCAAAAAAATAAAAACACACACAGGAACTTTTTACTTCCAGGAACTATAAATGGATGGATAGTCCTGGACAGTGCTTTGTGGGGCTTTTTTAATCTCCATTCACCATCGGCCTGATTTGAATAAATTACTCTGAACAAGTCAATCAAATGAATATCCATCCATCCATTTACTACCGCTTATTCCCCTTTGGGGCCGCTGGTGCCTATCTCAGCTACAATCGGGCGGAAGGCGAAGTACACCCTGGACAAGTCGCCACCTCCTCGCAGGGCCAAATGAATATGCATTATGTAATAAATTAATATAAATGTGTATTTTGTATTAGATCTTCTTAGATATACCTAATATTTAGTTCATTTGGTCACTGTAAATGTTCTGGTTGACTAAGTAAAATTAAGTTAAAGTTAAATTACCAATCATTGTCACACACATACGAGGTGTGGCGAAATTATTCTTAGGATTTGACCCATCACCTTTGATCACCCCCGGGGAGGAGAGGTGAGCAGTGTGCAGCAGCAGTGGCCGCGCCCGGGAATCATTTTTGGTGATTTAACCCCCAATTCCAACCCTTGATGCTGAGTGCCAAGCAGGGAGGTAATGAGTCCCATTTTTACAGTCTTTGGTATGACCCGGCCGGGGTTTGAACTCACAACCTACCGATCTCAGGGCGGACACTCTAACCACTAGGCCACTGAGTAGGTGGATTAGGTAATTTCTTATGAACTGTCTGAAATGGACATAGACTACCTTTGAGTTGAAGTGGAGCAATGATTATTTTTGGCGACGCCTAGTGTCCACAATAATTTATTAATTTGAGCTCATGACGCAGTAAGTTGAATAATGCAGACACGCTTGTTACTGTATACTTTCTTATATGTTTCTGGTTTGGAGACAGTACATATAAGTATTATGCAACTATAATTATGATACTTGCTTATTTTGACAAATATGTTTTAGACTGCAATATTTTTCCATTAAGAACCCTTATTACACATGTCTACCTTGTTTGTTTTTATTGTGAAGCTGCTAGATTCCAGTAGCGTGTAGCCAACCATGTTTACCTAATTTCCGAATGTGTTCTGCAACCCTGCCTATGAGTTGGAGGGGGAAAGTGAAGAGCATGAAGAGGGATTTCGAGGGACATTGTCCACCCCTGAGTTATTGAAACCACAAACAACTGGTAAGTTTGTATTTAAAAGTATGCTTTGAGCGCAACACTGTTTATGTGTTAGGGGTGGGGCGTATATCCTTATGTCTTCTCGGCCAATAATTGGCTTTGATATTTGGCATTTTGACGTATATTGGTCTGTTAAAAAAAAAAAGAAAAAAATGTTTACAACTACATCAGCAGATACAATATATACACACTCTATACCGGTATTTAGTATGTTAAAATACATTATTAGTCAAGTAGGTAGTTGCAAAGAATGTTACGTGGACCCCTTAAACAAGTTGAAAAACTTATTTGGGTGTTACCATTTAGTGGTCAATTGTTCGGAATATGTACTGAACTGTGCAATCTACTAATTAAAGTTTCAATCAATCAATCAATGTTCAGCCATTTTGCCCTGCGAGTGAAGAGTTGCCTATTTTTTTTACTGCAACAGTGAAAAACTTTCAGAACTTTCATATTTTGCCAGGAAATACGTTTTTTGTCCTTCTGTTCCAACGTTTTATAGGTTCCGTTTTGTTTGTTTGATCAAGCCTCCGTCCTCAACACTGAGCGTGGGCTCGTTATTGGAGTGCGGTGAGTTTCATGCTAGTGATTCAGTCATGAATAGTATTTGTCAGTAAACAGCTAGACAAGACTCGAAGTTGTTTTTAATTCACTTAAAGCCCTCTAAAGGTTGCAAATATCATATTTAAGACTTTAGCATAGTACTTTAGTCTTCTACTAACCCAACCATAAACTTGACCTCCTTTCCGGAAGTCATCATAATAATTTATTTTCACGCACAGATTGCGGCGGGCAGAAGACCGGGCCGTATGGCTTTCTGGCCAGTCCTAATCACCCGAGGCCTTATCCTCACCAGCAGGTACATTCTCACCTATTCCTGGCCGGGCTGTCACATGCTATACCCACCAGTGCAGATATATTCCGTATTTCTTTTGTGTTTCATTAGTTTTGTGTATGGCACATATCTGTTGAGGAGGGCCACGTCATCATGCTCAGCTTCAAAAACTTCAGCCTGGAGATTCAGGATGTGTGCGAGTTTGACTATGTGGAGGTTTATGACAGCAGCAACACGGGAGCTGAGAAAGTCCCGGGAAGGTAAAACATACTATGGTCTTAATATGGACAATTTGAGACTTCTGTACTCCATGCAGTTTTCACATTTCTAGACAAGGAGTCTGGCCCATTCCAACTGATAAGAGTATATAATAGTTTTGTTCACATAGTATACTGCTGTTTTTGTATTTCACTGACCTGCCTTTAGCCTCTATGATTTGTCTATGTGACTGTAAAAGTGTCTCACTTTGCATCAGTCACATAAATTACAGGTTGACAGGAAGTGTCTTCGTTTTTTGCCTTTGTCCCAGGTTTTGTGGCACCACCCTCCCCCCAGACCTGACCTCATCCGGTCACCACATGACTGTTGTTCGTGGCAGATGAGGGAGTGGCCAACAGTGGTTTCAACGCAACATATCAGTCGGTCTCCGTACTGGAATGTAAGTTGTTTTTCTGGAGTATTGAGACACTCTTCTTGCAATTTTTTATTGTATTATTGGTGAAGCAGCATGGACGTAATTTGGAGGGGAGAGAGAGGGAACATTCGGCACTGTTTCAAAATAAGTTATTGTGGGCTGCATTTCTTAACGTCCAAAAACAGTATTACACTATTGAATGGAGACAAGTCAAACACTTGTACTGATCGGAAAACGGCCGCTGAGGCTGCAAGCTGAAGATGCATCTAATCCCTTCAAAACACGCCCCAGTGAACAAGCTAGTGTGTCCCCCACCTCTAAAATTCTTATTTTGTCCCTGTGAGGCAGCAGGCTCTTTGACCTCAGATAAATATTTTCCAAACATACCTATACTATTTATAATATATATACAATGTTACAAATCTATCTTACATTTATCACTGTATTTTTATTTTGTTTTACCTTGATGAATTCCTCTTGTGCTGTTTCTTTAAGAGACATGTGGTCCAAGTCAGTTTGGGTGCAGCACCGGTGAGTGTCTTCATCCGCAGTGGTTGTGTGACGGCTGGAACGATTGTTCAGACGGAGCAGATGAACAAGATTGTGGCAACTCCACCTACCCTCCCTTCAGTAAGTGATTTTTACACATCAAAACAACATAAGGACATGTTACACTCAATACCTTAAGTTATTTTCTTCATTGCACCAGCTTCAGCATGTGAGTCCATAGAGGTGGAGATGTGTCAGGGTCTCAGCTACAACCTCACCTCCTTCCCCAACATCTGGCTCTCCATCGCCGATCTTTTAAAACAAGAGAAAGAGGTTGAACTGAATAGTACCCAATATGTTCCCCTCTGTGTTTAAGGTTCTGATGGAACTAGCCTGCTTCAAGCCCTTGTGGAGACTCGTTTGTGGGATGTTCCTGCCACAGTGCAGCCATCAGGGAGGCATTCTCCAGCCCTGCCGCTCAGTCTGTTCCTCAGCGGAGCAACAATGCAGCCAAGCTCTGGACCTTTTCTCCTTCAGCTGGCCCTTTAACTGCCACCTCCTGCCTGACTCACATGACCCCGTGGAGTGCTCGCAGCCTTAATTGTCACTTAAAAAATTATCAGGGTTGCAAAAAAAAACAGACTTTGAGACACCAAAAAAGCAGTCAAGGCTGTTGTATTGTACTTCAAGTTTATTGTTCTTCGGTCAATGGTCAACAAAGCAAACAAACAGTTGTACATTCATAGATTGAAAATAAAAAGTTGTACATTCATAGATTGAAAATAAAAAATGTTACAGACCGAAAGAGTTTAGGCTGAAGTTAAACACTTATTGCGCCTAACCGTATAAACAATTTCAAGTACAAAATAAATTTCCGAAAGTTATAAAATGTCCTTTGCACAACTTATTATAAATACACATTATAAACAACATTATAAACAACATGAACATAGTTCAATTTTATACACAGTACAGGCATGTGAAATATCCCTGTGTACATATAGACTTAAGCACTAATTATATATACAATATATACAAACAATTGTACTTCTATTATTATTTATATCTCATGTTTAATTTTTAATTAACTTTAATCATAGTATTAACTACAATGTTAATTCAAGAGTGATATATTTTTTCAAGACATTGGTCTTAAAGTGTTTTTTAAATGTGTGAATGGAACTGGAACATTTTAAGGAATCATCCAAGCTGTTCCACAGTTGAACTCCTCTAACAGAAACACATCTACTTTTTAAGCTTGTTCTTATTTTTGCTTTCTGAAAGAAAGCTGAACCTCTGAGATCATAGGGATTCTCTCTGGGTTTAAATCTCACTTGTAAAAGCCCAGTCAGCATGTGGTTATGAGCTTTGAAAGCCACAATAGTAGTATTGAGGTCAACAAGATTGTGCAGTTTTAATGTTTTTAATTTAATAAACAGAGCATTGGTATGGTCATGATAATTCGCATAATTTACAATTGTAATCGCTTTCTTTTGAAGTAAAAATATAGAGTTGATGTTTGATTTGTAATTGTTTCCCCAGATTTCAACACAATAGTTAAGATATGGGAGTATGAAAGAATTATATAACATGATAAGAGCCTTTTGATTCACAGTTTTTAATTTTATGTAACATAGCAATATTTTTTGCCATCTTTGTCTTAAGTATATTTATGTACAGTTTCCAATTTAATTCATCATCTATATAGATTCCCAAAAATTTTATTGAATACACCCTTTCTATCTCCATATCATCAATTCTTATATGACGCTGTATGTTATTTTTCCTATTTCCAAAAATTATATATTTAGTTTTATTTATGTTGATTGATAGTTTATGGGCATCAAACCATTGCTTTAGTATGTGGAGTTCGATCTCTACAGTCTCTAGGAGTTGGTCAAGGTCTTGCCCAGAACAGTACAGACTTGTATCATCAGCAAAAATAATACAGTTGAGTTTTTTAAGGATTTTAGAAATATCATTAATATACAGTAAAAACAATTTTGGTCCCAGTACAGAACCTTGGGGTACTACATGTGTTATGATCTTTTTGTCTGAATCTACATTGTTCATATGCACATACTGCTCTCTGCCACCAAGATAACTTTTCAACCAATCACGAGCAAGACCTCTGATACCATATCTATGCATTTTGTTTAAAAGTAATGTGTGATCAATTGTGTCAAAGGCCTTGCTCAGGTCAATAAAAACACCAACAGCAAACTCCCTCTTATCAATTGCAGTGGTTACCTCCTCAACTAGTTCCATCACTGCCATGGAAGTGGACCTGTTAGATCGAAAACCGTATTGGTGTTCACTTAGCAAGTGATGCTTATCAATAAAACTGCCAAGTCTTGACACAAATACATTTTCAAGGACTTTTGAAAATTGTGAGAGTAAAGAAATAGGTCTATAGTTTGTGAACTGATGCTTAACTCCACTTTTGAAGATGGGAATGACTTTTGCCGTTTTCATTTTCTTTGGGAAGACAACTTTTATAAAAGAAATATTGCAAATATAAGTGAAGGGAACAGCTATAAAATCAACAACTTCCTTGATCAGAGAAAAGTCCAAGTCACAGCAGTCTGTTGACTTCTTGTTTTCCTGAGAATTTACAATTGTTTTGATTTCACTTTCATTAATGGGGGAAATAAAAAACGATTCTAAATTGTTTTGAATGGTTTGTTCATTAAATTTTGCACTGTTTTCAGGTTGTACAATTTCATTTGCTAGATTAGGTCCAACATTTACAAAAAAATTGTTAAAAGCATCAGTTATCCCTTTAGGGTCATTTATAGTTAGATTATTTTCTATAAAATAGCTACTTCATCCAGACTTGAAACTACGAGTTTGCAGCACCTTGCACAACAGCACCACCAACATATACAATCATGGGCACTGCTAAAGCAGCTGGTTGACTGCAATCGGTTTAAATATCCGACAAATATAACAGAAAAACATAGCACCAAAACAAATGCCTCACTCAAGACTAGAATGATATGCCTTCTCAGCAAGGGTTCATAGTCCATTACAATTATTATGACTGTGATTCTCAGTTATCCATGTTGTGATAATCCGTAATGAGTGAGTTGAGGGAATTGGACTCCTCTTGTTTGTTAAAGACGTATCCGTATTTGTCCAAAAAGCTTCTTCAGTTCTAAAATTTTAGGCCAGCAGTCTCTCTATTTATGTTTCTGGTGTTTATGTCCCAATAGTTGTTGTTATTATAACCTGACATGACTGGTGAATGACTGTCCAGCATACTAAATCCTGGTGGCAAAACAACTTCCTGTGGATGGAGATAATCTTTGGGGAAGAGAGGACATTGTTGTAAGCATTGGTGTAAACTTCCTCCTCTATTTGGTGGTGTTTTGTAGTTTGCGCTCCTATGCTGTGCCATGCGTTTCTTTAAGGGTTGTTTGGTCTCCTACAGTGGTGGGCCGCTTGTTTGAGAGAGGTGTGGGAGGAAAACCCACTTCTACCCGGGATATGCCCACAGGGACATAAATAATGAAACTCCACACCTAAAGTTTTTGGGCAAAAAGTCTTCAAAAAAGAAGAGTCCATTTGCCTTGATTCAACCTTGGCAAATCATCGCAATGATTTATGTCCACAGATAAATTTGCAATGACGTCTAGCACATCAACTGGGCATACTAGCCACACAATTTGTCTTGTTAGAAATACATGACCAATAAAAACTACTTTCAACAAACTTTTTAGTTTCTTTAATGCATTTTTTGTTCATCCATCCATCCATTTCCTACCGCTTATTACCTTTTGGGGTCGCAACACACCACATTGTGATGTGTGTATGTATACTATAAAGGTGTTCACATATATAGCTTGTAATGCTTTGCATCATATATAACTAATTTTTTTAGTCCGTGCAAATATTTTTTTAACTAAAAAAAAAATGTTTGATACATATTAAAGCTGCTCATTTCACATAACAGGATTTTTAGGGAAGGTTTTCCCTATGTGAATATTTATGTTATAATACATTAATCAAGTATAGGTCAAACTATCCATGAGAGTAGTATTCAGATGAATGTGCCACACTAAACTTGATTGCACATTTTCAAATACAAAAATCTTCAACCTTCACTGCAGGTGTGGCGGGACAAGAAACTTCAGCGTCTGGTCTAAGGCAACAGCAGTCAGTCCCCACACTCGATGCTTCCCATTACGAAACACCGGCAAACGTGTAGCCGTACTTGTCCCCTGTGCGGAAGTGTGTGTAGCCATGTTTTTGAGGGTCGCACAAATGGGGCACGGACAACGTGAAAATCTCTTCCACCTGAGATGAGACGGAAAAAGGAAAATATGAATTTGGGTACCCATTAATTGATGTGGTTAAACAACAAACTGGAGAAAATAAATATCTTATATAATTACAGATAATGATGATAGTTTAAATTGAATCACAAGTAAAAATGAACAAGATATACCACAAATATATTGGACTCCTCCCAATAAACACTTAATGTCACAAGTAAACAACTAAATAAGACTATACCTCTCCTGAGTTTGGATTGAAGGATAACTCCTCAAAAGGACCAACATTAGCCAGCACAGGAGCAACCATCATCCCTGACTGAGGAAAGTTAAGAAAAACAGTATAAGTATGACTTTTTATTGGAACTTATATTTTTTATTTATACTATTTTCGTTATTTTTAATCAGCTCCCATTTCAGTTTTTGTAGATGTTTTTCCAAATAAAGTTGAACCAGCAACATGCGTTTAAGGTAGGCAGGTGAGGCTGAAACTCACCTGTCATGATGGAAAAAGAAAAACTAGGGCTGTCAAAAATAACAAGTTAGCTCATGTGATTAATCTAAAAAAAAAAATTGCATAAATGTACACATGCAGTGCAAAGATGAGTAAGGAGACTGCAACTGGGGTGCTCTCTGACAAATTTCATTCTAAAATACACTCTGACTTTAGATAAACTTTTACCGAGTTTCAGCAAATAAATTATGTACATTTAAATAAAACATTTAAAAAATGTTCCTGGATGACATTGTGACGATAAAATAGCATTTGAGTCAAATTAATTAAAAATATGCAAACATGTAATAATCTGTGATTAATCATGATTAAACCAAATTGAAAAATCAATTTTTTTACACATGAACCTAATATTATGCTTTTTTGCAGACATTTTTACACCATGAATTTGTAGTTTGTAAAATAAATAATCTCCAGCTTGAATAATGATTTTAATGTAAGGGTGACTTAGTAATTATTGATAATCGTACTGTAAATACAGCAGATGAACGTCACTCTGTGACTAATCAGCAAGGAACCGGCATTTGTTTTGGTTTTCTTAGACGCAAGAATATTTTTTTAATGATCTGCTGAATAAATGAAGGTTGCCAATATGGAGTATTATATATCCACGATCAAACGCACATTCAGACCAAACAGAAGCGATTATACAGTACGATTGCATGTACATTGCATGTAAAATCCTAACAGACATTAATGTTTTGTATTCAACAAATAGTTTTCAATGGACACTGAAAAGGTGTGTTATTGTTTGTGCTATGGTACCACCTTTTGGAGGAAATCGCCCACTGCAGGTTCTGCGGGGTGAACATCTACAATATTTCCTTCTGTTTAGTGTTTTTAACTGGAAGTACAAATGCCGTTCCGTACAGATTCTTCATTCATCCCTGCAAGCAAGGTTAATACAATTTTTACTTATAAATCGTACCATGAGTGGTGTCTGTAAGAGTATTTTCAGGCATACTTGTACATGCAATTGTAATGTGATCAAGCAAGCGTCCTTAGCATCAGCTAATATGATAAAACATTTACAAGTGTGTGTGTTAGTATTATCAACTTACAATTGCATTATTTTTCTATTGTTTAAGTTTTGTAAGTACACCAATTGTTGAGACTGTTTAGCTGATTAAAGAGCTTGCTCCCACAGCCAGTGGGTTCATGATGATGACTTCTGTTTTGTTTTATCAGTCGTTTACTGTCAGACACCGTTTGGAAACAATTAAGCTATGAAAATAAATATTTACAAAATATTTTTCCCTAAATAACTGCGGCTTGTAGTCTGGTGCGGCTAATATATGGGGGGATTCTTCTGAAGTTTAGTGGGTGCGGCTTGTACACCGGTGCGCTCTATAGTCCGGGAAATACGGTATGTTGTCACATAAAAATACAAAAGAAGGTAAGAACGATTACAAATGTTTTTTAATGTTACCAAAACAAATACATGGGAATAAGAAGTATTTGATAATATTTTTATGAAAGTTAATTACTGTAAATTCCGAACTATAAGCCACGCTTTTTTCATGCGGTGTACAAAACGGTGTGGCTAAATTATGGATTTTTTCGTTGATAGTTTTCATTAGCCACGTGCTATCTTTTGGTAGTTTGCTCACCGCAGGTGCAGCTGTGTAAAGCTTTGAGCCGGAAGTAGAAGCAGTTATGTCTTTTCATCGTCAATAACGTTTCTTCTCGTATGGATTCTTAATTCATTTTTTTCAAGCAATGTTTGTAAGTTTTACAATATAAAAAACAATTCTTACCTATAAACCGTACCATGTGTGATGTCTGTAGGAGTGTTTTCATGCATATTTGTACATATGTCTGTGTTACTATTATTACCTTACAGTGCATTATTTTTGTATAGTTCCAGTTAAACACATTCCTCAGTAAATTCACCGAGACTTTACTGTGGAGTTATTGAGTCTGTTTAGCTGATTGGAGAGCCAGGACACAAATTCTTGTATGGCATGCATTTTTTTTTTTTGTTTGAGCTCTTTGGGACCCAATGAGTATTAAAACAAAAAAAGTTGAAAATTGCCATCTGATTTTCTTGCCGTCAAAACACTCTAAATGCTTCAAAGTGCATAAAATCTGATACTTTCACATCAGATTTGGGCCACATCGGGAGGTAGTCTGAATCTGTTTAGAATTTGATCTTTTTAAATACTACTGCAGTCTACACAGTAATGGGACCTGTTTGCGACTTGTACGTCATCTTTCTTTGAGTTGCGTCTTTTGTGTGCGCAGGACAAGATGTGGCCCGCCAACAGAAGAAGTGGATATGTCGTAACAACATCCGGTTTAGGCAGCGCTGTTTCTGTTTTTAGGCGGCCACATTTTCAGTGTATTACTATTCAATAGTGCACAAATAATATGCCATGAAGATATATTTTGATTCATAAGAAAAATCGATTGTTGAAGGACCAGAAATGACGTCCACGCTGTGGCGTATTTGCTTACATGTTACTATATCCATTGTGTATCGTGTATTTTTTTTTACATAAGTGAAATGACATTTGACCCCAAAATGGATTAACTCGCTGGAATAAAAAGACAATATAACATACATCCATAAACCTAGATGCATATGCAAAAGTGCAATATATTTATCGGTACAGTAATGTATTTATTGATATCTGCACCTTATTGCTTTTTTTTATCCTGCACTACCAAGAGCTAATGCAAAGAAATTTTGTTCTTGTTTGTATTGTAAAGTTCAATTTTGAATGACACTAAAAAAGAAGTCTAAGTCTAACTAGGGCTGGGCAATATGGACAAAAAAGTATATCTCGATATATTTTTCACTTACCGGTAAACTCGATATTCGATTTTAGGCGAAAGAATACATATCAAGATATTAATTTTTGAGCGATATTCAGTGAAATTGAAATGAATGACAACTGTACTGTAAACACTCAGTGACACTTTTATTAACTCAGCTAGTCAAGATGGGTATTAACAGCTCAGAAAAGAAACTGTTTGAGTAGTACAGATTTACATAACATAAATACAATTATTAAAAATGTTATTTATACGTAAAATAAATAACATAGCCGTGCAAATAATACAAAACTGTATCAAACTCAGACACAAAAATACATTTGCAGCCAGGCACTTTGTGATTTCCCTTTCTGGTTCGATGGCCCGCCCTATCTTGCCTCTGATTGGCCTGTCCCAAACAAATCGTGACTCAAAGGAAGGAGGAAAGGGAGGGGTGTAGTAGCCCATGCAGGGGGAGCAGGGGAGAACAAGGAACAGAACAAATAAGTGGCATTTGGTTATTTTAACGTGAAATAAATTATATCGATATTCCGATATTTTCTTTATTCATATCTTGTTTAAAAATATATCGATATACCTTACAAAATCGATATATCGCCCAGCCTTAACGCTAACGCTGATGTCCGTGTCTCCTCCAATTAACAACCATAACAAGATTACCACAAAATTACACTATATATTAAATATAGTGTAGTTTTGTGGTATAGATATAATATAGAGTATTACCATATTTTTCGGACCATAGGGCGCACCGGATTAAAAAGTGGACTGCCGATGAGTGGGTGTATCCAAGTTTATTTTCATACAAAAGGCGCACCAAATTATAAGGCGCATTAAAGGGGTCATATAATGACTTTTTTTCTACATTCAAAAGACTTCCTTGTGTTCTACACAACATGTAATGGTAATCATTTGGTCAAAATGTTGCCTAGATTATGTTTTACAGACCATCTTTAAGTCGATTTCTGACCATCTCTTCAGAATGCGCTGTTTTGTGTCTGGTTTTATTTACGTGGCTCCACTTCAACAGCGTCTTCTCCCCGTCATCTTTGTTGTGCCGGAAGTTTTAGCGCTTGGATAGCGAGTCTACTGACAGATATCAGTTAGAGCTGTAAGCTACTTTATATTAAAAATGACAACAGTGGAGGATGGATGCTCCACAACGAGAGGATAGAGAATAAATCATTTTCGGGACTTACTGTATGGAGATCCCAAATACACAACAGCAGTAACCAATAGGTAAGAAAAGTAGTTTTTTCATAATAATGCGAAAGAAAACAAAAAATAATTTGGATTTTGGGGTCCTTACACACACACCACGATAATGCCTGTATTTTGAAGCACAGCACGTATGACTATGGTAGCCGTAATGCGCCGTAAATTCATCAAACCGTGCGGCTTCGTAGCATACCAAAGTCATACTAACATTTTGACCGATTTTGAGCGCCGTGTGTAATGTTCTATATGCTAAATTAATATTTCAAAGTTTTGTGCTCGCCTGCTAACCAGTACTTGCGAGCATCATTTATTGAATATGGGGCATCAACCTGCTGTCCACTTGTATCTCTTATGTGTGATTGTAATCTACTGGTCACACTTTTTACACCACATAACCAATACAATTGTTTTGAGGTGAGTAAGAACACCCAGAATTAATCCGTAGAGTAGTGGTTCTCAACCTTTTTTCAGTGATGTACCCCCTGTGAACATGTTTTTAATTCAAGTACTTCCTAATCACAGCAAAGCATTTTTGGTTGAAAAAAAAAGACTTCAAGAAGTTCAATACAGCACAATGTCATCAGTTTTTGATTTATTAAATTGTATAACAGTGCAAAATATTGCTCATTTGTAGTGTTTTTTCTTGAACTATTTGGAGAAAAAGATATAAAAATAACTAAAAACTTGTTGAAAAATTAAGTGATTCAATTATATTGTGTATTTCTACACATAGAAGTAATCATCAACTTAAAGTGCCCTCTTTGGGGATTGTAATAGAGATCCATCTGGATTCATGAACTTAATTATAAAAATGTCTTCACAAAAAAAGAAATATTTAACATCAATATTTATGGAACATGTCCACAAAAAATCTAGCTGTCAAAACTGAATATTGCATTGTTGCATTTCTTTTCACAGTTTATGAACTTACATTCATATTTTGTTGAAGTATTATTCAATAAATATATTTATAAAGGATTTTTGTATGGTTGCTAATTTTAGAATATTTTCAAAAATCTCACGTACCCCTTGGCATACCTTCAAGTACCCCCAGGGGTACGTGTAGCCCCAATTGAGAACCACTGCTGTAGTTTACGTGTCGATTTTCAACAAAAATGTAAGAATTTTTGAGTACGCTTTATAATCCGTAAGATACTGTATATTACTTTAATTTTATTTTCATTTTTAGGGTATGCGAAATTTTTATTTGCCATGGAACAGTAGTGACTTCCTTGTACATTCACAGACTCCGGTAAACTTCTTTAGTTTTTACTTTATCAAACTGCACATGCAAGTGAGGTCCAGGCCACATTGTATGCACATTTATGCTGAAGTCTGTTTGATAAAGTTAGATTTTTATCTTATTTAAAGATTATTTTAAAAATCAGATGTGGTCCACTTTGGCCCGCAGTGGAAATATAGTCCTTGAATCTAACATGTAATGTGGTAAACGTTTGCTCCACCACTAATTGGCAGTGTAATATCCTCATAAGTGGAAACCAAAACCTTTTTGTATTGTGGTCTACACCAGTGGTTCACAAATGGGGGTACGCGTACCCTTAGGGGTACTTGAAGGTATGCCAAGGGGTACGTGAGATTTTTAGAAAATATTCTAAAAATAGCAACTATTCTAATATCCTTCATAAATACATGTATTGAATAATACTTCAACAAAATATGAATGTAAGTTCATAAACTGTGAAAAGAAATGTGACAATGCAATATTCCGTGTTGACAACTAGATTTTCTGTGGACATGTTTCATAAATATTGATGTTAAAGATTTCTTTTTTTGGGAGGAAATGTTTACAATTAAGTTCATGAAACCAGATGGATCTCTATTGCAATCCCCAAAGAGGGCACTTTAAGTTGATGATTACTTCTATGTGTAAAAATCTTTATTTATAATTAAATCACTTGTTTTTTTTTCAAAAAATTTTTGTTATTTGTATCTATTTTTTCCCCGAATAGTTCAAGAAAGACCACTACAAATGAGAAATATTTTGCACTGTTATACATCCATCCATCCTTTTTCTACCGCTTATTCCCTTTTGGGGTCGCGGGGGGCGCTGGCGTCTATCTCAGCTACAATTGGGCGGAAGGCGGGGTACGCCCTGGACAAGTCGCCACCTCATCGCAGGGCCACTGTTATACAATTTAATTAATTAGAAATTGATGACATAGTGCTGTATTTTACTTCTTTATCTCATTTTTTCAACCTCTGATTAGGAGTACTTGAATTAAAAAATGTTCACAGGGGGTACATCACTGGAAAAGGTTGAGAACCACTGGTCTACACAACCACAGACGTAATGTCCACATTTATCACAGGAAAATGATATTTATATCCCTGGATTTGTCTTTACAAGACATGTCTGATATTACCAGTTTAATGTAAATCTTTTTTTTTTTGGGCCCACATACCTACACTACCGCTATATAATTGAATGATTGCACCTGCCAAGGAGGAGGAGTTATTGCAAGTCCAGGTGAGTTTGGTTCTTAAGTCAAAGTCGGCTAGCAGGCGCTGGGAGCTTTAAAGGTGGTAGAAATACTAAGTTGTTGACATTCAACGAACAGTTTAAGTTCTTTGACGTAAGTTTAAATACTTGAATATACATAATCAACTTTAGGCGACCGTGGCTATGCACCAGACCTTACATTTACTTATATACACGGTTTTAACACGCCTCGTCTTAAGCCTGGCTATATAAGACTCGCATACCACGGAAGAGAACATATTGAAAGTGACTTACCTGGAAATTGAATACACTGCATTTATAGGCTACCGGCGGCCATAAGGCAAAATGGCGCCGGGTCTTTTCATGTCCGTCACTGTTGCCCTCACTGCGCAGTCACCACGCTAAACCTGTTTCACATCATTTTTGTCCAATTAGTGTCAAGGCAGGTAAGAATAGCGCTTTGTTTGTTGTTGTTTTTACTGAGTCTGACGACATGTTGGGCAAACCCTACATTTCTTGCTGTTTACATCACCAGTCACCAATACTGTATCTTTTAAAATGTCCCATACCAGCACAATAAACACGTATACCCCAAAAGGGAAAAGCGGTAGGAAATGATTGGAATTTCATATAGTTCTGTATAATTTATTTTCTATTTTTTGTTGAATCTACAGTGTTTATTTTGTCTACTCGTATTTTGTTAATTTGTAACTTACCCACACAGCAAAAACACGAGGTATCGCGCATTCCGGAACGGACCCGTATCGGGGTCCACTTGCACTCCGACCCGCCGCGGCTCCGAGCTGGATCCGCTCCGCATCCATGATCGAAACCTTACATCCGCGGCGGGTGCGCTTGGGACCCGCACATGCCGCACGTACATCCGCCGCGGACCAGCAATGGACTCATAAAAACCCTGGCTCATCTGGTTCGAATCCATTATGGACCCATCCATTTTCTACCGCTTATTCCCTTTTGGGGTCGCGGGGGGCGCTGGCGCCTATCTCAGCTACAATCGGGCGGAAGGCGGGGTACACCCCGGACAAGTCACCACCTCATCGCAGGGCCAACACAGATAGACAGACAACATTCACATTCACCCGTTTATCTTATCTTCAAAATCCCTTCTGTTCTTGCTGTAGGATAGAGTAAACATTTATATGTACTATATTTACTATTTATTTATATACTTACTTTATAGAGTGAATTGACCATTTTCTGTTTCTGCCTATTGACAATATTGTTAGTCTAAAAATACAAGGCAATGCATATTTATAAATATGCATTGTCTAAGCGTAAGCTTAGGCCTGCTGTAGTAGGATAAAATAGGAAACTAACACTAGTGTTAGTTTCCTAAAATAAAAATTAATCTATAAATTAATTTTTTTTTTTTAGTCATTGCTTATTTTCTTTCTTTTTGTTTTACACCTTTTTATTAATTTCCTTTTATCAGTACATTTTTCAACCCATTCTCAATTCCTATCCCCCTATTGGAAAATGACCGAGTAAACAAACCCTTATTAGACTTAGACTTCCTTTTTATTGGCATTCAAATTTGAACTTTACTGTACAAATAAGAATGAAATTTCGTTGCATTAGCTCTTGGTAGTGCAGGATTTAAAAAAAAAAAAGCAATAACGTGCAGATATAAATAAATAGATTACTGTACAGATAAATACATTGCACTTTTTCACATGCGTCCATGTTTATGGATGTATGTTATATTGTCTTTTTTTATTCCAGCGAGTTAATCCATTTTGGGGGGAGTTGAGGGGATAATTTAATTATGATGCGTTCAAGAGTCTTACAGCCTGAGGGAAGAAGCTGTTACATGTTATATGCCATAATGTAAACAAAATAATTATTGTTGGTGTCTTCATATTAAATACAGTATGAATATGTAGTCTGGAAAGAGTGAACACATAAACCATAACCATAAAACCATATAGTTTCACAGATTTAAACCCCCCTACTTAGAGAAACTCTCCAGAACCAGATAAACTGGTTTAAGAGCTCAAGCTGCCGCTGTTTAAGTAGCATGCCAATGACACGACCTGTCATTTTACTATCTACTATCTAGTGTGTTTCATCAGCTCGAGGGAACAACTTGCATCTTGTGACTTCTGACGCCTTGGAAAGCGGAGTTCCTGACCCCATCACACTCATGGCGGCCGCTGCCTGGTCTGAAGAAGAGACCTTTGTGTGCTCCGTATGCCTGGAGAGCCTGAATGACCCAGCAACTCTACCCTGTGGACACTCTTACTGTTTGGCTTGTATCCAACGCCACTGGGACAAAGGGGACAGCAAGGGCCAGTACAGATGCCCCCAATGCCGGCAGCGCTTCGATCCTCGACCTGCACTGGCTAAGAGCACGGTTCTCGTGGAAGCTATGAAGAAGCTGAGGACCAACACCCTCACACAAAGTGGCTCTTCGATGTTCTCTTCTGCGCCACCGTCAGAGCCTGTCTACTTGGAGTTATTGGATGGGGATATTGGCTATAAAACATACATGGGATCACAGGAAGGGAGTGTGTACCCTCAGCTTCCCACATCGACTCCCAGACCTTGTCCAAAACACAACCGGCCCCTGGACCTCTTTTGCCATGAGGACAGGGAGTATGTGTGCGAGGTGTGTTGTTACCATGGACACAAAGGACACAGCGTGCTAAAACCTGCGGACGAGAGGAAACAGAGACAAGTATGTTAAATAACTGTTAACATCACCACTTTTTTCTTTTTTTTTTCAAGAATATTTTGATCAAGTGTGTTGCTTTTTTATGTTATTAATTACTAAATGTGTGTGCATTTTAGAAAGAACTTAATCAGGTGCAAGCAGAAGTGGAGAGAAAAGTCCATGAGGCAGAGAACACACTAAAGGATTTCCCGAATGTTACTCATCAACATAAGGTATGGGCAATTGTTAATATTTGTCTGTTTTGGACAAAATCTACTTGCTTTGGTTTTGTTTAACTAATTTGTAATTTGGTTGTGCTGATCGATTCTGCAAACCAATGTTCCATCCATCCATTTTCTACCGCTTATTCCCTTTTTGGGGTCGCGGGGGGCGCTGGCGCCTATCTCAGCTACAATCGGGCAGAAGGCAGGGTACACCCTGGACAAGTCGCCACCTCATCGCAGGGCGCAAACCAATGTTCTTTCTCAGAATTTAGATCGTGATTCTCTAGGATGATAACATCAAACGCACCAATCCCGCTTTTTAAAACATGTTTTATTACCAATATTAATACCCCTCATTGGTTTATTTTACCTTTTTTTTTTTTTTTTTAAAACATCCCATTGTCCTTTGGCATTCGAAGGCCTGGACAGTGGTCTTTCTTTGAAATATAAATAAATAGACAAACGGCACATCTCGTTAAGTACCATATTATTTAGAAATTACGTTGCTTGTTTGTGTGCAATGGATCATGATTTTTTTTTTTCCATTTTCTGTTCAGCTCTGTTGTGGGTCCAGTTTAGTCCACTTGTTTGTGTTATGTTAGTCTTCCGCCTATGAAACAGGATAAGTGGTACATAATGTGGATAGATGTTGATTATTGCAATATCATCGAAGTGTAGCCACAAATAAGCGTTTTAGTGGTTTTAAAAATAAGATTTTCGGTCTGTACGGGTTGGTAGAAGTAACTAAGCCATCTAAGGAACATTAGCCCAAGTAAGGAGTTGGTAAGGGAGGAGGGAAAGGCAATAGTTATCAAACGAGACCAAGAAGAAATAATTGCCTACTTGTCGACATATTCTCTTATCAAATGTTTTCTCCGGACAACGTAAAATTGCTAATATGGAAGGAGAAATTACATATCAAGTATGACTTTCAAAACTATATGCAATTAGTTGATGAAATGGTATGTTGAAACCCCCATTGGGCGTTCTTGTGTTATGACGGAAAAGCTCAGGACATAGCTGGACCCTTTGATTATTGCCCCATCGCTGAACTTCTCTTCATTCTTCTCGTTTCAGGCTTTGGCCCAGGCTCTGCAGAAAGAGAGGCTCAGTTTGTTTTCTGAGGTGGCCAACATTGTTGATCTGACCAGCACTCAGGTCAGTGAGCTTCTTGACACTCAAGAGAGGTGTTTCGGAAGCCAGATTGAGGGCCTGATCCACGGACTGGAGCAGGAAGCGGTCCAACTCCGCTTGAAGGGAGAGGAGCTACGCAGGCTGGCAAACATGCAGGACCACACCTGCTTCCTAAAGGTCTGTTGGATGGATTTGGTGCCCTATACTTCCGAACACGGCCAATACACACCTGGTCTGTGAGAGGATAAGAAGGTGGGGTCAGTGTTGCCAAGTTAGCGACTTTGTTGCTGTATTTAGGGAGAATTCAGAACCCTCCAAATACTGGGGCTAGAATGGTAAATCTATTTGTATTCACATTTATTGTAGTATTTGTATTCCATTTCCCTTGCAGTAAGCATTAAACACAAGACAAGGCTGGGTATATGTTGGGAAGCTGTAATCCAAACATGTAGGGCATCTCCACAAGCCTAGGGACAGAAGTGAGCATTACCACCTCCTGTAAAAGGCGATGCGTGGAAGTTCCCCGGGCACATCCATAGCCCTGTCTCTTGTTCAGTGAGAGTTATGGCTTGGTTTGATGCAAAGAAGCCTGGAGACACTCTTCCAATGTTTGGTAACATTTCGCCTTCCAGAAATACATTTCCTAAATCAGGGGCGTGTGTAGAATTGGACCACGCCTCTTTTTATTATTATTATTTTTTTTTTATTATTGGCCTTGTGATACATTATATAAATACAATTTTAAAAATGGAACTCAAAAAGTCAGGAACATGGCAAATTAGACGAGGATGTCATCCCTCCACATTGACCCACTATCACAAATAGATTGCAGTTCTGTGGGAAACTCTGAACGGAACACTTTCCATCACATTTTGCAGACAAATACATCTTTTATGGTGTTTTTTTTTCTCCCCTTCAGAATTTCTTCACCATGGAGCAGGCAGGTGGAGCATGTGCCATCCCGGATGTGTCAGTACTGAGCAAAGAGGAAGAGGTGGCAGAATCTGTCCGCTCAACCTTAAAAGATCTACATGTGTCCGTAAAGGAGATGTGCAAATCTACACTGGCCACACTTTCTTTATTAGGTCAGTTTTAGTTCCTCTATCCTCCGCCTTTTTACATCTCGTAGTGATTACTGTGTTTTATCTTTTGTAGTGAATGAGCACTCCGCCACAGCACCAAGCGTAACTCCAGATGATGATGATCATGGACAGGCCACTGTACAAAACACTGGTAGTCACTTAACTCCATCAAGTTTCTCTGACTATCAAATGGTAAAGAGTTGTCTATTTATGACTTGGACCTTTTTTTTTATTTCCCCAGTTTACGAGATGCTGAATCCTGTACCCCCACCACGACCCCAAAGTAGATGATTATAGCTTTGTGACCCACTATTTTTGAACATGTTACTCTGAGCTCATCTGTTGATTAATTTTCCATCAGGTCATGTGTCAACCAAGCCTTCATGTCAGCTTCCAGTCCGTAAGAAAAACACAAGCATTAGTTTATCACACTCTGTTGTTGCTACTTGAGTTTGTAATGAGTAGAATTTTAAAATTCTTAGAACCGTTTTTAGATTTTAGTAACGCCATCCTTTACCATTTGCTCCAAATGTATTAATGGCAGTGTCCTATTTGGACCCCAAGGGGGCGTTGTACCCTATGCTTTATGCAGCAAGTACAAACCCTAACACAAAACAGTTCTGGTTATTTTGTTCACAAAATGCAACATTCACGTGATAGATTTCATAAAATATCTTATCGCCATAGTATGGAATGTCTGCCATTGAAAATGGAAGAAAAAAATATCCCCATGGTAAGAATCAGATCCGGTGATAAAATCCTTAAAGACAGCCCTAGTTTCCACACATATTGGATATCAGGTTGAGCAGCAGCTGATCTTGTTTGATAATAACGTCCTTCCCTTAGTGGGCAGTGTTTCCTAATGCATGCGTGCATTTACAAACCCCGTTTCTATATGAGTTGGGAAATTGTGTTAGATGTGAATATAAATGGAATACAATGATTTGCAAGTCCTTTTCAATCCATATTCAATTGAATGCACTACAAAGACAATATATTTGATATTCAAACTCATAAACTTTTTTTTTTTTGCAAATAATAATTAACTTAAAATTTCATAGCTGCAACACATGCCAAAGTAGTTGGGAAAGGGCATGTTCACCACTGTGTTACATCACATTTTCTTTCAACATTACTCAATAAACGTTTGAGAACTGAGGAAACTAATTGTTGAAGCTTTGAAAGTGGAATTCTTTACCATTCTTGTTTGATGTACAGCTTAAGTTGTTCAACAGTCCGGGGTCTTGTTGTATTTTACGCTTCATAATGCGCCACACATTTTTGATGGGAGACATGTCTGGACTGCAGGCGGGCCAGGAAAGTACCCGCACTCTTTTACTACAAAGCCACGCTGTTGTGTTGGCATTGTTTTGTTGAAATAAGCAGGGGCGTCCATGATAACGTTGCTTGGAGGACAACATATGTGTTGCTCCAAAACCTGTATGGACCATTCAGCATTAATGGTGCCTTCACAGATGTGTAAGTTACCCATGCCTTGGGCACTAATACACCCTCATACAATCACAGATGCTGGCTTTTGAACTTTGCACCTATAACAATCCGGATGGTTATTTTCCTCTTTGCTCCGGAGGACACCACGTCCAAAGTTTCCAAATATAATTTGAAATGTGGACTCGTCAGACCACAGAACACTTTTTCACTTTGCATCAGTCCATCTTAGATGCGCTCGGGCCCAGCGAAGCCGGCGGCGTTCCTCTGTGTTGTTGATAAATGGCATTCGCTTTGCATAGTAAAGTTTTAACTTGCATTTACAGATGTAGCGACCAACTGTAGTTACTGACAGTGGTTTTCTGAAATGTTCTTGAGCCCATGTGGTGATATCCTTTACACACTGATGTCGGTTTTTGATGCAGTACTGCCTGAGAGATCAAAGGTCCATAATATCATCGCTTACGTGCAGTGATTTCTCTAGATTCTCTGAACCTTTTGATGATTTTACGGACCGTAGATGGTTAAATTCCTTGCAATAGCTCGTTGACAAACGTTCTAAAACTGTTCGACAATTTGCTTACAAATTGGTGACCCTCGTCCCATCCTTGTTTGTGAATTACTTAGCATTTCATGGAAGCTGATTTTATACCCAATCATGGCACCCTCCTGTTCCCAATTAGCCTGCACACCTGTGGGATGTTCCAAATAAGTGTTTGATGAGCATTCCTCAACTTTATCAGTATTCATTGCCACCTTTCCCAACTTCTTTGTCACGTGTTGCTGGCATCAAATTCTAAAGTTAATAATTTGCAAAAAAAAAAAAGTTGATCAGTTTTAACATCAAATACGTTGTCTTTGTAGCATATTCAACTGAATATGGGTAGAAAATGATTTGCAAATCATTGTATTCCGTTTATATTTACATCTAACACAATTTCACAACTCATATGGAAACGGGTTTTGTCTTTGTGTATGATTACATATACCAATTGTGTAGTTATAATTATATGCTCTTATTTGTAATTGTATTGAGTTGTGGACCCCAGGAAGACTAGTGGGTTGTTGTGGGAACCAGCTAATGGGGATCCTTAATAAAAATCAAATCAAATCTTCGTCAAAGACAGCCCTAGTTTCCACATATATTGGATATCAGGTTGTGCAGCAGCTGATCTTGTTTGATGATAACGTCCTTCCCTTAGTGTCCAGTGTTTCCTAATGCATGCGTGCATTTATTTGTGTATGATTTACATATACCAATTATTATAGAAAATGGACTCTAGTATCATGTTTCTCCAGACATATTTAGTAGAGTTTTTTCAATTAAACCAAACTCTTCTGTCTGCAAATGTAGCTCTACTGCCACCACAGCCGTTTTGTCAGCTTCAAGGTAAGCGCCCAAGCACAACTATATTACTCGCACTTTGACAACTACTACAGTCACATTTTTCTCACTGTTTTTGCCCTCAGAATTCTCTGTAACAGCAGAGGGACTGGTCAGTCCAGACCCAAAGATGAGAGAAGAATTACTCAAATGTAAGTCCAAGAAATATGACAAAGAATCCTTCATATCGCTTAGGCAAATCTTTCCTGCAGTTTCAGAGTTTTTATACCAATTTGCCAATCTTTATCCTTCAGTTCGCTTTAAGCCCACCATGGACCCTGACACAGTGTTTCGGCATATACTGCTGTCAGATGGAGGACATAAGGCCACATTGCGAGCGGAAAATCTGAACCTGGCTGACAACCCTGAACGTTTCCATTACTGGAGGCAGCTTCTGTGCAAAGAACCACTGGCTGGTAGCCCTTACTACTGGGAGGTGGAGTGGACAGGACAAAAGGTACAATGGATGTGCATCATCACGTATTAAAGCATATCATCTTAAGGCTTTTATGTTAACGAGCAGTGAGGCTGACTAAATATGACCACATTTTTCAGTAACGAGTAATTTAACGCGTTACTATTATTAAAGTTACGCATCCAAGTCTCACCCGCAACTATTTTTAGTTACTTTAGTCACCATTAGTGACTGTTTGCTTGCTTCTTTTCACCTCGAAGAACGATGGCATGTATGCGACAATTCATGTTTTTAGCATGTAAACGTCCCATGTGAAGTGGGGAGCAGACCCAGGGTTGAGCTTACTATTAGGCAGAAAGGCAGGATTTTTAGAAGCCTCCAACATCTCATAAAACAATGATTACAACGTTTTTCTCTTTTAAGACAATTTTTCTGTTTATTTGTGCGCTTTTTGTACATGGAAATGCTTCATGACTGTATTTTGACTGGTAGCTTATCATGCAATCGACTATTCCATGTTACTGCTAAAGAGCAAGAAAACAAACTTGTTAGTGCTTTTTGGGGTTTTTATAAAGTCAACCAAGTGGAGCGGAGAATTGCAGAAGCTCAGAAGAAACTATTTTTTATTTAATTAAAACCAGCCAAGGTGTCAACCATTTTCTCAATTACACTCAATGTAGTTCTGTGCACTACGATAGTGGAAGAAACTGTATTTTATTACAAATGTGTGATAGTTAAAGTACTTGAAATTGTATAATACTGTATTTTTGAGACTATAAGTGGCTACTTTTTCCGAACACCTTTTGAACCCTGTGGCTTATCAAACAATGCAGCTAATTTATGGATTTTTCTTTTTGAACGGACAATGTTTTTTATTCAACAAATGGTTTTCATTACACACCCACAGACATTGGAAAGGTGTTTTCTGTGCTATGGCATAATCTTTTGGATGACTTCGCTCACGGCAGGTGCTGCGGTTTTAAAAATGTACTTCCCATTTTGTACCTTGAGCTGCAAGTATAGCCGTCACAGTGTTTCTGCTCGAAAGATTCTTCATTAATCACACCAAGCAACTTTTGTAGGTTTTACAATATAACTAAAACAATTCATATTTGCCAACCACTCCCATGTATGATGTAGGGGTGTTTACATGCATATTTGTACTTGCTATTGTAACGTAATCAAGCTGGTGATGTTGGCATTAGCAAATATGTTAAGACATTTACAAGTGTCTGTCAGTATTATTAACTTACAATGACATTCGTTTTATAAACTCACCAAAATATCACTGTGGAGTTGATTCTGTTTAGCTAGTTGGGCTGTTAGCTTTCGCATCTAGTGGATCCATGACGATGACTTCTGTTTTGTGTGATCACCCGTTTTACTGCCATATTACAGGCATTGTTTGGAAATAATTAAGGTAGGTAAATAAACATTAACATATCTTTGGCACCAGCATATATCTGTGGGGCTGCTGATGTTTGTAAAAATATTTTCTTTCTTCTAAAATTTGGTGGGTGCGGCTTTAATACCAGTGCGCTCTATAGCCCGGAAAATACGGTGTATTAAATGTTGGTTACTGTTACTATCAATTAAAGTAAAAGCGTTGGAATAAGTGGTAATGTTTGCGATGTGCAACTCATAAGATAGTGTCTAACAACAACAAACATTATGATGACATTGTTACTTTTTTGAGAAAAGACGTGAAAGTTTTGTCCTTCATCTTCCAGATTACTATTGGCGTGGCCTACAGGGAGATGGATCGTAAATGTACTGATGAAAAGAGCCGTTTGGGCCACAATCCCTATTCCTGGACGTTGTACTGGTCTGGGACAGGTTTCTCCTTCTGGCACAATGGTCATGAAAAACTTCTGGGCTCGCCCAAAAGCAGGCGGATTGGTACCTATTTGGACCAGCAGGCAGGAATTCTGGCCTTTTACCGCATCACCAACAACCAGGCTGACCTCATCCACAGACATATGACCCAGTTCACTGGCCCATTGTATCCGGGATTCAGGTTCTGGGGAGGAGCCGGAGCTACAATCACAATCTGCCAGTTGGAGTGAAATTTCCACAAAGGCAGAAGGGTTGCTGTAACTTCATGCAATGAACGAGTGTTTTATTGGTCCTCTTTGCCTAATGAATGTAATGAAATCTGAAATGTTTGATTTAATAAAGTGCATGCAGAAAAAAATTATCTAGTCCTCTCTACTTGCTAATCATGGTAACAAAACATAAGAGATTCCTTATAATCTTACATTTTAAAATTGAATATTAAAAAAAAACAGCATTATTGCTCACGTTTAAACACTGAAGGCTTCCTCCCACTTCCAAAGACATGCACCTGGGGATAGGTTGATTGGCAACACGAAATTGGCCCTAGTGTGTGAATGTTGTCTGTGTTGGCCCTACGATGAGGTGGTGACTTCTCCAGGATATACCCCGCCTTCCGCCCGATTGTAGCTGAGATAGGCACCAGCGACCCCAAAGGGAATAAGCGGTAGGAAATGGATGGATGGATGGATCTGGCCCCATGTTGGTTACTTCAGTGTATATAATCCTAAATAGTGCCGTCTGACCGTCACTGACGCAGATGATCCAAGAAAATGAACAGTGAAACAACATAAGCAGATGCTTGATTTATTTATGTATGCATGGCACAATTGTATGCGCGCAATATGTATTATTCATCTCTGTCTTAGTTTGGTTCCCCTTTGCTTTTGTATGAAAGTGGCACTTTGTTGCAGCAGCTCTGTGCTCTTTTAAAATAGCTTTATTGGCCAAGTTTGTGCTCTTTGTTCAATTGCAAGAACCAAAGAAAAGAACAAAAACGAGTGCAATAATGCACTGCCATATTAGTATGGAAACAAGAGCTAATGCAATCAGCTGCCCTTCTAGCGCGCCAATTTTTACAAACAATACAGCTACAAAAGTAAAATGTAAAACCCCAAAAATTAGCAAAAAATAATTGTTGCGCAAATACAATTGCACCAAATATAGACAAAACAAAAATGCCATTTCAACACTTACAAACTGTGGTGCCCGTCTCGGCCTCCACATTTCTTCCGGTCTCTCCACGCGGACTCTATTGTGGAAGAGAGCCATCAGCTGGTTTCCGGTGCAAACATAAAAAGCAGAGCAGAAGCTACGGAAGGGCCTCTCTTGGTTATGCAGTCCAAAAGGGGCCCAGAGCAAAAGACAAAAACAAGAGGAATTGAACCTCAAGAACACAAAGCAGGAAAGACATGAGCACAGAGCTCCTGCAACCAGCAGCCACCACTGAGGTGCTTCTCCTTTGTGAGATAAATAGTATATCCTAGAGGTCGTCAACCCAAAATTTTGAGCCATATTGGACCACAAATACAAAAAAGTAATCGTTCCGGAGCCGCAAAAAATTAAAAGACTTACATAAATGTTAAAATGATGGCAACACGTACAGTATGTGGCTAATTAGCCATGTTAACCTACTATCAAAATGACTATGTGTCGCAGGCTGATACAAATCTTTGTTGACAGAAATGTTGAAATGTAATATTTATTCTACACATTTTTACAACATTGGAGAACATTAGTAAAACTACTCAGATGGTGAGATAACTCATGGAAATGACCAAAGGTACAGATGTGTGTGTCCAAGTTAAAGCTGGGTAATGTTTGCTGTGGTCTGGAACAACATGGTGCACAAACTATCAGAAATGCAGCCAATACTACATACAGATAGTGTCATGAAACAAAAATAAACTAAATACACAAAAGACATACTGTAAATAAAGGAAATTAAATTAACTCAAATATACCTACAAACAAGGCATAATGATGCAATATGTACATACAGCTAGCCTAAATAGCATGTTAGCATGGATTATCTTGCAGTCATGCTCTGACCAAATACCCCTGATTAACACTCCACACAAGTCAAAAACGTCAACAAACCTCACCGTTGTGCGTTCACGCACAGTATAAAACGTTTGGTGGACAAAATGAGACAAAGAGGGAGTGGCATTCTGTGGCAGCGTCAGAGAAAGTTATACATGTAAACAAACTGTTGAGTCACAGTCCACACAATGGTGTGTTCAATTAGTAGGGAAAAAAAGGCGCTCACCAAATACTCTCATCAGTGAAGCACAAACCTATGGTGGCAAACCAGGGTTTGTGTAGTGTTTGTCCTCCTACAGAAACCATATTACAACAAAAAAAAATGTTCACCCCATTTTATTTTCCATTTTCATACATTTTTGATAAAGCTCGATTGAGCCACCAGGATGCCGCTAAAGAGCGCCTGTGATTGCTGACCCCCGGTCTATCCGATTCTACCCTTCATTCAGTTCGGCGCCAGACAACAAGGCAGATTATGAAAGTAAGCACTCTGAGGGAAATGTTAGCTCACTGAATTTTCTGTTTTCCATTAATACACTTGAATAACACTCATTATTACATTAAAAGATAATGGACATTTTTGTCTTTGGGCCGCACTTTGGATAACCCGGGTGTATAGAGAATCTGGTCCAAATTCAACAAATTTCTACTTTCTGTGTATTTTGATCAATCCCTGGTCTTCAATGTTAATTACTGTTGGAATAATAAAAATGCCAATGTCTATGCTCTGACCTTTAACCTTATAGTTTTAAATCTTTTGCTGTAATAAGAATGATTGTAGTATATTAGATTTACCCGTAAGATTGCAAATAAAAAATGTGTGTTTGTCACAATCATGCAATATGTGCTTTTGTCTGTTTTTCAAACATACTTATGTGATTGAAAACCCTATTTCACACAAAAAAGGTTTTTTTTTTATATTGCTCGTCCTTATTGGGGTCACAGAAAAGGACACATGAGTAAAGTGCAAACTTTGCAATGCAAAAAAAGATTAAAAAAACAGGTTTTTAGGAAAAAATACTATAAAACTAGTGAACTTAAATAGCTGCATGGACAGATAATTTGACTTAAGACATGCTGAATTAACATTTGTATATACATAGAAATTAACAGGACTTTTAAGATTAAAAAAAAAAGGTATTTTATTCTGAAAACAAGCATTACTCAACTTGCAATTCATAAATTACGTATCCTCAGGATGTTGCAGCCTATTGAAACAAGATTTATTATGTGGGGAAAAACCAAAACATCTTTTTTTTTGTTATTGTCCCAATTTTAACATCTTTAAGCTAAAATAGAAAAAAAATGCATTTTGATGAATCACTGCTCTTCAATTTTTTTTAATTACTATTGGAATATTAAAAATGCCAATGTCCATGCTCTGACCTTTCACATTAAAGTTTTAAATCTCTTGCAGTAATAAGAATGATTGTGGTATATTAGATTTACCTGTAACATTGCAAATAAAAAATCTGTGTTTGTCACAATCATGCAATATGTGCTTTTGTCTATTTTTTAAACATATGTGATTAAAAAGCCTATTTAACACAAAAAGGTTATTATTTTTTTATATTGCAAGGACACATGGCGAAAGTGCAAACTTTGCCCTGCAAAAATGGTAAAAAGACCAGGTTTTAGGAAAAAATACTAAAAACTGGTGAAATTAAATAGCTGCATGGACAGATAATTTGACTTAATAAGGCATGCTAATTAACATTTGTTTATTTAGAAATTAGCAGGACTTTTAAGCTAAAAAAAAAAAAAAGGTATTTTGTTCTGAAAACAAGCATTATTCAATTTGCAATTCGTAAATTACACATCCTCGGGATTTTTCAGCCTCTTGAAACAAGATTTATGTGGGGAAAAAACAAATCATCTTTTTTTATAGTTATTTTTTTCAATTTCAACATCTTTAAGCTAAAATAGAAAAAAAAGCATTTTGATCAATCACTTCTCTTCAATGTTTTAATTACTATTGGAATAATAAAAATGCCAATGTCCATGCTCTGACCTTTCACATTAATGTTTTAAATCTCTTGCTGTAATAAGATTGATTGTGGTATATTAGATTTACCTGTAAGATTGCAAATAAAAAGTGGGTCTTTGTCACAATCATGCAATATGTGCTTTTGTCTGTTTTTTTAAACATACATATGTAATTAAAAAGCCCATTTAACACAAAAAAGTTTTTTATATATATATTGCTTGTCCTTATTGGGGGTCACAGAAAAGGACACATGGCAAAAGTGCAAACTTTGCACTTAAAAAAGGATTGAAAAAAAACGGTTTTAGGAAAGAAATACTAAAAAACTATTGAAATTAAATAGCTGCATGGACAGATAATTTGACTTAAGACATGCTGAATTAACATGTGTATATACATAGAAATTAACAGGACTTTTAAGCTAAAAAAAAAAGGTATTTTATTCTGAAAACAAGCATTATTTAACTTGCAATTCGTAAATTACGCATCCTCGAGATTTTGCAGCCTCTTGAAACAAGATTTATTATGTGGGGAAAAGCCAAATCATGTTTTTTTATAGTTATTTTTTCAATTTTAACATCTTTAAGCTAAAATTGAAAAAAAAAATGCATTTTGATCAATCACTGCTCTTCAATGTTTTAATTACTATTGGAATAATAAAAAAGCCAATGGCCGTGCTCTGACCTTTCACATTAAAGTTTTAAATTTCTTGCTGTAATAAGAATGATTGTGGTATATTAGATTTACCTGTAAGATTGCAAATAAAAAGTGGGTATTTGTCACAATCATGCAATATGTGCTTTTGTCTATTTTTTAAACATACTTATGTGATTAAAAAGCCTATTTCACACAAAAAGGTTGTCATTTTGTTATATTGCTAGTCTTTATTGGGGTCACAGAAAATGATACATGGTGAAAGTGCAAACTTTGCACTGCATAAAAGGTAAAAAGACCACGTTTTAGGAAAAAAATACTAAAAATTATCTATCCATCCATTCATTCCCTACCGTTTGTCCCGTTCGGGGTCGCGGTGGGTTCAGGAACCTATCTCAGCTGCATTCGGGCGGTCACAGAAAAGCAGGCGCATAATCTGGTGTCATCATAATACCTGACCCGTAACTTGAACAAAAAGGGCTTACCGATGTGTGTCATGAATAAAAGGACTATTGGATATGGAACCGGGTGGACACGTTTGACAGTCACTTGACCAGGTTAGATGGAAACACATAAATAGCTGTGAATCCTAACCCTGCAACAGTCAGTGAAGCCTTCTTCCTTCCCGCACTCCCTGTTGTCGACACGATGCGAGGTGAGATCACTTCAAAGAGGTTTTTATGGACATTTTCTTTGATCATTAGATGGATAGGTGGTATGTGTCCTACTCAGTACTGTTTCTCACTCTTTCACTTGCAGCAATTATAATCCTTTGCCTCCTGGAGTTTGCCTTTGCTAACTTTTCCTGGAATGGACCCTCCGAAGGGGAGGAGGAGGATGCCAGCCCGGAAGAACGTAAGATTCTACGACAGTGGTTCTTAACCTTGTTGGAGGTACCGAACCCTATTAGTTTCATATGCACCGAACCCTTCCTGGTGAAAAATAAAATGTTTTTTTTTTCAAATTCACGACAAAGTTATGTGTTTTTGGTAACATTTTAGTATGGAGAACATATTCTAAGTAACAAAGACTTAATTTAGAGGTTGTTGGACACTAGGGGAACATATTCTAAGTAACAAAGACTTAATTTGGAGTTATTTGGTTAGGGTTAGGGTTAGAGGGTTAGGGTTATTATGAGGCCATTAATAAGTACTTAATTATGATTAGTTAAGAGCCAATATGTTACTAATTTGCATGTTAATAAGCAACTAATTAATGGTGAATATGTCCCCCATACTAAAGTGTTACCATGTTTTATTACTGGTGCACAAAATGAACCGTGTATGAACATTACCTTGTTCAAAGAACAAAACCGACACAGTGCATATAAACTCACAACAAATTACACACCTGCAAATCAGTGTGACTTCTGCTGTTGCCGTATCCGTAATACGCCGATAGGGAGAAGTTTTTATTTTCACGATGAGTCGGGTGTGTTTTGACCTCCGCCGAACCCCTGAGCCCGACTCACCGAACCCCTAGGGTTCGATCGAACCCAGGTTAAGAACCACTGTTCTACGAGAATGGCGCCGCAGTTCTCTCAGTAACCTGTGCGGCTTTCAGCAGCTGTGTATACAGTCGTGGTCAAAAGTTTACATACACTTGTAAAAGAACATAATGTCATGACTGTCTTGAGTTTCCAATAATATCTACAACTCTTATTTTTTGTGATGAGTGATTAGAGCACATACTTGTTGGTCACAAAAAACATTCCTGAAGTTTGGTTCTTTTATTAATTTATTATGGGTCTACTGAAAATGTGACCAACTCTGCTGGGTAAAAAGTATACATACAGCAATGTTAATATTTGGTTACATGTCCCTTGGCAGGTTTCACTGCAAAAAGATGCTTTTGGTAGCCATCCACAAGCTTCTGGTTGAATTTTTGACCATTCCTCTTGACACAATTGGTGCAGTTCAGCTAAATTTGTTGGTTTTCTGACATGGACTTGTTTCTATCTTCAGCATTGTCCACATGTTCTCAATGGGGTTTAAGTCAGGACTTTGGGAAGGCCATTCTATAACCTTAATTCTGGCCTGATTTAGCCATTCCTTTACTACTTTTGACATGTATTTGGGGTCATTTTCCTGTTGGAACACCTAACTGCACCCAATACCCAAACTCTGGGCTGATGATTTTAGGTTGTTCTGAAGAATTTGGAGGTAATCCTCCTTTTTCATTGTCCCATTTACTCATAGTAAAGCACCAGTTCCATTGGCTGCTAAACAGGCCCAATGGTAGGTGTGGTGTTCATGGGATTAAAGGCCCCACCTTTTCTCCTCCAAACATATTGCTGGGTATTGTGGGCAAACAGCTCAATTTTTGCTTAATTTGACCACAGAACTTTCCTCCAGAAGGTCTTATCTTTGTCCATGTGATCAGCAGCAAACTTTAGACAAGCCTTAAGGTGTCGCTTCTGGAGCAAGGGCTTCCTTCTTGCATGATAGCCTCTCAGTCCATGTCCACTTGAGTGTGGACACTGACACCTGTGTTCCAGCAGTTCCCAATTCATTGCAGACCTGCTTTTTGGTGGTTCTCGGTTGACTCTTGATCATCCTTACCAATTTTCTCTCAGAAGTAAGAGATAGCTTGCGTTTTTTTCCTGATTGTGGCAGTGACAAAACTGTGCCATGCACTGCATACTTACAAACAACTGTCTGCACAGTTGCTCTTGGGACCTTAAGCTGCTTTGAAATGGCTCCAAGTGACTTTCCGGACTTTTTCAAGTCAATGATTTGTTTTTTTCAGTTTGTAACCGTCTAATGACTGCATCACATGAGCCCTAACTAAAAGTGCTCAAAAAGTCAACAGGTCTTGTCAATCATAACCACTCACATGAAGTTAAGAGGCCATGCAATGAAGTTAATTTGATTCGATTGTAACTTTTCTACATCACCAAAAATGTATCATGTATGTTGCTGTATGTATACTTTTGACCCAGCAGATTTGATTACATTTTCAGTAGACCCATAATAAATTAATAAATGAACCAAACTTCATGAATGTTTTTTGTGACAAACAAGTATGTGCTCCAATCACTCTATCCCCAAAAAATAAGAGTTGTAGAAATTATTGGAAACTCAGGACAGCCATGACATTATGTTCTTTACAAGTGTATGTGTATTTTGACCACGACTGTATCTGTGTGTGTTTAGCATGTCTCATAGACAAGGCGTCGTGTGGCTGCTGCATGATGCAGCAAAACATACATCGGATGCAGCTTTTCTTTAACAAAAGCCTTGAAGCGCTGGAGAAGGAGTTGGATAAAACTCAAAACACCCTCGACAATATGAGAGGTAAGACACATTTACAAACCCCGTTTCCATATGAGTTGGGAAATTGTGTTAGATGTAAATAAACACGGAATACAATGATTTGCAAATCCTTTTCAGCCCATATTCAGTTGAATGTGCTACAAAGACAACATATTTGGTGTTAAAACTGATAAACATTTTTTTTTTTTGCAAATATTCATTAACTTTAGAATTTGATACCAGCAACATGTGACAAAGAAGTTGGGAAAGGTGGCAATAAATACTGATTAAGTTGAGGAATGCTCATCAAACACTTATTTGGAACATCCCACAGCTGTGCAGGCTAATTGGGAACAGGTGGGTGCCATGAAATGTTAAGTAATTCACAAGGATGGGGCGAAGGTCACTAATTTGTAAGCAAATTGTCGAACACTTTTAGAACAACACATTTCAACAAGCAATTGCAAGGAATTTAGGGATTTTACCATCTACGTTCCGTAAAATCATCAAAAGTTTCAGAGAATCTGGAGAAATCACTGCACGTAAGAGATGATATTACGGACCTTTGATCCCTCAGGCGGTACTGCATCAAAAACCGACATCGGTGTGTGTAAAGGATATCACCACATGAGCTCAGGTACACTTCATAAAACCACTGTCAGTAACTACAGTTGGCCGCTACATCTGTAAGTGCAAGTTAAAACTCTACTATGCAAAGCGAAAGCCATTTATCAACAACACCCAGGAACGCCGCCGGCTTCGCCGGGCCCGAGCTCATCTAAGATGGACTGATGCAAAGTGAAAAAGTGTTCTGTGGTCTGACGAGTCCACATTTCAAATTATATTTGGAAACTGTGGACGTAGTGTCCTCTGGAACAAAGAGGAAAATAACCATCTGGATTGTTACAGGTGCAAAGTTCAAAAGCCAGCATCTGTGATGGTATGGGGGTGTATTAGTGCACAAAGCATGGGTAACTTTCACATATGTGAAGGCACCATTAATGCTGAATGGTCTATACAGGTTTTGGACCAACATATGTTGTCATCCAATCAACGTTATCATGGACGGCCCTGCTTCTTTCAGCAAAACAATGCCAAGCCACGTGTTACAACAGCGTGGCTTCGTAGTAAAAGAGTGCGGGTACTTTCCTGGCCCACCTGCAGTCCAGACCTGTCTCCCATCGAAAATGTGTGGCGCATTATGAAGCGTAAAATACGACAACAAGACCCCGGACTGTTGAACGACTTAAGCTGTACATCAAGCAATAATGGTAAAGAATTCCACTTTCAAAGCTTCAACAATTAGTTTCCTCAGTTCCCAAACGTTTATTGAGTGTTGTTAAAAGAAAAGGTGATGTAACACAGTGGTGAACATGCCCTTTCCCAACTACTTTGGTACGTGTTGCAGCCATGAATTATATTTGAACATCAAATATGTTGTCTTTGTAGTGCATTCAATTGAATATGGGTTGAAAAAAATTTGCAAATCATTGTATTCTGTTTATATTTACATCTAACATAATTTCCCAACTCATATAGAAACGGGGTTTGTAAGTTACAGAGGCAATGAACTAATGTTATCCCATCGATTCAACATTTGGTATGTTTGCAGCGAGTCGCAGTGCCTTCTCTGTGGCTCTAACTAACAGCGATGAGTTGAAGTGCGTCGGACCCTACCGTGACGACCACCTCATCGTCTACAAACACATTTTTCTCAACTTGGGGAATGGCTACGACGTGAACAACGGGGTCTTCGTTGCCCCCCGCGCCGGCGTGTACAGCCTGGCCCTGACGGTCTACAGCGACGCCGGTTCCCCCGGTAACAGCCTGGCCGCCTGCGCCGGTCTGCAAGTCAACGGTAAATTGGTGGCCGGGCCCAGAGAGAAAAACGCGCAGGACCATGAAGATAGTGCCTCTATCGCCGTGGCCCTCCACCTTAAGGCTGGGGACAAGGTGGCTGTCAATCTGCCCATTGGATGCTTCCTTTGTGACGACAAAAGCCATCGCAACACTTTCACCGCCTTTCTTCTTTATGCTACTGACTAAATTAAAAAATGTTTTAAACAAACCCAGTCAGTCCATCCAGTTCTGCGGTTTGGTGTCTTATTAAAGTTCTATAAGATGTCATCTTTGCCTGAATAGATTTCCAAAGTCACATTTCTACTTTCTGTGCATTTTGATCAATCACTGGTCGTCAATGTTTTAATTTCTGTTGGAATAATAAAAATACCAATGTCCATGCTCTGACCTTTCACCTTATAGTTTTAAATATCTTGCTGCAATAAGAATGATTGTGGTATATTAGATTTACCTGTAACATTGCAAATAAAAAATGTGTGTTCGTCACAATCATGCAATATGTGATTTTGTCTGTTTTTTAAACACACTTATGTGATTAAAAAGCCTATTTCACACAAAAATGTTTTTTCTATTGCTAGTCTTTATTGGGATCACATAAAAGGCAGGTGCAAAATGACATGTGGCGAATGTGCAAACTTTGCACTGCAAAAACGATTAAAAGAACAGGTTTTTGGAAAAAAAATACTAAAACTAGTGAAATTAAATAGCTGCACGGGCAGATAATTTGACTTAATAAGACATGCTGATTTAACATTTGTATACCTACAAATTAACAGGACTTTTAAGCTAAAAAAAAAAAGGTATTTTATTCTGAAAACAAGCATTATTCAACTTGCAATTCATAAGTTATATATTCTTGGGACGTAGCAGCATTTAGAAACAAAATTTAGTATGTAGGGAAAAACCAAAACATCTTATTTCTTTAGTTATTTTCTCAATTTTAATATTCTTAAGCTATAATAGAAATAATATAAAATTAGTCAACAATTAAAAAGAGGTAAATAGCTCTTAAAAGTAGGGACATTTCTAGAAATAAAATGTCAAATCTTGCCAAATGGCAAACATTTTTCAGTGTACAAGTTTGTTAACGGTCGAAATCGGTTGAGTAAAACCAGTTTTATGATCAATGACGTTCACCAGGATTTTTTCCTTTCTTATTTGTAAGCGCTTTAAAGAGAACATGAACAGACAAAGAGACTTGACAAAATTCCAACTGTTGGGAGGAAAATTCATCAATCACTCAAAACATGAACAGCCATTTGGTTGCAGAAGGACCGGTGATCCAACAGTGACATTGAAGTAGTAAATAAAAAATGTTCCTGACCTGGATTTTTTGTTTTTGGGTGATTTTTTAAGGTCCGACGGGTATATACACTTTGTCTAAATGAAAAAAAGAAGTGTAGTCACACATGTGAAGTTGTAACAAAAAACAACAACTGAGGTAACATAAAACATTTATAGGCTGACATATAAAGGTAACACAAAAGTATACCTACTACGCTAAAAACTACCCAGGACTGTGTGTGAGGCAAATTATTGGACATAGAACAGCTGTTCAACTAAAATTTTCTAGAAGCCACATTTCCAGAAAGCTAAGGACCGGGGGGCACTAGATGTCTCCCTTAACCTTTTTATTTTTTTGAGAATAGGCAGTTCCCAATGTTGTACATTGTTTTTGTTCCCTCTTGGATTTTTACCTTGTCTTTTGCCCACAATTGCTGTGCTGCCTGGCACAAAAATGGGATTGCAAAAACGTTCATACATAGAGACACTGTTCGTACACCAAAGTATACTTTTATTTGGCCTTGTAAATCGAAGAGGGCTTGGTAAATCAAGAGTCCATTGTACTTTCTTGAATTCAAATAGTGTTTCTCACATTGTTTATCAAAGAACTGGCACTCACAACTCTAATTGGCCCCATGGTGGATTATTTTGCTGTTGAAAAATTAAGCACAGGGAGTGACTGGCTAGCATGTGGTATGTCTTAGTTTTGCGGAATGATAGACGGGCAAACAAATTAGTTTGAGCTGAAGTAAAACGGAAAATTATCTTTTGTCAATTTTCTAGAAAGTTACAAAAACTCGTACGGCCTGTAGGATGTGACTTTCACTATACATTGGGCTTTTTACCTTTCCCCGGTAACTGTAACAAAAAAATATATCATCGCATCATCTGTGTTTCTAACAAAACTTGACGAGTAAAGTATATTTTGCAACCCTACACGCTATAGGGCTATATTGTTTTTTCTTCCATACCAGTGTGAGAATCAGGCTATTGATTGTTGTTACCACAAACTGACCACGCTCCTCTCTCAGATGATTTTTGTCCCTAGAGATCTAACAACAATGTTCTTCATATCGGGTCTCTCGTAGGAGGTGACTCTCAAAAGAAAGGGTGCCTATAAGGTGACATGATATCAGCCTTTGGTTTTTCAAAAGACTGTAAAGTAAAACCATGCATGAACTATTTGGCCAAGGATGTGAGTTACCAAAAAGTGGACCATGAGTCTTGAAATGTCAGGGCTGTGATCTGATATTCTTAACCAATGGGTAGGTGGCGCTTGTTTCGTTCACCCCCACAAGGGAGGGTCACATCAATAAGAAGCCATATGGCAGAAAGTACTCTTTCGACACAAGACCAAGAGACTGGATCTTACAAAACACAACTTTTCAAAACAGAGAAGAAGATCAAACACAGTAAGTTTAATGCTTGTATCCTTTTTTTTCTTATAGTGTGTATATGTTAAGAGCACACAGTCAAGTTGTTTATCTTAGAGGCAGAAGAAAAACTGTGGCTAAAAAAAACTTAAATGCTCAGTCACTTTTTTCAGTTTTTTGTGTTGACTGTTGAAATTTTCAACATATCAAATTCAAGTCCAAACGACAGTAGAGTACAGTCATGTGGTTTCTCTCAGCTGATATACAGGGTGTCCATAAAGTCTTCACATATTGTATAACATACACATATAGTATAGAAATGATAGGTTTACTGATTAATGCGTACGATGAATACTGCAGAACATGAATAATAAGATATGTGATAATGTCAATTATTTTATAAATACAAATACAAATGTTAAAATATAATACATACAAACATGTATTATGTAATTCTAATAATAATAAATACACATCAAAGTAAAAAAAAAAAAAACCTCATAATTGTATTTGATTTATTTAAAGAAAAAATAGTCCAGACTTCAAGGATCTCCAGTATAAAATAAAGACAATGTGCGAGTATATGAATGAAAGAATGGTAATATGTAAAAGTTGCCGATAAGCAGAAAACAAATAATCATTGAAAAATAATTATCTCTCTTGCTGCTTGTTGCATGTTTCTAAAAATTTGTATTTTTATTTCAGATGCTTGTATCACCCCTTTTGATCCTATTGGGGGTGGTCTCTCTCCATGGTTGTGCTGAGGCCCAGTCCATCAACCAAATACTCAAAGATAGCGCTAGTAAGCTTTGCAAAGAACAGGCATTCTCAGTTTTTTTTTGGTTTTTTTTATATTAGTATAGATATATTTAATATTATTGTGGCTGTATTTTCGCAGGCTTGTGGAACTGTATGTACTGCATCAGAGGTTTCTAATATGTTGCTGATCTTAGCATCTCTCCTTGTACTATACAGTCTGTGGTATAAATTTTAGATGAAAAATTTTCATAGTTTTTTTTAATGCATTACATGCTATGATTTAAAATACATTATGTTTTTTAGCTTTATTAGATACTTCTCAACATGAAACAACACTTGTTTTACCCTATATGGTAGAAATAGTAAGATAAATAACACATATGATGTAATGTTGTATACAAAAGACATAAGACACAAAAAATAAATTCACATCCAAATTGCGATATTTATTTATTCCTATTCTAAATGCATTCATGATTTGGGGACTTTATTAAAAAAAAAAGTATTATTATTTTTTATTATGTATTTTTTTTTAAATCATCCATCCATCCATTTTCTACCGCTTATTCTCTTTTGGGGTCGCGGGGGGCGTTGGCGCCTATCTCAGCTACAATTGGGCGGAAGGCGGGGTACACCCTAGACAAGTCACCACCTCATCGCAGGGCCAACACAGATAGACACATTCACACACTAGGGTCAATTTAGTGTTGCCAATTTTTGGATAAAAAAATATTATGCAACTATTTTTGACATTATTCACACTTTTGCTTTTATTAATTTTCATATTTCATATTTTAGTGTTGTAAGTATTGTATTTGTATAGCTTCTCAAATGCTTTGTATAATTTCAAACCCATCTATTATTTAGCTGGAATTAGGTTGGAGATGAGGTTGCTCTATTCTCCTTGTATTAACATTCTGTGATTTTTATTTATAAAATGTCAAAAATAAATTTTTAAAAAGATGGCTTTCAGACCAACACTGAGCTAGTGTGTGAATGTGAGTGTGAATGTTGTCTGTCTATCTGTTAGCCCTGCGATGAGTTGGCGACTTGTCCGGGGTGTACACTGCCTTCCGCCCGATTGTAGCTGAGATAGGCGCCAGCGCCCCAAGCTACCCCAAAGGGAATAGGCGGTAAAAAATGGATGGATGGATGGATGGGCTTTTAGACCAACACTGAGCGTATAAGTCATGCATCAACAGCCAAGAGGAGCTTTTGTAACCTGTGACCTGTTTTGGAAAAGTTTTATTACAATTTATACACCAAATAATATGTTATGAGAATTGTTTTTAATCGTGTATCGATTTTGAATTGAATTGTCACTCCGTGAATCAGAATCAAATCGTGAAGTGCTCAAAGACTCCCACTTCAACCATGCGGTGATATAGACACCCACAACATACATACACACACGCACAAAGTTTCTAAACAGAACCACTAACCTGTAGAAATACTGTAATGTTTTCGATGATGATGATGATCTGCTGTGCAATAAATAGCAATACCTTAATTTTTTATAAGTTATTTTTATTTTTTAAGATTGAAAATGCTTAGTTTAGGCCAAACATTAAAGGCCTACTGAAGCCCACTACTACCGACCACGCAGTCTGATAGTTTATATATCAATGATGAAATATTAACATTGCAACACATGCCAATACGGCCTTTTTAGTTTACTAAATGGCAATTTTAAATTTTGCGCGAAGTATCCTGTTGAAAACGTCTCGGTATGATGACTCGTGCACGTGACGTCTCGGATTGTAGCGGACATTTTTTTCCAGCCCGATCCAAGCTATACGTAGTCTGCTTTAATCGCATAATTACACAGTATTCTGGACATCTGTGTTGCTGAATCTTTTGCAATTTGTTCAATTAGTAATGGAGACGTCAAAGAAGAAAGATGTAGGTGGGAAGCGGTGTATTGCAGCTGTCTTTAGCAACACAAACACGGCCAGTGTTTTCTTGTTTACATTCCCAAAGGTGAAGCTTTACTACGGAACAGAACGGTCAAGCGAACAAGGTTCCCGACCACATGTCAACCGGCAGGTTTCGGTGAGGAAATTGTGGTAATAAGTCGGCTCTTACCGTAGACATGAGCGGAGCTTGCGTCCTCCTGCAGCTGCGGACTCTCTTGCCTCCTCCCACCGGAGACACTGGCTGTCACCACACCCGTGGCCACACCCCTCCGACTTTCAGTTACCATATAATCTCACTAAAACACTAGTAACACAATAAGCAGATAAGGGATTTTCCAGAATTATCCTAGTAAATGTGTCTAATAACATCTGAATCGCTCCCACTGCCCTCGCCTTTTTTTTCTTCTTTTTTTTCTACTCCTTCAATCTCACTATCCTCATCCACAAATCTTTCATCCTCGCTCAAATTATTGGGGAAATCGTTGCTTTCTCGGTCCGAATCGCTGTCGCTGCTGGTGGCCATGATTGTAAACAATGTTCAGATGTGAGGAGCTCCACAACCCGTGACGTCACGCACACACCGTCTGCTACTTCCGGTACAGGCAAGGCTTTTTTATTAGCGCCCAAAAGTTGCGAACTTTATCGTTGATGTTCTCTACTAAATCCTTTCAGCAAAAATATGGCAATATCGCGAAATGATCAAGTATGACACATAGAATGGACCTGCTATCCCCGTTTAAATAAGAAAATCTCATTTCAGTCGGCCTTTAAGTAAAATTTGCTTTAACATGCCTCTGTTTTTTTTTTACTAATAACAGGCTGTAGTCAAACAGTGAAGATCCATGATATGATTTTCTAATAAATATATTTTGAAAAACTGCGATAGAGTGAAGCCCAAATTTTAAAGCGATAGAGGCGAGGGATGACTGTTTTTCGGTACAAGTTTATTCGTACTCTGGTTTACTCCCACAGTCCAAGAAATGTGCATGTTGGCTCAACCTAGTACTTTTTATCGATATTAGAACTCGTAAATAGTTGCAATTGACTGGTGACCCAAAAGTCAGCTGGGATAGACTCTAGCTCAACTTTGGACCCGAAAAAGGAATGAAAAGATTGATGGACTCAGTACAATGCTGTAGAATTGTACAATCTTTTACACTATTGATAAAAACAACCACAATGATGTTGCATTCAATGAAATATGTGCACCATAATGTGCATCTGGAAAGTATTCACAGCATTCACACTTTTTCCACATTTTGTATTGTTACACAGACTTACTCCAAAATGGGATAAATTCATTTTTGTCCCTAAATTATACACTCAATACCACATATTAACAGTGTAAAAAGGGTTCGTTTTGTTTTTTGATTTTGCTGAATTATCAAAAATAAAAAAATAAAATAGAACATGCTCAACAATTGGTTGATGCACCTTTGGCAGCAATCACAGCCTCAAGTCATTTTGAATACGATGCCACAAGCTTGGCACACCTATCTTTGGGCAGTTTCGCCCTTTCCTCTTTGCCCATTCTTCTTTGCAGCATTACACAAGCTCCATCAGATTGGATGGGAAGTGTTGGTTTTCATCCAGAATCCCTCTGTACATTGCTGCATTCCTCTTAGTCTAGTCAGGGAGGTGACTAAGAACCCGATGGTCACTCTGTCAGAGCTACAGCATTCCTCCGTGGCGAGGAGAACCTTCGGGAAGGACAACCATCACTTCAGCATCCCACCAATCAGGCTTGTATGGTATACTGGAAAAACGGAAACCATTTCTTTGTAAAAAGTTTGACAAAATGCACCTGAAAGACTCTCAGATCAAAAGAAACTAAATAATCTGGTCTGATGAGACAAATATTTAATTCTTTAGCATGAATGCCAGGTGCCATGTTCAACACCAGGCCAATACCATCCGTATAGTGAAACATGGTGGTGGCAGCATTATTCTGTGGGGGTGTTTTCCAGTGGCAGGAACTGGAAAACTAGTCAAGATAGAGGGAAAGATAAATGCAGCAATGTACAGAGACATCCTGTATTAAAAAAATAATGCTTCCCAGGTAACCTGATGGAGCTTGAGAGGCAAAGAGGATTGGGCGAAACTGGCCGAAAATAGGTATGCCAAGCTTGTGACATCATATTCAAAAATAATTGAGGCTGTAATTGCTGCCAAAGGTGCATCAATAAAGTAGCGAGCAAGGGCTGTGAATACTTATTTATCTGATTTCTTTATTTTTAATACATTTGAAAATAAAATAAAAAATTCACATATTGATTATGGGGTGTTGTTTATAGAATTTTGTGGACAAAAATTCCCTTTTCCCTTTTGGAATAAGGCTGCAACATAACAAAATGTGGAAAAAGTGAAGCACTGGGATTACTTTCCGAATGCACTGTATATTCAACGTGTCCCATTGTTTGATAGATTGATTGAAACTTTTACTAGTAGATTGCACAGTACAGTACATATTCCGTGCAATTGACCACTAAATCAGGGGTGTCAAACTCATTTTAGATCGGGGGCCACATGGATAAATATCTACTCTCAAGTAGGCCGGACTGGTAAAATAACGGCGCGATAACATAAAAATGAAGACAACTTCAGATAGTTTTCTTTGTTTTAAAATAGAACAAAAAATGTGCTAATCAATATGTTGTTGTTATTTATTTTTTTTACACTTACATGTTGCGTTTAATAGTATTCTATCTTTTTTTGACGTTATTTATACTTTCTGAATAAATTATGTGATAATGTACATCAGTCAACTCATTGGTGTTCATTTTCAATCTATAAAGATAAAAAAATAATATCAAAATCAAATTACAGTATTTTATCTATGCAGTTTGATTGTTTTCCTCCACTGGTGCGCTAACATCATGTGTTTTTTTTTATTTTTTTTACATATTTAGCATCATCGACAAAAATACAAGAATTGCTATTGTGACATCTAGTGGACACATTTAGAACAGCAGTTTCTTTCATTCAAAAATTCCGGCTCATTTTTATACTTAGCAAACTCATCCCGCGGGCCGGATAAAACCTTTTCGTTTGACACCCCTGCACTAAATGGTAACACCCGAAAAAGTGTTTCATCTTTTTTAAGTCGGGGCCCATGTTAATCAATTTAGGGTAATAGTTTTGATCGACGACTGAAAACTTAAAAGTCAGCAAACAAGAGCTTCAACGTTCTGTCCTGTCTCAGTCCACATGGAAGACACCCTGCTCTGTGGCGCGTGGGACTGCGACTGTACCTTTAACCGCCTGCGCGGGTGCTGTTGCGCGGCCAACGACTTGTTCCGAGTTGAGGACGAAACCTTCAGGAGGCTGGCGTCTTTGGGGGACGGTATCGCCATGCTCAGGGGCAGAGTGGGCGCTTTAACCGGTAAGTTTGTCCGTTCACGTGCACAGAAAGGGGCGAAGGCAAAACAGCAGTGGCAATTGGTCGGATCATCTCACAAAGTGGGACTGTAATTACTTTTTTCCCCCTCTCACAGCTGGCATTAAGATTGCCTTCAAAGCCGGTATAGACCCATATCTGTTAACGACTTCTGATGAAAAATGCTTTGGGCCTTTCAACACCAATGTACCGATACCTTACACTCTTGTGACTCTGAATGACGGCAATGGATACAACCCTTCTCTGGGTAGGAAACACTCACCTTTATACCTGTCCTTGCCACCGTTAGACTCACTCACTCACCATCATGTCTCGCAGGCGTCTTCACAGCGCCACATGCCGGAGTTTATGTCTTCTCCTGCACCGTCTACTCAGCGGTGAACTTGAACCAGCGCCTGTACCACAAAGTAGACACAATTATCCTCCCACACAATGAATAGCGTTGCCATGACATGACATGGAACATTTTGAAGCTTAAAGTGGGTGTTTCCTCGCAGGTTGTGATGGTGAAGAATGGCGAGGTGCTGACCAGCGTGTGGGAGGACAATCGAGAAGATGCTGAAGACAGCGGCAGTCATGTAATCAGTCCAATTGATCCAAAATGGAAAGAAACACGCAGTTTCAGTCAGCTGTTTATTGATTTTTTTTTTTTTTTTTTTTGTTATTTGTGTTGTTAGACGCTTACTGTGGAGATGCAGAGAGGCGATCAGGTGTACATGGAGCTGGAGTCTGGAAGAAAACTCTGTACAAATCTATACTCTAATGTCTTTACTGGTTACATGCTGTATGCTTACACAGATGAGTAACCGCAACCCCAAAAACACAAGAGGGGATATCCTACTCATTTCATGCTCAAATGATATCAGTAGGGCACTATATTAAGTTTCTTTGATTAAAATATTTGATTAATACCAATTTGTGTACATGGTAAATCGGCATTCTTCTCCTCTTGGCCAAAAAGAGATTCCGCAACCTCCTCCCTGATCAGGACTCCCCGTTGCAGTTTTAATATTTTTGGCCTCATTTCCCCTGACTAAAATGGGACACTAACAAATCAAAACAAATACACATTAACTAAAACACTGACAAAATAAACTGACTATTTATGCAATGAATAAAAACGAGACAAAAATGTTAACGGAGACGAAATGCAGTGGTGTGCCGTCAGGGCCAGCAAAGCCTTCTCTGCTGGCCTAACATGACCAGAAATCATAATCATCATTAAATATAAGATTATTTTTTAATTTACTTTCCTTAAATATCTAAAAGTATTCATATTCCACTCATAAAACCTACTCAGTGGCCTAGTGGTTAGAGTGTCCGCCCTGAGATCGGTAGGTTGTGAGTTCAAACCCCGGCCGAGTTATACCAAAGACTATAAAAATGGGACCCATTACCTCCTTGCTTGGCACTCAGCATCAAAGGTTGGAATTGGGGGTTAAATCACCAAAAATGATTCCCGGGCGCAGCCACCGCTGCTGCCCACTGCTCCCCTCACGTCCCCGGGAGTGATCAAGGGTGATGGGTCAAATGCAGAGAAAATTTTCGCCACACCTTGTGTGTGTGTGTGTGTGTGTGTGTGTGTGTGTGACAATCATTGGTACTTTACTTTATTCTCTTCATGTCATTATTGGGTTGCAAAGGGGTGGAAAGTTATCGGAAACTTTCCACCCCTTTGCAACCCTAATCATTCACAACTATTAGTATCAAACCTTAGTTCAGGCTGATTACAAAGAAAATACTAACCAATTATACTGCAAAAGAAGCGACTCATAAAAGCGCTATATAAATATAATTCACTTCACTTCACTTCATCCATTTTCTGCCGCTTATTCCCGTTCGGGGTCGTGGGGGGCGCTGGCGCCTATCTCAGCTACAATCGGGCAGAAGGCGGGGTACACCCTGGACAAGTCGCCACCTCATCGCAGGGCCAACACAGATAGACAGACAACATTCACACTCACATTCACACACTAGGGCCAATTTAGTGTTGCCAATCAACCTATCCCCAGGTGCATGTCTTTGGAAGTGGGAGGAAGCCGGAGTACCCAGAGGGAACCCACGCATTCACGGGGAGAACATGCAAACTCCACACAGAAAGATCCCGAGCCTGGATTTGAACCCAGGACTGCAGGACCTTCGTATTGTGAGGCAGACGCACTAACCCCTCTGCCACCGTGAAGCCCCTCATAAAAACTAATAAGAATACATTCACATACAATTATGCAGAAATAAACATCACCCATCCATCCATTTCCTACCACTTATTCCCTTTGGGGTCACGGGGGGCGCTGGCGCCTATCTCAGCTACAATCGGGCGGAAGGCGTGTACAGCCTGGACAAGTCGCCACCTCATCGCAGGGATACAATACATAAACACCCTGGACAAGTCGCCACCTCATCGCAGGGATACAATACATAAAACACTCTAATCTACAAGACAAAAATTAATAAAACAATTCATGCTGATTTTTAATCGAAATTAAGTCAGTATTAAAGGGGAATTTTGCCTATCGTTGACAATCATTATGAAAGACATGACGATGAATGTATTATTTTTTGGATGCATTCTAATCCGTAAACAAATGGAAATTAAAGCCTAGTTAGAATGGAGTCAATGCCTTGTATTCTACCCATAAATCCCTCTAAAAAACATCCAAAAAGCACCAACAATACTCTATTCACATTCCGTTACTTGAAAATTAACCAAGTATTAGTGATATTGTTATTATAAATAAATTAACTACATTCATAATAAATAACAATAGGTTTCTTAAAGAAACCATCATTAAAATTAGAGTGCCAATGAAAATACAGCTTAATTACTTGGGTCATATTTTTTGTGCTTCAGAACCTTCTCAATGACTTTAGTTCCAGACTTCTTCTGTTTGTTTGTAATTGTCTTTACTGCCACAGGTGGTGGAAAAGTGTATTACAATAGAGTACTGCTGCGGCCCATGCGTCGGACCACACCTGAGAAACTGATTTTTTTTGATAGCCCTCTAGTGGACGCTCGTGGCCCAACAATGGCTTATGGCTCTATGGTTAAGAAACACTGGAATAAACCGTTTGCTTTACTTAAACTCCTTTCATCACGTGATTATGTGCGAATTTGCAATTACTCGTAAAAGTCTGTGCTATATCGCTTACTTGTTAGACCATGATTTCTGATATTTAACCTGCCTTATATTTTACAGTGTCATGTCTTGAGACTCCTAACACAGCTGCACTTGCTGCTGAATAATGCTGACGCTTGCACTTTGATACATAAAATGAGATACATTAAGCAGGTTTTGGCCTCCAATCTCGTGCTTGTGTGGATTTAAAGAAGAACGTTCATAAAATATTTTCACCACTTTTCGGATGATGCATCGACTTACAACTAGTTGCATGACATCTCTGTTATGGCCTGTGGGGGTCTGTCACTGACACTAAGCAACTTTGAGGAGGGTGGCAGGTACAAAAAACTACAAATGTGCCTAACTTGCTTTACCGCATACATCACTCCCCCTTTCCCCATTTGTTCAAAAGAACGGCTACGTGTAATTACTGTTATCATGGCAGAAACTACGAACCCTGTTTCCATATGAGTTGGGGAAATTGTGTTAGATGTAAATATAAACGGAATACAATGATTTGCAAATCATTTTCAACCCATATTCAGTTGAATATGCTACAAAGACAACATATTTGATGTTCAAACTGATAAACATAATTTTTTTGTGCAAATAATCCTTAACTTTAGAATTGGATGCCAGCAACACGTGACAAAGAAGTTGGGAAAGGTGGCAATAAATACTGATAAAGTTGAGGGATGCTCATCAAACACTTATTTGGAACATCCCACAGGTGTGCAGGCTAATTGGGAACAGGTGGGTGCCATGATTGGGTATGAAAACAGCTTCCCAAAAAATGCACAGTCTTTCACAAGAAAGGATGGGGCGAGGTACACCCCTTTGTCCACAACTGCGTGAGCAAATAGTCAAACAGTTTAAGAACAACGTGTTGTGTTTTTAGTGTGTTCCTGCCTTCTCCTTGTCTGCACCTGTGTTTTTTTAGTGATTCGTCCTCGGCGAGGGGCGGACCTTGTGGCGCACCTGCTTGCAATTAGCTCACCTGTATTTAGGCTCGTCACTCACAGCTTGACCTTGCCAGTTATTGTTTCCTGAACCCTGCACCTACATGTGCCTGCCTCGCCTCATCTGTCTCGGTACGTTGCCTTTTCTTAGTCATGTTTATCGTAACTTCAATGTGTTTTTTTTCCCTAGCCTCCTTGATTTAAAGAGGACTTTTGCTGTGCTAAGTGCGCCCTGGCTTTTTCCCCGCCGACCACAGAAGAAACGGTTTTGTTAGTATTCATGGTGTGCACTTCTGCCCCATCGCTTTTTGTCACCCCTTTTTGGACTTATTAAATGTTTTCGTTTTTTGTATTCTACCTTGCCTCCCGTTTCTGCATCCCGGGGTCACACTATTGTACATTTCCTAACACATTGTTCCTCAAAGTGCAATTGCAAGAAATTTAGGGATTTCAACATCTACGGTCCATAATATCATCGAAAGTTTAGAGAATCTGGAGAAATCACTTCACATAAGCGGCATGGCCGGAAACCAACATTGGAATGACCGTGACCTTCGATCCCTCATACGGCAGTGTATCAAAAACCGACATCAATCTCCAAAGGATATCACCACATGGGCTCAGGACACCTCAGAAAACCACTGTCACTAAATACAGTACGTCGCTACATCTGTAAGTGCAAGTTAAAGCTCTACTATGCAAAGCGAAAGCCATTTATCAACAACATCCAGAAACGCCGCCGGCTTCTCTGGGCCCGAGATTCGACATTGTGTCATCCGGACCAAAGGGGAAGCGAACCATCCAGACTGTTATCGACGCAAAGTTCAAAAGCCAGCATCTGTGGTGGTATGGGGGTGCATTGGTGCCAAAGGCATGGGTAACTTACACATCTGTGAAGGCACCATTAAGGCTGAAAGGTACATACAGGTTTTGGAACATCATATGCTGCCGTCTAAGCGCCGTATTTTTAATGGACACCCCTGCTTATTTCAGCAAGACAATGCCAAGCCACATTCAGCATGTGTTACAACAGCGTGGCTTCATAAAAATAAAAGTGCGGGTACTTTCCTGGCCCACCTGCAGTCCAGACCTGTCTCCCATTGAAAATGTGTGGCGCATTATGAAGCGTAAAATTAGACAGCGGAGACCCCGGACTGTTGAACGACTGAAGCTCTACATAAAACAAGAATGGGAAAGAATTCCACTTTCAAAGCTTCAACAATTAGTTTCCTCAGTTCCCAAACGTTTATTGAGTGTTGTTAAAAGAAAAGGTAATGTAACACAGTGGTGAACATGCCCTTTCCCAATTACTTTGGCATGTGTTGCAGTCATGAAATTCTAAGTGAATTACTATTTGCAAAAAAAAGTAAAGTTTATGAGTTTGAACATCAAATATCTTGTCTTTGTAGTGCATATATGGGTTGAAAATTATTTGCAAATCATTGTATGCCGTTTATATTTACATCTAAAACAATTTCCCAACTCATACTCTGCTTGCATATCGGCAGACTGGGGTAGATCCTGCTGAAATCCTATATATTGAATGAATACAGAATCGTTTTGAATTAGAAAAATATCGTTTTTGAATTGAATCGAAAAAAATCGATATATTATCAAATCGTGACCCCAAGAATCGGTATTGAATCGAATCGTCCATCAATCCATCCCTTTTCTGCTGCTTATTCCCTTTGGGGTCACTGGCGCCTATCTCAGCTACAATCGGGCAAGTCGCCACCTCATCGCAGTGAATCGAATCGTGGGACACCCAAAGATTCGCAGCCCTGCTATTTAGGCTAGCTTTATGTACATGTTGCATCTTTATGCCTCGTTTGTAGGTATATTTGAGCTCATTTAATATCCTTTACTATGGTATGTCGTCTGTGTGTTTAGTTTGTGTTTCATGACACATTATCTGTATGTAATATTGGCTGCTTTTCTGATAGTTGTTTGTGCGCCATGTTGTTCCAGACCACAGCAAACGTTACCCAACCTGCAAAGATTGTAATAAATCCATTTAAAGAAGACGGCCTGTAGTTTCCTTTAACTTAAGACACACACATATATACATTTGGTCATTCTAAGACTTCTCACCCTCTGGGTAGTTTTACTAATGTTTTCCAATGTTGTAAAAATGTGTCAGCCTGCGACACATAGTCATTTTGATAGTAGGTTAACATAGCTAAATTAGTTACGTACACCATGTGTTGCCATCATTCTAACACTTATATAAGTCTTTTAATCTTTTGCGGCTCCGGACCGATTACTTTTTTGTATTTGTGGTCCAATATGGCTCAACATTTTGGGTTGCCGACCCCAGGGGTCGATTATTTATCTCACAAAGGAGAAGCACCTCAGTGGTGGCTGCTGGTTGCAGGAGCTCTGTGCTCATGTCTTTCCTGCTGTGTGTTCTTGAAGTTTCCTCGTTGTCTTTTGCTCTAGGCCTCTTTTGGACTGCGCAACCAAGGGAGGCCCTTCCGTAGCTTCTGCTCCGCTTTTTATGTTTGCACTGGAAACCAGCTGATGGCTCTCTTCCATAATAGAGTCCGCGTGGAGAGACCGGAAGAAATGTGGAGGCCGAGACGGGGCTGCGGAGCTAGCGTTGAGCGTCGGGAAGAACGAGCATTACGGAGCCCTGGCTGGATGAGCATTGGACAGTTCGGTCTCCCTGTACTACTGGGAAGCCTAGGACAGAATCGGATCTCTTGGTTGCTTTGTTTGGGCTGTTGTCTGTGGCTGTGCTGCCCTCACCCCAGCAGACGATGGCGTGGCGCACCGCAGAGTTTGTTAGTCTTGAAATTGTATTTTTGTTTTGTCTATATATGGTGCAATTGTATTTGCGCAACAATTTTTTATAGCTAATTTTGGGGGTTTTGCATTTTACTTTTGTAGCTGTATTTGTAAAAATTGGCACAATAGAAGGGCAGCTGATTGCATTAGCTCTGTGCTGTTGTTACCACACTAATATGGCAATGCATTATTGCACTCTTGTTTTTGTGCTTTTCTTTGGTTCTTGCAATTGAAAAAAAGAGCACAAACTTGGCCAATAAAGCTATTTTAATAGAGCACAGAGCTGCGCAGCTCTGTGCTTTGTTCCAGCGCTGCAACAAAGTGCCTTTTTCATACAAAAGTAAAAGGCAACCAAACTAAGACAGAGATGAATAATACGTATTGCGCACATACAATTGTGCCATGCATACATAAATCAATCATTTGCTTGTGTTGTTTCGTTGTTCATTTTCTTGGATCATCTGCGTCAGTGACGGTCAGACGGCACTATGGTATGCTGTTAGGATTATATACACTGAAGGAACCAACATGGGGCCAGATCCTTCAGTGTTTAAATGTGAGCAATACTGCTGTTTTTTTTGTTTTTTTTGTTTTGTTTTTTTTAAATCTTCAATTTCAAGATGTAAGATTATAAGGAATCTAATATGTTTTGTTACCATGATTAGAAAGTACAGGGGACTAGATAATTTTTTCTGCATGCACTTTATTAAATCAAACATTTCAGATTTTATTACATTCATTAGGCAAAGAGGACCAATAAAACACTCGTTCATTGCATGAAGTTACAGCAACCCTTCTGCCTTTGTGCATTTTTCACTCCAAATGGCAGATTGTGATTGTAGCTCCAATTTCACAGAACCTGAATCCTGGATACAATGGGCCAGTGAACAGGTTCATATGTCTGTGGATGAGGTCAGCCTGGTTGTTGGTGATGCAGTAAAAGGCCAGAATTCCTGCATGCTGGTCCAAATAGGTACCAATCCTCCTGCTTTTGAGCGAGCACAGAACTTTTCCATGACCATTGTGCCAGAAGATGAAACCTGTCTCAGAGCAGTACAACGTCCAGGAATAGGGATTGTGGCCCAAACGGCTCTTTTCATCAGTACATTTCCGATCCATCTCCCTGTAGGCCACGCCAATGGTAATCTGGAAGATGAAGGACAAAACTTTCATGTCTTTTCTGAAAAAAGTAACAATGTTATCATAATGTTTGTTGTTGTTAGACACTATCTTATGAGTTGCACATCGCAAACATTACCACTTATTCTAACGCTTTTACTTTAATTGATAATAACATTAACTAACATTTAATACACCGTATTTTCCGGGCTATAGAGCGCACTGGTATTAAAGCCGCACCCACCAAATTTTTGAAGAAAGAAAATATTTTTACAAATAGTAGCAGCCCCACAGATATATACTGGTGCCAAAGATTTTGTAAATGTTTATTTAGCTACCTTAATTATTTCCAAACAGTGCCTGTAACATGGCAGTAAAACGGATGATCAAACAAAACAGAAGTCATCGTCATGGATCCACTAGACGCGAAAGCTAGCAGTCCAATCAACTAAATATAAATCAACTCCACGGTGACATTTTGGTGAGTTTACAAAACAATACAAAAAGAACATTATTACGTTAATAATACCAACAGACACTTGTAAACGTCTTAGCACATTTGCTAATGCCACATCACCAGCTCGATTACGTTACGGTAGCAAGTACAAATATGCATGTAAACACTCCTACATCATACATGGGAGAGGTTGAAAAGTATGAACTGTTTTTAGTTATATTGTAAACCTACAAATGTTTCTTGGTGTGATTAATGAAGAATTTTTCCAGCAGAAACGCTGTGACGGCTATACTTGTAGCTCAGGACACGAAATGGGAAGTACATTTTTAAACTGCAGCACCTCCCGTGTGCGAACTCATCCAAAGGATGACGCCATAGCACAGACAAAACCTTTCCAATGTCTGTTGGTGTATTATGAAAACCATTTGTTGAATACAAATCATTGTTTTATAAGCCACAGGGTTCAAAGGTGTTCGAAAAAAGTAGCCACTTATAGTCTGGAAAATACTGTATTTTACGATTTCAAGTACTTTAATTCCCACACATTTGTAATACAATACAGTTTATTCCACTATCGTAGAGCATAGAACTACATTCAGTGTAATTGAGAAAAAGGTTGACACCTTGGCTGGTTTTAATAAAAAATAAAAAAATAAGTTTCTTCTGGCATTCTGCAATTCTCCGCTCCACTTGGTTGACCTTATAAGAATCCCAAAAAGAACCAACAAGTTTTTTTTCTTGCTCTTTAGCAATAACATGGAATAGTTGATTGCATAAGAAGCTAGCGGTAAAAAGACAATCATGATGAAGCATTTCCATGACCAAAAAGCGCACTAATAAATACAAACAAATTGTCTTAAAAGAGATTAACGTTTGAATCGTTGTTTTATGAGATGTTGGAGGCTTCTAAAAATCCTGCCCTTCTGCCTAATAGTTAAGTTCAACCCTGGGTCTGCTCCCCACTTCACATGGGACTTTTACATGCTAAAAATCGCATGCACATACGATTGTCGATTGTTGCGTACATGCCATCGTTCTTCGAGGTGAAACGAAGCAAGCAAACAGTCACTAATGGTGACTATAGTAACTACGAATAGTTGTGTGTGTGACTTGGATGCGTAACTTTAATAACAGTAATGCGTTAAATTACTCGTTACTGAAAAACGTGGTCATATTAAGAGTCAGCCTCACTGCTCGTTAACATAAAAGCCTTAAGATGATATGCTCTAATACGTGATGATGCACATCCATTGTACCTTTTGTCCTGTCCACTCCACCTCCCAGTAGTAAGGGCTGCCAGCCAGTGGTTCTTTGCACAGAAGCTGCTTCCAGTACTGAAAACGTTCAGGGTGGTCAGCCAGGTTCAGGTTTTCCACTTGCAATGTGGCCTTATGTCCTCCATCTGACAGCAGTATATGCCGAAACACTGTGTCAGGGTCCATGGTGGGCTTAAAGCGAACTGAAGGATAAAGATTGGCAAATTGGTATAAAAACTCTGAAACTGCAGGAAAGATTTGCCTAAGCGATATGAAGGATTCTTTGTCATATTTCTTGGACTTACATTTGAGTAATTCTTCTCTCGTCTTTGGTTCTGGACTGACCAGTCCCACTGTTGTTACAGAGAATTCTGAGGGCAAAAACAGTGAGAAAAATGTGATTGTAGTAGTTGTCAAAGTGCGAGTAATATAGTTGTGCTTTGGCGCTTACCTTGAAGCTGACAAAACGGCTGTGGTGGCAGTAGAGCTACATTTGCAGACAGAAGAGTTTAGTTTAATTGAAACAACTCAACTAAATATGTCTGGAGAAACGTGATGCTAAAGTCCATTTTCTATAATAATTGGTATATGTAAATCATACACAAATAAATGCACGCATGCATTAGGAAACACTGGACACTAAGGGAAGGACGTTATCATCAAACAAGATCAGCTGCTGCTCAACCTGATATCCAATACATGTGGAAACTAGGGCTGTCTTTGACGAAGATTTGATTTGATTTTTATAAAGGATCCCCATTAGCTGGTTGCCACAACAACCCACTAGTCTTCCTGGGGTCCACAACTCAATACAATTACAAATAAGAGCATATAATTATAACTACACAATACAGACAAACAAAAATTAAATAAAAAAAATAAATTAAAAAAAGCATAGATAAGAAAACAGGCAAAGAATTTACAGTCACAGAGTAATAATCGCAATATAACTACACAGTACAAAACCAAACATAAACAATCAACTAGCAAACAAATTTAAAAACTCAGATAAAATATTACTTGCATCCTAAAAAACCTGTTTACTTTTAGTGCCGAAAAGAGAATTTGAGGCAGGTTATTCCAGAGCGATATGGATCTATGAATAAAAGATTTCTGCAAAGCATTCTTCCTGGGACGAGGGAGTACAAAATGCCCCTCACTGGGCGCCCTGGTATTATGATTATGCATAGTGCTAATAAGGATTTTATCACCGGATCTGATTCTTACCATGGGGATATTTCTTTCTTCCATTTTCAATGGCAGACTTTCCATACTATGGCGATAAGATATTTTCTGAAATCTATCACGTGAATGTTGCATTTTGTAAACAAAATAACCAGAACGGTTTTGTGTTAGGGTTTGTTCTTGCTGCATAAAGCATAGGGGACAACGCCCCCTTGGGGCCCAAATAGGACACTGCCATTAATACATTTGGGGCAAATGATAAAGGGCGGCGTTACTAAAATCCAAAAACAGTACTAAGAATCTTAATTATACTCATTACAAATTCAAGTAGCAACGATAGAGTTTGATAAACTAATACTTGTGTTTTTCTTACAGACTGGAAGCTGACATGGAGGCTTGGTTGACACATCATGACCTGATGGAAAATTAATCAACAGATGAGCTCAGAGTCATTTATGTTCAAAAATAGTGGGTCACGAAGCGATAACCATACCTTGGGGTCGTGGCGGGGGTACAGGATTCAGCATTTCGTAAACTAGGGAAATAAAAAAAAGATCCAAGTCATAGACAACTCTTTACCATTTAATAGTCAGAGAAACTTGATGGGGTTAAGTGACTACCAGTGTTTTGTACAGTGGCCTGTCCATGATCATCATCTGGAGTTACGCTTGGTGCTGTGGCGGAGTGCTCGTTCACTACAAAGATAAAAGACAGTGATCACGAGGAGACGTAAAAAGGCGGAGGATAGAGGATGGAGGAACTAAAACTGACCTAATAAAAAAAAAGTGTGGCCAGTGTAGATTTGCACATCCCCTTTACGGACACATGTAGTTCTTTTAAGGTTGAGCGGACAGAAGCTGCCACCTCTTCCTCTTTGCTCAGTACCGGAGGTGGGTAGAGTAGCCAGAAATTGTACACAAGTAAAGAGTACAGTTACTTTAGAGATATATTACTCAAGTAAAAGTAAGGAGTAGTCTCCCAAATATTTACTTGAGTAAAAGTAAAAAGTATGTTGTGAAAAAACTACTCAGGTACTGAGGAACCTGTTTGTTTAATGACGGCAACAAGTAATGCACAAAAACATAAAAATAGCAATTAAATTCAGAGCCAGGAATATCTCTTAAGCAACTAAAACAATAATATATATTTGGTCTTACACTGTATTGAAAAAAAAATTTGAAAATTAATTTTACCTTTGCAGCCTCATACTATTGGCCAAGTTTTATCTTCATAAATGTAAGTTTCTCAATACCCGATCTGTTTTTTGTGCCTTTAAAAAAGATTTAGAACTCTACATTAAAACACTCTACCTCGAACAACTAAAAAGCTGTGAAAATGATGATGCTGTGTTCCAAATTTAAGTTATCTACTGAGATTGAGTGAGCCTATGGCTTTGCACTTTGTTTATTTTATATGAATATTTTTTTTGCATTCTATTTTAGTTACTTTGAATTTACAACTCCCTGGCGCTGTTATGTACAATTTTTATACTGTTTTTTACTTACTTTATTTTCAACAGTTTGTAAATGTTGAAATTTATAAATAAAGGTTTATAAAAACATTTTTTTTTTAAAGTGTGCAGTTAATCATGTGACCGCCTGGCTCTGTTTGATTGGTGAAACAGAGTCATACGTCACCAGTGACTGCATTTGATTGGTGAAACGCAGGCATGTGATAGATCCTACTTTGAAAGTCTGTCTGACAAAACAAAACAATCAAAGCGTGCAGTAAACAGATCGATAAAAATCAGTAGCGAGCTGAATGTAGATAAATGGAGCGGAGTAAAAGTAACGTTTCTTCTCTATAAATATACTCAAATAAAAGTATGTTGCATTAAAACTACTCTTAGAAGTACAATTTAACCCAAAAGTTACTCAAGTAGATGTAACGGATTAAATGTAGCACGTTACTACCCACCTCTGCTCAGTACTGACACTTCTGGGATGGCACATGCTCCACCTGCCTGCTCCATGGTGAAGAAATTCTGAAGGGAAAAAAAAAAAAACACCAGAAAATATGTATTTGTCTACAAAATGTGATTGAAAGTGTTCGGTTCAGATTTTGCCACAGGACGACCATGTATTTGTGATAGTGGGTCTAATTTGCCATGTTCCTGACTATGATTTCCATTTTTTTTTTTTTTTTTTAATTTCTTTATCCATCCATCCATTTTCTACCCCTTATTCCCTTTTGGGGTCGCTGGCACCTATCAGCTACAATCGGGCGGAAGATATATTTTTTTAATTGTATTTTTATAATGTACCACGGGGCCAATAAAAAAAAAGTAAATTAAAAAAAGGTGGCGTGGTCCAATTCCGTGTACCCTGATTTAGGAAACTTATTTCGGGAAGGCGAAATGTTACCAAACATTGGAAGAGTGTCTCCAGGCTTCTTAGCATCAAAGCAAGCCATAACTCTCACTGAACAAGAGACAGGGCTATGGATGTGCCCGGGGAACTTCCACGCATCGCCTTTTACAGGAGGTGGTAATGCTCACTTCTGTCCCTAGGCTTGTGGAGATGCCCTACATGTTTGGATTACAGCTTCCCAACACATAACCAGCCTTTTCTTGTTTTTAATGCTTACTGCATGGGAAATGCACTACAAGTTCTACAATAAATGTGAATACAAATAGATTTACCATTCTAGCCCTAGTATCTGGAGGGTTCTGAATTCTCCCTAAATACAGCAAACAAAGTCACTAACTTGGCAACACTGACCCCACCTTGTTATCCTCTCACAGACCAGGCCGTGTTTGGAAGTATAGGGCAGTGAGGGCACCAAATACATTTTTAGCGTTCCTAATTTATCCCTGGCTCGCGACCACAAATACATTTTTGAAAAAACAACAACAGACCTTTGGAAAGCAGGTGTGGTCCTGCATGTTTGCCAGCCTGCTTAGCGCCTCATGCTCCAAGCAGAGTCGGACCGATTCCTGCACCACTTCGTGGATCAGGCCCTTAAGATGGCTTACGAAACACATCTGACTGTCAAAAAGCTCATTGACCTGCACAGCCTGGGCCAAAGCCTGAAACGAGAAGAATGAATCAGGGATGGGGCAATAATCAAAAGGGTCCAGCTACGTCCTGAGCTTTTAAGTCATGACACAAGAACGCCCAATGGGGGTTCAACATATCGTTTCCTCAACTAATTGCATATAGTTTTGAAAGTCATACTTGGTATGAAATTTCTCCTTCCATATTGGCAATTTTACGTGGTGGTATGTTGTCCGGACAAAAAATTTGATAAGAGAATATGTCGGCAAGTAGGCAATTGTTTATTTCTTCTTGGTTTCGTTTTACAACTATTGCCTTTCCCTCCTCCTTTACCAACTCCTTACTTGGGCTAATGTTCCTTAGATGGCTTAGTTACTTCTACCAACCCGTACAGACCAAAAATCTTATTTTTAAAACCACGAGAACACCCATTTGTGGCTGCACTTCGGTGATATTACAACAATCAACATCTATCCACATTATGTACCGCTTATCCTGTTTCATAGGCTGAAGACTAACATAACACAAACCAGTGGACTAAACTGGACCCACAACAGAGCTGAACAGAAAATGAAAAAATAAAAATCACGAGCCAATGCACACAAACAAGCAACGTAATTTTCTAAATCTTATGTTACTTAACGAGATGTGCCGTTTTTGTCTATTGATCCAGGCCCTCCAATGCCAAAGGACGTTTAAAAAAAAATAAAATAAATAAAAAGAACAAAACAATGAGGGGTATTAATATTGGTAATAAAACATGTTTTAAAAAGCATGATTGGTGCGTTTGATGTTATCATCCTAGAGAATCACGATCTAAATTCTGAGAAAGAACATTGTAATGTGGTCGTGATGATCGATTCTGCAAAACAAATGAGTTAAACAAAACCAAAGAAAGTAGATTTTGTCCAAAACAGACAAATATTAACAATTGCCCATACCTTACGTGTGTACTCTGCCTCATGTGTGAGGGTTATGGTCCTCAGCTTCTCCATAGCTTCCACGAGAACCGTGCTCTTAGCCAGTGCAGGTCGAGGATCGAAGCGCTGCCGGCATTGGGGGCATCTGTACTGGCCCTTGCTGTCCCCTTTGTCCCAGTGGCGTTGGATACAAGCCAAACAGTAAGAGTGTCCACAGGGTAGAGTTGCTGGGTCATTCAGGCTCTCCAGGCATACGGAGCACACAAAGGTCTCTTCTTCAGACCAGGCAGCGGCCGCCATGAGTGTGATGGGGTCAGGAACTCCGCTTTCCAAGGCGTCAGAAGTCACAAGATGCAAGTTGTTCCCTCGAGCTGATGAAACACACTAGATAGTAGATTGTTAATTGACAGGTCGTATCATTGGCATGCTACTTAAACAGTAGCAGCTTGGGCTCTTAAACCAGTTTCTGGTTCTGGAGAGTTTCTCTCTAAACAGGGGGGTTGAAATCTGCAAAACTGTATGGTTTTATGGTTATGGTTTATGTGTTTACTCTTTCCAGACTACATATTCCTAGTGTATTTAATATGATGACTAACAATAATTATTGTGTTTACATTATGGCATTTAAGGGTGTGTTTACTCTTGTCATTTTCCAATAGGGTTTTTTTTTTTTGGTTGATTGAAACTTTTATTAGTAGATTGCACAGTTCAGTACATATTCCGTACAACTGACCACTAAATGGTAACACCCGGATACATTTTTCAACTTGTTTAAGTCGGGGTCCACGTAAATCAATTCATGGTAGGACTAGAGAATAGGTAGCAAAATGTACTGATAAAGGAAATAAAAAAGAAAAGTGTTAAACAGAAAGAAAGAAAATAAGCAACGAGTAAAAAAAAAAAAGACAATTAACTTAAGCTACAAATTAACATAAAATATGTAATGTAAATACGAGCAGATAAAATAAACACTGTAGATTCAACAAAAAATAGAAAATAAATTATACAAAACTATTTGAAATTCCATCCTTTTCCTACCACTTGTCCCTTTTGGGGTATGCGTGTTTAATTTAAGTTAGATCCGCTCGACATCCATTTCATTCAAGTCCCCTAAGGGGGGGGGGAGGGGGCGTTGCCCACATATGCGGTCCTCTCCAAGGTTTCTCATAGTCAGTCACCGACGTGACGACGTCCCATTCGGGTGAGTTTTTCCTTGCCCTTATGTGGGCCCTAACGAGGATGTCGTTGTTGTTTGCGCAGCCCTTTGAGACATTGTGATTTAATGCTATATAAATAATCATTGATTGATAGATTGATTGATTTAATGTGCTGGCATGGGACAGATGTTAAGCAGCCCCTAGTTCCTGGGGGTGCAGATCACTGACAATATAACCGGGTCCCTACACATTCTTGTAAAAAGAGCTCAGCAGCGCATGCACTTTTTGCAACGGATTAAAAGAGCACAGCTCTCTCCCCCCATTCTACAGGGGCACTATAGAGAGCCTGCTGACCAACAGCATCTCTGTCTGGACTGGAGCCTGCAATGCCTCAGACTGGAAGTCTCTCCAGAGAGTAGTGAGGACGGCGGAAAAGATTATCAGGACTCCTCTTCCTCTTATCCAGGAGATCGCAAAAAGCCGCTGCCTGACCAGGCCTCAGAAAATCTGCAAAGACTCCTCCCACCCCCACCAAGGACTGTTTTCACTGCTGGAATATAGGAAGTAGTGATGGGTCCGGCAACACCGATGCATCGGCACATGCGTCGAGCTCGTACCGCTCTTAGAAAGTCACGTGACCAATCATGAGCTGTTTTGGTCACGTAACCGATACGCAAACAGTGTCGCACTGTCACCTGCGCGCCAAACTGTGTTTATAAGGAAGCACATCTGTCAACGAGATGCTGCTGCCAACAGAATCGCCGCATTTCTGTCGTTGGTCATTTGTCGTCGTCAGAGATCATTTCCACCATGTGGGAATATTTTGATCACATATCGGAAAAAAGGTACTTGTGTTCATTTCCTTGTCATTTCATTCTGTTCTCTCAAAGTTTCTAGCATTGTCCCACCCACACAAACATCCTATTGGTTACATTAAAAAGCGGTGATAAACAATCTCTTTGATATCTCAGTTGGTTGAGTGGAGGACTGTAGTTGTTCACGCTGAGTTCCTTAGGGCACTTGATCAAATCCAGCTCGAACGCATAACCTTTTTACCATGAATTGATTAACGTGGACCCCAATTTAAACACGTTGAAAAACTTCTTCGGGTGTTACAATTTAGTGGTCAATTGTACGGAATATGAACTGTACTGTGCAATATACTAATAAAAGTTTCAATCAATCAATTCAGAGCGCATGTAAAAAAATAAAAAAATAAAAATCCCAGTCCACAAGGATCCTAATTCACAACACGTTCTCTTAGATTTCAATGTTATGATACATGTGCATACCATTTAGTGGTCAATTGTACGGAATATGTACTGAACTGTGCAATCTACTAATAAAAGTTTCAATCAATCAATCATGTTCACATTATTTATTGACAGAATCTAAAAAAGATAAAAATATATTTATATTTAAATGAAGATATGAAATAATCCTAAATGAAATACAATGACTTGGTTTATATTATTGTATATACTAGGTCAGGGGTCACCAACGCGGTGCCCGTGGGCACCAGGTAGCTCGTAAGGACCAGATGAGTCGCCCGCTGGCCTGTTCTAAAAATAGCTCAAATAGCAGCACTTACCACTGAGTTGCCTCTATTTTTTTTAAATTGTATTTATTTACTAGCAAGCTCGTCTCGCTTTGCTCAACATTTTTGATTCTAAGAGAGACAAAACTCAAATAGAATTTGAAAATTCAAGAAAATATTTTAAAGACTTGGTCTTCACTTGTTTAAATAAATTCATTTATTTTTTTACTTTGCTTCTTATAACTTTCAGAAAGACAATTTTAGAGAAAAAATAAAGCCTTAAAAATGATTTTAGGATTTTTAAACACACATTCCTTTTTACCTTTTAAATTCCTTTCTCTTCTTTCCTGACAATTTAAATAAATGTTCAAGTAAATTAATTTGTTTTATTGTAAAGAACAATAATTACATTTTAATTAAATTTTTAATTTTAGCTTCTGTTTTTTTCGACGAACAATATTTGTGAAATATGTCTTCAAACTTATGATTAAAATTTAAAAAAATTGTTCTGGCAAATCTATAAAATCTTTAGAATCAAATTTAAATCTTATTTCAAAGTATTTTGAATTTCTTTTAAAATTTTGGTTATGGAAAATCCGGAAGAGATAATGATTTGTCTTTTTGGTCCATTGGACAAATTGGTCCAATTTGTTATAAATTCTAACAAAGTACAGATTGGATCTTAACCTATTTAACACATGTCTAGAAAATTCTAAAATTAATCTTCATCAGGAAAAATGACTAATGATGTTCCATAAATTATTTTTTTCAAAAAGATTCAAATTAGCTATTTTTTCTCTTTTTTTTGGTTGAATTTTGAATTTTAAAGAGTAGAAATTGAAGAAGAACTATGTTTCAAAATTTAATTTTCATTTTTTTTTCCTGTTTTCGCCCGTTTTAAACCGTTCAATTAAGTGTTTTTTTCATCATTTATTCTCTATAAAAAACCTTCCGTAAAAGGAAAACAATGACGGACAGAAATACCCATTTTGTAAAAAAAATATATAGATGTATTTATTAAAGGTAAAGTGAGCAAATTGGCTATTTCTGGCAATTTATTTAAGTGTGTATCAAACTGGTAGCCCTTCGCATTAATCAGCACCCAAGAAGTAGCTCTTGGTTTCAAAAAGGTTGGTGACCCCTGTACTAGGTCATAAAATCAGTGTCAGTTGAGTCTGTCCATAGGTTGCCTGTAGGGATTTTTAACGTCCAGCAGATGTCAGTATTTAGTGACACAATATTGACACAGTATCAATACAGTTTTGCAATGTGTCGAAACGATACATGACGCCTCATCAATCCATCACTACTAGGAAGAGGTTCCGCAGCCTCCGTAGCAGAACCTCCAGGTTCTGTAACAGTTTCTTCCCTCAGGCCGTAAGACTCTTGAACGCATAATTAAATTATCCCCTCAACCCTCCCCAAAATGGATTAACTCGCTGGTATAAAAAAGACAATATAACATACATCCATAAACCTGGATGCATATGCAAAACTGCAATGTATTTATCTGTACAGTAATTATTTATTTATATCTGCACTTTGTTGCATTTTTTTAAAAACCTGCACTACCAAGAGCTAATGCAACGAAATTTCGTTCTTATTTGTACAGTAAAGTTCAGATTTGAATGACAATAAAAAGGAAGTCTAAGTCTAATAAGGGTTTGTTTACTCGGTCATTTTCCAATAGGGGGCTAGGAATTGAGAAAGGGTTGAAAAATGTACTGATAAAAAGGAAATTTAAAAAAAAAAAGGTGTAAAACAAAAAGAAAGACTAAATGAGTAAAAAAATAAAAATGTATTTAAGCTACAAATTAACACAATACATAACGTAAATACGAGTAGATAAAATAAACACTGTAGATTCAACAAAAAATAGAAAATAAAAAATACAAAACTGTTTAAAATTCCATCCATTTCCTACATATTGTCCCTTTTGTTTATTGTGCTGGTATGGGACATTTTAAAAGATACAGTATTGGTGACTGGTGATGTAAACAGCAAGAAATGCAGGGTTTGCCCAACATGTCGTCAGACTCAGTAAAAAAAACAAAGTACTATTCTTACCTGCCTTGTTGACACTAATTGGACAAAAATGGTGTGAAACAGGTTTAGCGTGGTGACTGCGCAGTGAGGGCAACAGTGACGGACATGAAAGGACCCGGCGCCATTTTGCCTTATGGCCGCCGGTTAGCTTGGCGGCAGGCTATAAATGCAGTGTTTTCAACTTTCCAGGTAAGTCACTTTCAGTATGTTCTCTTCCGTGGTATGCGAGTATTATATGGCCAGGCTTAAGACGAGGCGTGTTAATACCGTGTATATAAGTAAATGTAAGGTCTGGTACACAGCCACGGTCGCCTAAAGTTGATTATGTATATTCAAATATTTAAACTTACGTCAAATAACTTAAACTGTTCGTCAACAATTTAGTATTTCTACCACCTTTAAAGCTCCCAGCGCCTGCTAGCCGCCTTTGACTTAGGAACCAAACTCACCTGGACTTGCAATAACTCCTCCTCCTTGGCAGGTGAAATGATTCAATTTTATAGCGGTAGTTTAGGTATGTGGGCCAAAAATATATATATACATATATATATATATATATATTTACATTCAACTGGTAATATCAGACATGTCTTTTAAAGACAATTCCAGGGATTTAAATATCATTTTCCTGTGATAAATATGGACATCACATATGTGGTTGTGTAGAGGTTTTGGTTTCCACTTATGAGGATATGAAAGGCCTACTGGAACCTACTACTACCCACCACGCAGTCTGATAGTTTATATATCAATGATGAAATATTAACATTGCAACACATGCCAATACGGGCTTTTTAGTTTACTAAATTACAATTTTAAATCATGAAAACGTCATGTAATGATGATGTGTATGCAAGATGTCACAGGTTTTTAGGAAGTATGAGCGCTGCACACACACACAGCTAAAAGTCGTCTGCTTTAACGGCATAATTGCACAGTATTATGGAGATCTGTGTTGCTGAATCTTTTGCAATTTGTTCAATTAATATTGGAGGAGTCAAAGTAGAAAGATGGAGTTGGGAAGCTTTAGCCTTTAGCCACACAAACACACGGTGATTCCTTGTTTGAAATTCCTGGAGGTGAAACTTTCCTATGGATCAGAGCACGGTCAAGGGAACATGGATCCCGACCAAATGTCAACCAGCAGGTTTCGGTGAGAAAATTGTGGTTGAAAAGTCCGTTCTTACCGGAGAAAAGCTGAGCTTGTGCCGTCCATAGCTGCCATCAACTCCCTTGAGACACTGCACGTCAAGACACCCGTGGACGTACACTTCCGACTATCAGGTAATATTAAACTCACTAAAACACTAGCAACACAATAGAAAGATAAGGGATTTCCCAGAATTAACCTAGTAAATGTGTCTAAAAACATCGGAATCCGTCCCAATGCAATCGCGTTTTTTTTTTTTTTCTAGTCCGTCGCTATCAATATCCTCAAACACTAATCTTTCATCCTCGCTCAAATTAATGGGGAAATTGTCGTTTTCTCAGACCGAACAGCACTTTTTGTTGGAGGCTCCCATTAAAAACAATGTGAATATGTGAGGAGCCATCAAACATGTGACGTCATCGTCTGCGACTTCCGGTAGAGGCAGGGCTTTTCTCTTTGCACCGAAAGTTGCAAACTTTATCGTGGATGTTTTCTACTAAATCCTTTCGGGCAAAAATATGGCAATATCGTGAAATGATCACGTATGACACATAAAATGGACCTGCTATCCCCGTTTAAATAAGAAAATCTCATTTCAGTAGGCCTTTAATAGAGAACATCGACATTAAAGTTCGCAACTTTTGGTCGCTAATAAAAAAGCCTTGCCTGTACCGGAAGTAGCAGACGATGTGCGCGTGACGTCACGGGTTGTAGGGCTCCTCACATCCTCACATTGTTTATAATGTGAGCCTCTGGCAGCAAGAGCGATTCGGACCGAGAAAGCGACAATTTCCCTATTAATTTGAGCGAGGATGAAAGATTTGTGGATGAAGAAATTTAAAGTGAAGAACTAGAAAAAAAAAGTTTAAAAAAAAAAGGCGATTGCATTGAGAGCGATTCAGATGTTTTTAGACACATTTACTAGGATAATTCTGAGAAATCCCTTATCTTGCCATTGTGTTGCTAGTGTTTTAGTGAGTTAAATAGTACCTGATAGTCGGAGGGGTGTGGCCACGGGTGTGTTGACGCCAGTCTCACTGATTGAAGTCATGAAGCTGCAGCAGGACAGAAGCTCCGCTGATCTCCGGTAAAAGGCGACTTGTTACCACAATTATCTCACCGAAAACTGCCGGTTGACATATAGTCGGGAACCATGTTCGCTTGACCACTCTGATCCATAGTAAAGCTTCACCTCCGAGAATTTTAAACAAGGAAACACCCTGTGTTTGTGTGGCTAATGGCTAAAAGCTTCCCACCTCCATCTTTCTACTTTGACTTCTCCATTATTAATTGACCAAATTGCAAAATATTCAACAAGACAGATGTCCAAAATACTCTGTAATTGCGCGATGAAAAGTGACGACTTTTAGCAGTAAGTGGTGCTGGGCTAATATGTCCCCTCCAATCACAACGTCACAAACACGCGTCCTCATTCTGCGACGTTTTCAACAGGAAACTCCGCGGGAAATTTAAAATTGTAATTTAGTAAACTAAACCGGCCGTAGTGGCATGTGTTGCAATGTTAAGATTTCATAACTGATTTATAAACATCAGACTGCGTGGTCGGTAGTAGTGGGTTTCAGTAGGCCTTTAAATTCAAGGACTATATTTTCACTGCGGGCCAAATGGTAAATGGGTTGTACATAGTGTTTTCTACCTTTTTTTAGGAACTTAAAGCGCTTTGACACTATTTTTACATTCACCCATTAACACACACATTCACACACTGATGGCGGGAGCTGCCATGCAAGGCGCTAACCAGGACCCATCAGGAGCAAGGGTGAAGTGTCTGGCTCAAGGACACAACGGACGTGACTAGGATGGTAGATTGAGGGGATTGAACCAGTAACCCTCAGATTGCTGGCACGGCCACTCTCCCAACTTCGCCACGCCGTCCAAAGTTGCTCACATCTGATTTTTTTAAATCTTTAAATAAGATAAAAATCTAACTTTATCAAACAGACTTCATTATAAATGCGCATACAATGTGGCCTGGACCTCATTTGCATGTGCAGTTTGATAAAGTAAAAACTAAAGAAGTTTACCGGAGTCTGTGAATTTACAAGGAAGTCACTACTGTTCCTCGGCAAATTAAAATTTCACATACCCTAAAAATGAAAACAAATTAAAGTAATACACCGTATTTTACGGAATATAAAGCATACTCAAAAATTTTAAAATTTTTGTCAAAAATCGACACGTACTCTACTGCAGTGGTTCTCAAATGGGGCTACGCGTACCCCTGGGGGTACTTGAAGGTATGCCAAGGGGTACGTGAGATTTTTTTTAGTTATTCTAAAAATAGCAACAGTAAAAAAATCCTTTATAAATATATTTATTGAATAATACTTCAACAAAATATGAATGTAAGTTCATAAACTGGGAAAAGGAATGCAACAATGCAATATTCAGTTTTGACAGCTAGATTTTTTGTGGACATGTTTCATAACTATTGATGTTAAATATTTCTTTTTTTGTGAAGAAATGTTTAGAATTAAGTTCATGAATCCAGATTGACCTCTATTACAATCCCCAAAGAGGGCACTTTAAGTTGATGATTACTTCTATGTGTAGAAATCTTTATCATAGACCGATGTCCCTTTGGGACAGAGGACTCTATTGAATTTCTAGCGTTTTATTTCTTTCTTTATTATTATTACGCAGCTATGAGTTGTAATTTGACCCCCTTAACATGCTTCAAAACTCACCAAATTTGACACACACATCACAACTCGCGAACATTGCGATTTAATTAAAAAAAACCTAACCCCAAAACTAAAATTTGCCCTCTAGCGCCCCCTAGGAAGAAAACACAGACAAAACTTCCTGTAACTGCCAGTGGGAATGTCGTAGCGACATGAAACAAAAAGTTATATGTAGGTCTCACTTAGACCTAGATTTCGTACACTGACATCCTTCAGCAAAAATCAACAGGAAGTTTGCAATTCCCCCTTCAAAACAAAAGTTTTGTAAAAACACTCACCTTTGCCTCTTTGAGCTGTAATTTGACCCCCTGAACATGCTTCACAACTCACCGAACTGGAAACACACATCAGAACTGGCAAAAATTGCAATCTAATCAAAAAAGCTAACCCCAAGATTTCTACACATAGAAGTAATCATTAACTTAAAGTGCCCTCTTTGGATTCTGGATCCATGAACTTAATTCTAAACATTTCTTCACAAACAAATAAATCTTTAACATCAATATTTATGGAACATGTATACAAAAAATGTAGCTGTCAACACTGAATATTCATATTTTGTTGAATTATTATTCAATAAATATATTTATAAAGGATATTTGAATTGTTGCTATTTTTAGAATGTTTTAAAAAAAATCTCACGTACCCCTTGGCATACCTTCAAGTACCCCCAGGGGTATGTGTACCCCCATTTGAGAACCACTGACTTAAGCCAAACACTGTAGCCTAATATTAACTCTATTGTTTGCATGTATCTAGCTAGCCATCTTAAACAAAAAGCAAAAGGATGCAATGATATTCCAGATGATATGATTAAATGGTAAAGGGGGAAGGTCTGGTCGAGGGCTGCAGCTATCCAATACTTTAGTAATCAACTAGTTTTTCCGAATAATGGAGTAATCGGATAAAACACATTTTAAAGCCCCAATTGTTATTTTAGGGAAAATTGTTGAAATAAACAACAGACTTTTCTCTTGCCATAACTTTTATTCTGTTTCCAATAAAGTAAATGCACATCATTCACATTGAAATTGCACTTCTAACATCGGCATGAATAAAAAAAATAAAATCTGCCACACAGATTACATCACACCGTCATTCTCCTGTGTGTCCGATTGCACATTCGTGCAAAAAAAACTCCATGTGGTATGGATTTATCACATTGTTTTAGTTACACAATTAATCGAAGCAACAGAAAATACATTGCAGATTTTTCCTAAACAAATAATACTTGCAGCCATAGCCTGGTCCCAGCAAATTAGTAAATTTGGCAATAATCATTACAGTGAATTTATTATGAGAATTACTTGCTTTGCTAACCAATTTGTGTGTGTTTTCTTTTAATAGCATGTTCCGGGGCCCACAGATGGGGATTGGGTCGTTGCTTCGACTAATTGAGGCCCACACAAGTTCTGGATGGCATCTAAAAGAATCCTTCCTGCACACAGAAACTGTATCCCGTCTAAAAAAGGGCTTTCTTTTTAGCACTAACTGTGAAAATCAATTTCAGCAAGAGGACTCATTTCAAGACCTTAACTCCAAGGTCCCTGCAAAGTCCAAACTATTGTATTCTTTTTGGAAGCACACTGAAGTGGAGGATTATGTCCAGAACCCAAAAATTGTGAATGCGCATCAGGACTTTGTATCCGGTCTTCCACCCTGGAGAAGACGTGTGAACATTTTCAAGCCGTCGCACTCGCATTTCACTAATAAAAGTTACGGTAATCATTTCAGTTATGGACAAAGATCTTTACAATGGTTAAAAGTCCAGAACAAAGCACAAGCCTATTGCCACTCTTTTAACCAAACCAGAGCAGTTCTTGGAGCTTGGAGTGATTGTCTAACACAGGAAAATGAAAAGAGGTGTCGACAACTCCTGGGGCCCAATGTGACAATGTATAAAGTGGACAAAAAGACAAAAGGCAGTCTGAGCAAAGGAAAAAGTCAGGGAAGATGGGCGTCCATTCTAGTGTCTCTCTGTAGTGTAGGAAATGAACCGGCATTTCTCTTCACGCTGCGCTCCAGAACGCTCACGGGCAGGCACAAAGGAGACGTCAGGTTAGTGGCCAAAAACCCCCAAACATTTTTCACTTCTGCATGGGTCCTCAATTTTGCTTTTTTGAAGCTTTGCAGGGGGCAAGAGTGATCCGTCAGACACTGATGTGGTGGCCACTGCACTGAGGGAGGCACGAGAGGAGCTAGGTGTCAGTGTCTCTTCAGAAAGGGTGTGGGGTGTTCTCAAGCCTCTTAGGGACATGGTAAGTGGGAACTTGTAACTTATATTATTTTGATTACATTAACTCAGTGATGTCCCTCACTTTCACACCAGGTTGTTTTTGTTTTGTGAGGTCGCTCATTAAGATAACAAGAGAAAAAGAGAGGACTGTTCTTTTCTGTACTATCTAAGCCGCACCCCAAAACATTTTTAGAATTTATTTTTTTCATAAATTAGTCACATCGGCCTATAAGCTGGCAAATATACATGTTGCGAATTGTATTTACACATTAAGATTTTATAATTGTTTATATATACATACCTTAATTGTTTCCAAACGGTATCTGTAACACAGCAGTGAAACGGCTGATCAAACAAAACAGAAGTCATCGTCATGGAACCACAAGCTGCGGAAGCTAGCTCTCCAATCAGCTAAACAGACTCAATAACTCCATGGTAAAGTCTCGGTGAATATACTGAGGAATGTGTTAAACTGGAACAATACAAAAATAATGCCACTGTAAGGTAATAATAGTAACACAGACATATGTAAAAATATGCATGAAAACACTCCTACAGACATCACACATGGTACGGTTTATAGGTAAGAATTGTTTGTTATGTTGTGAAACTTACAAACATTGCTTGAACAAACTGAATTAAGAATCCAAACAAGTAGAAACGTTATTGACGATGAAACGACATAACTGCCTCTACTTCCGGTTCAAAGCTTTACACAGCTGCACTTGCGGTGAGCAAACTACCAAAAGATAGCACGTGGCTAATGAAAACTATCAACGAAAAAAATCCATAAATTAGCCACACCGTTTTGTAAGCCGCGTGAAAAAAGTGTGGCTTATAGTTCGGAATTTACAGTAATTAACTTTCATAAAAATATTATCAAATACTTCTTATTCCCATGTATTTGTTTTGGTAACATTAAAAAACATTTGTAATCGTTCTTACCTTCTATTGTATTTTTATGTGAAGTATATGCACTATGTCCCATTAAAAAACATACTATATTTTCCGGACTATAGAGCGCACCGGTGTACAAGCCGCACCCACTAAACTTCAGAAGAATCCCCCACAATATAAGCCGCACCAGACTATTTATTTTCATACCTTAATTGTTTCCAAACGGTGTCTGACAGTAAGCGGCTGATCAAACAAAACGGAAGTCATCATCGTGAACCCACTGGCTGTGGGAGCTAGCTCTTCAACAAGCTAAACAATCTCAACAACTACACAGTGACGTTTTGGTGTACTTACAAAACTTAAACAATTGAAAAATAATGCAATTGTAAGTTGATAATACTAGCACACACACTTGTAAATGTTTTATCATATTAGCCGATGCTAAGGACGGTTGCTTGATCACATTACGATTGCATGTACAAGTATGCCTGAAAACACTCCTACAGACACCACTCATGGTACAATTTATAAGTAAAAAATGTTATTAACCTTGCGTGCAGGAATGAATGAAGAATCCGTACGGAACGGCATTTGTACTTTCAGTTAAAAACACTAAACAGAAGGAAATATTGTAGATGTTCACCCCGCAGAACCTGCAGTGGGTGATTTCCTCCAAAAGGTGGTGCCATAGCACAAACAATAACACACCTTTTCAGTGTCCATTGAAAACTATTTGTTGAATACGAATCATTGTCTGTTAGGATTTTACATGCAATGTACATCCAATCGTACTGTATAATCGCTTCTGTTTGGTCTGATATATAATACTCCATATTGGCAACATTCATTCATTCAGCAGATCATTAAAAAAAATGCCGGTTCCTTGCTGATTAGTCACAGAGTGACGTTCATCTGCTAGCTCATGATCGCACTCATTTCTCAGTGTGGCGTGTCAGAGTACTAAAGAGGTCCTCTAATAAAGTGCTCAGGTCCCCTTGGTCCTGGAGCCACTAAGTGTCTTCGTAGCCATTTTTCAGACTCCCTCTCCAGAATAGACAGCTGTATTTACGGTCTGATTATCAATAAGTCACCCTTACATTAAAAACATTATTCAAGCTGTAGATTCTTTATTTTACAAACTACAAATTCATGGAGTAAAAATGTCTGCAAAAAAGCATAATATTAGGTTCATGTGTAAAACAATAGATTTTTCAATTTGGTTTATTCATGATTAATCACAGATTATTACATGTTTGCATAATTTTAATTAATTTGACCTAAATCATCCAGGAACATTTTTTAAATGTTTTACTTAAATGTACATAATGTATTTGCCGAAAACTCGGTAAAAGTTTATCTAAAGTCAGAGTGTATTTTAGAATGAAATTTGTCAGACAGCACCCCAGTTGCAGTCTCCTTACTCATCTTTGCACTGCATGTATACATTTATGCAATATTTTTTTGAGATTAATCACATGAGCTAACTTGTTATTTTTTACAGCCCTAGTTTTTCTTTTTCCATCATGACAGGTGAGTTTCAGCCTCACCTGCCTACCTTAAACGCATGTTGCTGGTTCAACTTTATTTGGACAAACATCTACAAAAACTGAAATGGGAGCTGATTGAAAATAATGAAAATAGTATGAATAAAAAAGATAAGTTCCAATAAAAAGCCCTACTTATACTGTTTTTCTTAACTTTCCTCAGTCAGGGATGATGGTTGCTCCTGTGCTGGCTAATGTTGGTCCTTTTGAGGAGTTATCCTTCAATCCAAACCCAGGAGAGGTATAGTCTTATTTAGTTGTTTACTTGTGACATTAAGTGTTTATTGGGAGGTGTCCAACATATTTGTGGTATCTCTTGTTCATTTTTACTTATGACTCAATTTAAACATTTCATTATTAACTGTAATTATATAAGATATTTAATTTCTCCAGTTTGTGTTTAACCACATCAATTAATGCGCACCCAAATTCATATTTTCCTTTTTCCGTCTCATTTTAGGTGGAAGAGATTTTCACATTGTCCGTGCCCCATTTGTGCGACCCTCGAAACCGTGGCTACACACACTTCCGCACAGGGGACAAGTACGGCTACACGTTGCCGGTGTTTCGTAACGGGAAGCATCGAGTGTGGGGACTGACTGCTGTTGCCTTAGACCAGACGCTGAAGTTTCTTGTCCCGCCACACCTGCAGTGAAGGTTGAAGGTTGAAGATTTTCGTATTTGAAAATGTGCAATCAAGTTTAGTGTGGCACATTCATCTGAATACTACTCTCATGGATAGTTTGACCTTTACATGATTACTGTATTATAACATAAATATTCACATAGGGAAAACCTTCCCTAAAAATCCTGTTATGTGAAATGAGCAGCTTTAATATGTATCAAACATTTTTTTATTAAGTTAAAAAAATATTTGCACAGACTAAAAAAACTAGTTATTTATGATGCAAAGCAATATAAGCTATATATGTGAACACCTTTATAGTATACATACACACATCACAATGTGGTGTGTTGAAAAAAAAATGCATTAAAGAAACTAAAAAGTTTGTTGAAAGTAGTTTTTATTGGTCATGTATTTCTAACAAGACAAATTGTGTGGCTAGTATGCCCAGTTGATGTGCTAGACGTCTTTGCAAATTTATCTGTGAACATAAATCATTGCGATGATTTGCAAAGGTTGAATCAAAGCAAATGGACTCTTCTTTTTTGAAGACTTTTTGCCCAAAAACTTTAGGTGTGGAGTTTCATTATTTATGTCCCTCTGGGCATATCCCGGGTAGAAGTGGCTTTTCCTCCCACACCTCTCTCAAACAAGCGGCCCACCACTGTAGGAGACCAAACAAACCTTAAAGAAACGCATGGCACAGCATAGGAGCGCAAACTACAAAACACCACCAAATAGAGGAGGAAGTTTACACCAATGCTTACAACAATGTCCTCTCTTCCCCAAAGATTGTCTCCATCCACAAGAAGTTGTTTTGCCACCAGGATTTAGTATGCAGGACAGTCATTCACCAGTCATGTCAGGTAATCATAACAAACACTATTGGGACATAAACACCAGAAACATGCTGTAAAAAGAGAGACAGCTGGCCTAAACATTTTAGAACTGAAGAAGCTTTTTGGACAAATACGGAAACGTCTTTAACAAACAAGAGTAGTCCAATTCCCTCGATTCACCCATTACAGATTATCACAACATGGATAACTGAGAATCACAGTCATAATAATTGTAATGGACTATGAACCCTTGCTGAGAAGGCATATCATTCTAGTCTTGAGTGAGGCATTTGTTTTGGTGCTATGTTTTTCTGTTATGTTTGTTGGATATTTAAACCAATTACAGTCAACCAGCTGCTTTAGCAGTGCCCATGATTGTATATGTTGGTGGTGCTGTTGTGCAAGGTGCTGCAAACTCGTAGTTTCAAGTCAGTATGAAGTACAATACAACAGCTCTGAATGCTTTTTTGGTGTCTCGAAGTCTGTTTTTTTTTTTTTTGCAACACTGATCATTTTTTAAGTGACAATTAAGGCTGCGAGCACTCCACGGGGTCATGTGAGTCAGGCAGGAGGTGGCAGTTAAAGGGCCAGCTGAAGGAGAAAAGGTCCAGAGCTTGGCTGCACTGTTGCTCAGCTGAGGAACAGACTGAGCGGCAGGGCTGGAGAATGCCTCCCTGAGGGCTGCACTGTGGCAGGAACATCCCACAAACGAGTCTGCGCAAGGGCTCGAAGCAGGCTAGTTCCATCAGAACCTTAAACAGAGAGGGGAACATATTGGGTGCTATTCAGTTCAACCTCTATCTCTTGTTTTAAAAGAAGCCACTGCTACCCTGTACTGTCGCAGAAGTGTGGCAGCCTCTGTCTGATCGGCGATGGAGAGCCAGATGTTGGGGAAGGAAGTGAGGTTGTAGCTGAGACCCTGACACATCTCCACCTCTATGGATTCACATGCTGAAGCTGGTGGAATGAAAAAAATTACCCAAGTTATTGAGTGCAACATGTCCTAATGTTGTTTTGATATGTAAGAATCACTTACTGAAGGAAGGGTAGGTGGAGTTGCCACAATCTTGTTCATCTGCTCCGTCTGAACAATCGTTCCAGCCGTCACACAACCACTGCGGATGAAGACACTCACCTGTGCTGCACCCAAACTGACTTGGACCACATGTCTCTTAAAGAAACAGCACAACAGGAATTCATCAAGGTAAAAAAAAAAAAAATCCAGTGATGTGAAGTGAATTATATTTATATAGCGCTTTTCTCTAGTGACTCAAAGCGCTTTACATAGTGAAACCCAATATCTAAGTTACATTTAAACCAGTGTGGGTGGCACTGGGAGCAGGTGGGTAAAGTGCCTTGCCCAAGGACACAACGGCAGTGACTAGGATGGTGGAAGTGGGAATCGAACCTGCAACCCTCAAGTTGCTGGCACGGCCACTCTACCAACCGAGCTATGCCGGTTGGTAGACGTAAGATAGATTTGTAACATTGTATATATATTATAAATAGTATAGGTATGTTTGGAAAATATTTATCGGAGGTCAAAGGGCCTGCTGCCTCACAGGGACAAAATTTGAATTTTAGAGGTGGGGGACACACTAACTTGTTCACTGGGGCGTGTTTTGAAGGGATTAGATGCATCTTCAGCTTGCAGCCTCAGCGGCTGTTTTCCGATCAGTACAAGTGTTTGACTTGTCTCCATTCAATAGTGTAACATTATTTTTGACGTTTAGAAATGCAGGACACTAACTTATTTTGAAACAGTGCAGAATGTTCCCTCTCTCTCCCCTCCAAATTACATCCATGCTGCTTAACCAATAATACAATGAAAAATTGCAAGAAGAGTGTCTCAATACTCCAGAAAAACAACTTACTTTCCAGTACGGAGACCGACTGATATGTTGCATTGAAACCACTGTCGGCCACTCCCTCATCTGCCACGAACAACACAGTCATGTGGTGACCGGATGAGGTCAGGTCTGGGGGGAGGGTGGTGCCACAAAACCTAGGACAAAGGCAGAAAACACGGACACTTCCTGTCAACCTGTAATTTATGTGACTGACGCAAAGTGGGACACTTTTACAGTCACATAGAGAAATCATAAAGGCTAAAGGCAGGTCAGTGAAATACAAAAACAGCAGTATACTATGTGAACAAAACTATTATATACTCTTATCAGTTTGAATGGGCCAGACTCCTTGTCTAGAAATGTGAAAACTGCATGGAGTACAGAAGTCTCAAATTGTCCATATTAAGACCATAGTATGTTTTACCTTCCCAGGACTTTCTCAGCTCCCGTGTTGCTGCTGTCATAAACCTCCACATAGTCAAACTCGCACACATCCTGAATCTCCAGGCTGAAGTTTTTGAAGCTGAGCATGATGACGTGGCCCTCCTCAACAGATATGTGCCATACACAAAACTAATGAAACACAAAAGAAATACGGAATATATCTGCACTGGTGGGTATAGCATGTGACAGCCCGGCCAGGAATAGGTGAGAATGTACCTGCTGGTGAGGATAAGGCCTCGGGTGATTAGGACTGGCCAGAAAGCCATACGGCCCGGTCTTCTGCCCGCCGCAATCTGTGCGTCAAAATAAATTATTATGATGACTTCCGGCAAGCAGGTCATGTTTATGGTTGGGTTAGTAGAAGACTAAAGTACTGTGCTTAAGTCTTAAATGTGATATTTGCAACCTTTAGAGGGCTCTAAGTTTCTATAAGTATTATATCCTGCCCTCTCCTGTATGTAGAGCATGTAGCTACAGTACGCCTCACGTGACACACGCATTTACTTTGTCAGCTAATGATAGCTAATTTGGGAAAAAAAACATTGACTATAAAACATATATATATATATATATATATATATATATATATATACCGTATACATTTATATATCTATGTTCACACGTATGTATATATCAATAGAAATGTGTGTGTGTGTATATATATACTGTATATATATATATATATATATATATATATATATATATATTTATATATATATACACGTACATATATATATTTATATGTATATATATATATATGTATATATATATATATGTGTGTATTCACGGTGACAGAGGGGTTAGTGCGTCTGCCTCACAATACGAAGTTCCTGAGTAGTCAGGGTTCAATCCCGGGCTCGGGATCTTTCTGTGTGGAGTTTGCATGTCCTCCCCGTGAATGCGTGTGGGTTCCCTCCGGGTACTCCGGCTTCCTCCCACTTCCAAAGACATGCACCTGGGGATAGGTTGATTGGCAACACTAAATAGGCCCTAGTGTGTGAATGTGAGTGTGAATTTTGTCTGTCTATCTCTGTTGTCCCTGCGATAAAGTGGTGACTTGTCCAGGGTGTACCCCGCCTTCCGCCCGATTGTAGCTGAGATAGGCACCAGCGCCCCCCCGCGACCCCAAAGGGAATAAGCGGTAGAAAAAGAATGGATGGATATATATATATATATATATATATATATATATAATCCATAGAAAATGGATGGACGTATACTTATAAAAACACTTATACTATAGAGGTTATTCATAAGATTTTTGACAATATTCCACAATATTGTGTTTAAAACTACATATTACCAGCTGCTCTACATTAGTGTAGGTTAAATGCCCTGTTGCCCATACAAAGTAACGAGTCAGAGAGTAAAATTTTGAAATTGAAAGGTTGAGATGAATCTGTTTTTGTGTAAAACTAAAATGAATCGATCAACCGACGAGTCAAATCAAAGAATAGGAAAATAAAAAGCAAAAATGTTCCGTATCTGTAGCTGACTGACGGATAGTGGACAGAGTTCCTGGGTATCTCAAGGTGCATAGTGGAGCCTTTTTTTATTTATTTTTTTTAAACAAAACTCCTCTGTGACATGGTCAGCATATACCAGGGTTGCCATCTGTACTTTGCAAAACAGAATTGTCCCATATTTAGAAAATAACAAAAGCATGCATCCATTATTGAGCCTAAAAAGTACACACTTTGTCCTGTTTTATAAAGTGAGAACCCCAGATTATTTAAAAATACTAATGTAGTTATTAAATGACAGGGAGCTTTATGTAACATTTTATGGCAAACTTTTTCCAAGCCCTTTTTTCTTATGTCACCAATGTAGGCAAATGTTCTGTCAATCCCTGGTGGGCGGAAAATATATCAATGTAAACATTAAATGGTTGTCCAGCCAGGGGATGTGAAAAGCCAAAAGGTTTTTTTTTTTTTTGCTCCTTTGCACTAAAAAATATTGCGTATACGGCATATAGAATTATTTGTTTTTAATGTACTGTATTTGTACTAATCCAAAAATATGAACCTAATTCAATTATGGTTTGAGTCAATTTGTTTTACATGCACAAACACACAAAAAACAAGATGTCTAAGTCGGCAACACAGGACAGACTCAATTGAGTTAACATTCAAAAAGTGTGTAAACATTGCTTCAGAGCAAGTTCTTGAATGAGGTCCCTTTTAGAAAAAAATAAATTTAATAAAATCCTTTAATGTCGGTCTGAAATAGGACCGTCCAGCTTGGATAGAGGACCATGCACCACAGTGTGAGTTCTCACATTCTCATTTAAGTGTGTTATATTTTGACCTCTTACCTCTGTGTTTTTGGCTGCAGTTGGCCTCATCCTGTTGGTCCTGGCAGTTTGGATGGCCGTCACACACCGACACAGGCAGCAGACAGCGGCCACTGTCACACATGAACTCTTCTCTGGAGCAACTTTCTGAGAAACACATAAAAAGGTATTTGGCACAAGTGTACATTAAAAGACATATACGTAGGGGAAAGCAGGGTTAGATGTCCCATTCGTTATATAATGGCGCCAGAGGGCGCAGACTCTAGAATTGTGGAATGAAAATTTACGCAATCGGGTAAAAGGATGCTTTGTGTTTAGCGCAAAAAATGTAAATATTCATCTTATCGATGTTTGTCATCAATTATTTTACACAATATGTTTACGGTATATAAAAACAATTGTTACCCTTAGAGTGTGAAATGATATTGTGACAAACGACCCCAAATTGTGTGTCAAATTGATTGTTGATTGTTAAGCCTCGAATTACGAGAATAAACCATCCATCTATCGATCCATCTTCTTCCGCTTATCAGAGGACAGGTAGCGGGGGCAGCAACCTAAGCAGGGAAGCCCAAACTTCCATCTCCCCAGCCACTTTGTGCAGCTCATCCCGGGGGGATCCCGAGGTGTTCCCAGGCCAGCCAGGAGAGATAGTCTTCCCAACGTGTCCTGGGTTTTCCCTATGGCCTCCTACCAGTCGGACGTGCCTAGGGAAGTGTTCGGGTGGCATCCTGACCAGATGCCCGAACAACCTAATCTGGCTCCTCTCGATGTGGAAGAGCAGCGGCTTTACTTTGAGCTCCTCCCGGATGACAAAACTTCCCTTCCTGAAGTGGGGGATGGTGGTCCAGAATTGCTTTGAAGCCGTCTGGAAGTTGTTTTCCATGGCTTCCCCGAACTCCTCCCATGTCTGAGTTTTTGCCTCCGCGACCGCTGAAGCCGCACACCGCTTGGCCTGTCGGCACCTGTCTGCTGCCTCCGGAGTCCTCTGAGCCAAAAGAACCCGATAGGACTCTTTCTTCAGCTTGACGGCCTCCCTCACCGCTGTAGTCCACCAGCGGGTTTTAGGATTACCGCCACGACAGGCACCAACCACCTTGCGATCACGGAACATCGTCCAGCGCCTCCCTCGTGACATGTTCAAAGTTCTTCCTGAGGTGGGAATTGAAACTCTCTCCGACAGGAGACTGCTAGGCGTTCCCAGCAGACCCTCAGGATGCGTTTGGGCTTGCCAGGTCTGTCCGGCATCCTGCCCCACCATCGCAGCCAACTCACCACCAAGTGGTGATCGGTAGAAAGCTCTGCCCCTCTCTTCCCCCGAGTGTCCAAAACATGAAACCGTAAAACTGATAACACAACTACCAAGTCGATCATGGAACTGCTGCCTAGGGTGTCCTGGTGCCAAGTGCATATATGGACACCCTTTTGTTTGAACATGGTGTTTGTTATTGACAAACTGTGACAAGCACAAAAGTCTTCACTGTCATTGCCAATATGAGCATTGAAGTCCCCCAGTAGAACGAGGGAATCACCCGGGGGAGCACTCTCCAGTACTCCCTCGAGTGAATCCAAATAGGACGGGCACTCTGAGCTGCCGCTTGGTGCGTAAGCACAAACAACAGTCAGGACCCGTCCCCCCACCCCAAGGCGGAGGTAAGCTACCCTCTCGTCCACTGGGTTGAACTCCAACGTGCAGGCTTTGAGCCGGGGGGGCAACAATAATTGCCACCCCAGCCCGTCGCTTCTCACTGCTGGCAACGCCAGAGTGGAAGAGAGTCCAGCCCCTCTCGAGAGAACTGGTTCCAGAGCCCTTGTTGTGCGTCGAGGTGAGTCCGCGCACTCGCTCAGGCTCCTTCACCTCAGTGAGGTGACGTTCCTCTTCCCAAGAGCTAGCTTATGTAGCCGAGGATCGGACCGCCAAGTGCCCGGCCTTCGGCTTCCGCCCAGCTCACAATGCACCCGACCTCTATGGGTGGTGAGCCCATTGGAGGGGGGACCCACGTTGCCTCTTCGGGCTGTGCCCGGCCGGTACCCATGGGGACAGCCCTGGCCATTAGGGGCTGGCCATCGTAGGGGCGAGGGAAATCTGGGTCCTTCGATTGTATTTTTCATTGAGGTCTTCGTGCTGCTCTTTGTCTGATCCCTCACCTAGGACCAGTTTGTCTTGCGAGACCCTACCAGGGGCCATAAAACCCCCAGACAACATAGCTCCTAGGATCATTGGGACACACAAACTCCTGTAACACAATGAGGTGGCAGCTCAAAGAGGACTCAAACCATGTAATATGTAATTAATTATTCCCCTATTAGTGTAACTGCTTTTTATAAATGTATTTAGAAACTGCAACAAATATGTTTCTTGCCTCAAATCAACTCTCTTTTCACTTCCTCCCCGAGCTGAATCACTGGCTGTGTCACAGTTCGGTGTTTGCTGCGACGGGTTCTTGACGACGACGACTCACCGAACCACATATATTTAATGAACAAACTACGAAATCAGCGATGTGTCCCACTGAATCATCGTTTGTCGCTGAACAATGATTCAGTGACACCCACTCACCCAGCAGGCACAAAACATTGATATATTGATTTTACATACATGTCCTTTAAAACTGACTTTAAAACACCGTACAGTTCAGTTCCGTTTCAGTTTATTTCAAACATGCAAAAAATACAATTACAATGTAGTGCATCACATTATTTAAGTTTTCAAGCTTTTGCGCATGCGCTTTGTGATTAGTGAATCGATTCACTTCGGTGAGTGACTAATAGTCCGTAAAAAGAATCACAATTACCATCACTACCATCTGCTCATATTAAAGTGTCATAAGTCAGGACGAAAATTATATTTTTTCGTCTAAATAGTTAAAACAAAGGCTGTTAAACGATCAAAATATTTAATGGGATTAATTGCGTTTTGGATATAGTTAACTCAAAATTAATCGTGATTAATCGTAGATACTGCAGGTATAATTTTTCACCATTAATAACTGTACCCCAGACAGATAATTTTCAGGGTCAGGGGGGCTATCCCAGCTGTAATCTGTGATATTTCTACCTGAATAAATGCTTCTAAAATTCTGTACATTACATGTTAATGGTCTTCATGTTGCTGCATGACAGTGTTTTAACATTCTCTATTAATTAATGAAATAGAGCCTGCTAATCATTCTCCAAGTGAGGACTAGACCAGAACATGTTATGAAAGAACTTACCCAATATTTCAGCCAACAAAACCCCCTAGCAACACCTACGCCCGCCCCTCAAACCTCCCCATATTCCTAAACTGATGTACTAGCATTTCTTTAGGTGGAAATATCACAGAATAACATTACAAAACATCGCTGACAAAGCATGAGTGTAATGTAAGACATGTTTATTATGTTAATGTCAGGGTTTCCCCTAAATTGCCAAAATAGCTGTGGGGGTGTGGTCGATATGATGTGTTCGCATGATTTGCTATGATGCATATATTCTTTAAAAAGGCAAAACTTGTTAATATACATATGAAACAAATTTGTTGTTAATATACCGTAGATGTTTTTCTTACATATCATTTTATTCTATTTTTAAATTGTTGTTGCTTATTCTACAATGTACTTTCTTGAGAATTTTTGTTTTGTTTTTGTAGATTTCTCTAATCCTTTTAGTCACTCTTTCTTTTATAAAAAGGACTGGCAACAAAACTAGCATCTATTTCTGGTGTTATTGGCTACTGTACTGGTGTTTTTAAGACTGTTTAGATTCTGTGGTGCCATGTCCGTGACGAAAAGCGAGCGTTACTGGGAGCTTTCTCTCAATAAAAGCTGCCAGTCCCATCTTAAATTGTGAAGATCGCTGTCCGCGAGTATATCTAAAATATATTAAAGTACGTCAATAGCGCGGACAGGCCTCTGATCCAGACAAGCCTGAGCATATACGGTAGATTAGTCATCACAACACAGGTTTCGGGAGCACTGTTCTGGTGATTTAAGTATGTCTTTTTTGGGCCAAATTTTCAGTGCATCATTAGTCAATAGTGCACAAATAATAAACTATGTACAGCCATTCATACTCTAACTACCTGCTGGTTCTAATGTGAATTTTATTGTGTTATGATGGTCATTTAAAACTCTCAAAATCTTCTACCAACTTAAGATTTATCTTTTGATATGTTTTTTTATTATTTTTATGGCCTTTTTGTTTTTATAGTGGAAATATGCGATATTTCTAGAAAATAATTTGCATGGTAGAATATTTGAGTTTGGGGAATTACAGCCCTGAAAATTTTAATAATTCATGAAAAGATTGATTTTGATACAGTAGACAAATTAATATTTTTTTTTACAGTGCCTACTGAGCTAGAATGAGAAAGGAAGTAGATTGGTTACGTTACATATATTTTCCATGATATATATAATTACCCAAAATAATTTTAATCGCATTTTAGCGGTTTATTGACAGTTTAACTCATTTACGCTCGTCAAAGCTCAGATAATTATGTTCATTGTTTTCTGGCGCCATTTGGTGATTAATGAGCACAATTACACCAAACCTATATTATCCTGTTTTACAATTGGCAAGAATGATATTTTTATGATAAGAAGTGACACTCGAGTAAAAAAAAAAAAAAGTGTCACAAATAACCCCATTCTCCACTACTATTATAAAGCCAGAAAAGGAATTAAAGAAAAATCCAATTAACAAGTAGGGTACTTTGCTTCAGTTTGTCATTCATGCACACAAACCACTGACTGTGTCCAGGCAGTAAAGTCCTGTACTGCACTGTGAAGCCGCTGCCTGTAATGCTTCCATCAGAGCGGAAGGTCACCCACACTGTGCTGGTGTTTGTGTTGATGGTTGCTGGAGCTACAACACCACAGAACCTGCAGCAGAGACACACACACAGTCTGATATGTGGAATACACAATGAAAACTACATTGTGAATGCTTGAAAGGGTTTATAAGCAAATGTGACTCATTCGATTGTGCAAGTAGCTGCAATGTGACCAGTCGCTGTAAAATGTGTAAATTGTTGTATATCGCATTTTGTGTGCATGACTGCATTCACACGGGGAAGTACCGTAAAATGCAAAACGCTGTTAATACCCAGCGCTCAACACCTTCAACAGCTGCCATCTTGGCTACCTAGCAGAAGGGGAGGGACTTAACTCAGGTGGTTGGAATTCACAATTAAAAAGGAGAGAAACATTTTAAATAATGCCATCGTTATTTTCGGTGAGAAGGCTAGGACAGTAATAGATTTGGTATGAAAAGTTACAAATCTCTCAAGAACTAGGTTTGCAATTCACATATTGAAGTGTACTGACTGAAGTTTTGTATTTGTGTACCTAATTTCTGAGTGGGTGCATTTTGGTAGTGTGGTTTTATTAAAGCCTACATACCGTGGAATGACGATGGCAATATTTACTCGGTTCCTCTTCTTTACGTTTTAATTGTGGATTGCAACGTCCTCCTCTCCTGCGACGTACCCAAGATGCCTGGACAATTGTCCTACTCCCTATATGATACTGTTATTAGAGTACTGAGTATTGGTCATTACTGATATTGATACAATTTGATATGAGCACAAATCATTTATATAGTTTTACAGCACTGAGAATCGGTCGTTGCTGACTTTGATACAGTTTGATATCGGCACAAATCATTTATACAGTTTTTTGTAGTGTTGAATGCTAGAAAAGGCTTAATCATGTGAAATTGCTCAAACCCTGAACAATGATAGGTATAAAAAAGACTAACCTATTTGTCATTGGCTGTCTGGAATGGACTTCTGCTATCTTTAAGTTGAAGTGGAGTGGTAATGGTTTTTGTGCCAACACCTAGTGTCCGCATTAATCAATTCAGCTGCCTTGGAGACTTTGTATCTGTAGGTAATACGCAACTACACTTATTTGATACTTGTTTATATTGACAATTGTGTTTGGACTGCAATATTTTTAATTGCAGAAAATACAAACCCCGTTTCCATATGAGTTGGGGAATCATGTTAGATGTAAATATTAACGGAATACAATGATTTGCAAATCCTTTTCAACCCGTATTCAATTGAATGCACTACAAAGACAAGATATTTGATGTTCAAACTCATAAACTTTTTTTTTTTTGCAAATAATAATTATCTTAGAATTTCATGGCTGCAACACGTGCCAAAGTAGTTGGGAAAGGGCATGTTCACCACTGTGTTACATCACCTTTTCTTTTAACAACACTCAATAAATGTTTGGGAACTGAAGAGACACATTTTTTAAGCTTTTCAGGTGGAATTGTTTCCCATTCTTGCTTGATGTACAGCTTAAGTTGTTCAACAGTCAAAGGTCTCTTGTCGTATTTTAGGCTTCAAAATTTTCTGTGGGAGACAGGTCTGGACTACAGGCAGGCCAGTGTAGTACCCGGAGTCTTTTACTATGACGCCACGCTGTTGTAACACATGGTGTGGCACTGTCTTCCTGAAATAAGCAGGGGCGTCCATGATAACGTTGCTTGAATAGCAATATATGTTGCTCCAAAACTTATATGTACCTTTCAGCATTAATGGTGCCTTCGCAGATGTGTAAGTTACCCATGCCTTGGGCACTAATTCACCCCCATTACATCACAGATGCTGCCTTTTGAACTGTGTGCCTATAACAATCCGGACGGTTCTTTTCCTCTTTGTTCCCGAGGACACAAATGTCCATAGTTTCCAAAAACAATTTGAAATGTGGACTCGTCAGACCACAGAACACATTTCCACTTTGCATCAATCCATCTTAGATGGCGTTTCTGGATGTTGTTGATAAATGGCTTTTGCTTTGCATAGTAGAGCTTTAACTTGCACTTACAGATGTAGCGACAAACTTTATTTAGTGACAGTGGTTTTCTGACGTTTTCCTGAGTCCATGTGGTGATATCCTTTAGAGATTGATATCGGTTTTTGATACAGTGCCGTCTGAGGGATCGAAAGTCACGGTCATTCAATGTTGGTTTCCGGCCTTGCCGCTTACGTGGAGTGATTTCTCCAGATTCTCTGAACCTTTTGATGATATCATGGACCGTAGATGTTGAAATCCCAAAATTTCTTGCAATTGCACTTTGAGAAACATTGTTCTTAAACTGTTTGACTATTTGCTCACGTAGTTGTGGACTAAGGGGTGCAGATTTGTTGGGAAGCTGTTTTTATACCCAATCATGGCACCCACCTGTTCCCAATTAGCCTGCACACCTGTGGAATGTTCCAAATAAGTGTTTGATGAGCATTCCTCAACTTTATCAGGATTTATTGCCATCTTTCCCAACGTCTTTGTCACGTGTTGCTGGCATCAAATTCAAAAGTTAATGATTATTTGCAAAAAAAGAAAAGTTTATGAGTTTGAACATCAAATATGTTGTCTTTGTAGCATATTCAACGGAATACGGGTTGAAAATGATTTGCAAATCATTGTTTTCCGTTCATATTTACATCTAACATAATTTTCCCAACTCATATGGAAACGGGGTTTGTAATTTAGGGCAGCACGGTGAAAAGGGGTTAGTGCGTGTGCCTCACAATACAAATGTCCTGGGTTCAAGCCCCCGCTTGGAATCTTTCTGTGTGGAATTCAACTGCTCTCCCCGGCTTCCTCCCACCTCCAAAGACATGCACCTGGGGAAAGGTTGATTGGCAACACCGTGTGAATCTTGTCTTTCTGTTCGCCCTGCAATGCCAGTTGTCCAGATTGTACCCTTCCTTCCACACCAATGCAGCTGAGACAGGCTCCAGCAAACCTCGGGATTCCGGACAAGTGGTAGAAAATGGATAGATGGATGGAATTAACGACACCTATTACGCTTGTCTAGCTTGTGTGCTAGCTCCTAGTACTTATAGCCTAGCATGTTTACCTTTTGTAAATGACTTCCCTAAAATACAAGAAATTACAACCATGTGTGCTTCTTGGAGGACGTTTAGATGTTAAGTAAAGCAGGACTGTGTGTATCAAAGCTTATATCAGAGATTTTAGATGCAAGCTGGTATCATCCGATACTTGTTTTTTTTCCTGATATTGGACGGATATCACGGGGAGAACATGCAAACTCCGTACAGAAAGATGCCGAGCCCGGGATTGAACTCAGGACCTTTGTATTGTAAAGCAGACGCACTAACGCCTCTATAACCGTGCTACTTGGGTTCCCTACGGGTACTCCGGCTTCCTCCCACCGCCAACAACATGCACCTGGGGATAGGTTGATTGGCAACACTAAATTGGCCCTGGTGTGTTAATGTGAGTGTGAATGTTGTCTGTCTATCTGTGTTTGCCCTGTGATTATGTTGCGACCTGTCCAGGGTGTACCCTGCCTTCCGCCCAAAATGCAGCTTAGATAGACTCCAGCGACCCCCCACAACCCTGAAAGGGACAAGCGGTAGAAAATGGATGCATGGAAGGACTGATATCAGTATTGGATTAAGACAGCCCTAGTGATTAATGTGCAGCACTGCACATTTATTATTTTAACCCATTGTACTGACAGCTGACTGACACCCAAGTTGAGACACAACCACAACATTGTAAACGACTGAGGAACGCCAAAGGGTATATACATTGTTGGTCTTTAATGATGGCACTTGTAGCTCCAGTTCAAGGAGGTAAACAATGAAGGAAATGTATACATCCTTATTAGGATATATCTGCAGGGAACAAAGCTAATATGAGCATAAATGATGTTATTATGTTTTATGAATGATCACTAACCTGGTTGCCCAAGAGCTGTGCTCGCCATGTTCCTGCACCTCCAGCCAGTCAAACAGACATGGCGATGGGCCCTCCACGTTTAGCGAGGACACATGGATCTGGACCAGGAGAGGGGGTGTGGCTTGGATCACCCACACACACAGTGTGTTCGGCGGATAGGAGCCGGGGTGATTTGGTGAGCTGAAAAAACCCTCTGAGTCGATTAAAACTCCGCCACAATCTGAAGGAGAACATGCAAAACAATGTTACATCCCAATGTTTGTGCGAATAGCAGGTGTTTTCTTTGAATGTCTTACGTGTTTCAGTCGTGGGGGGAGTAGCCGTACTGTCCTGTTGGATGCTGGTTGCAGGACTTGTGGCCATCTCTCGTCCTCCTGCATTCAGCATGTTGGTAGGGCTGGAGGACAACAGCTGCTCTTCGCCCTCTTCACCTTTAAACTCTTCATATAAGAAAACATCAAGCAGCTACCGTTTAGGCGTTTTTTAACATTTTTATTCTAACCCTAAAAGATGCGGAAACTCACGTGTGAGGATGAGAGCCAGTGTCAGACCAAGAGCTGCAACCAGCAGTAAAGCAGCAGCACAAATCCCTTTACCCCAACCACGATGATGCCGCAGTGGCAGAAAGCACACCACGAAAATACCCCAACCTCGTCCTGAAAGGTAACGCACACATTATTATGTACATGAGTAGACTAGAGAGAGACCAATATGGTTTTTAGGGCAGATACCGATTATTAGTCGCCAAGGACACTGCAAAAAGTGAAATCTAGGTAAGATTAAATATCTCAACTAAGGGTGATATTTGCTTATTTTCTGTCTGATAAGATAATTATTTTCTCACTAAGCAGAGTTTATGTTAGTGTTTTACTTGTTTTAAGGGTTTTGGTTCTAAATTATCTCAGTAAGATATTACAGCTTGTTGCTTAGATTTGATGACCTATATTGAGTAAAACAAACTTGAAACTAGAATATGAACTGTTGCAAAGCTGTGTCATTAACATTCAAAAGTATAAAAGTACTTTTTTAAAGTAGTTATTTCTTATTTCAAGCATGAAAAAAAAATCATGACTTTGACACAATTGTGTGTCATATTAAAACAGATGACAGCCAAATAAAGTTAAAGTACCAACGATTGTCACACACACACTAGGTGTGGTGAAATTTGTCCTCTGCATTTGACCCATCCCCTTGATCACCCCCTGGGAAGTGAGGGGAGCAGTGGGCAGCAGCGGTGCCGCGCCCGGGAATCATTTATGGTGATTTAACCCCCAATTCCAACCCTTGATGCTGAGTGCCAAGCAGGGAGGTAATGGGTCCCATTTTTTATAGTCTTTGGTATGACTTGGCCGGGGTTTGAACTCCAAACCTACCGATCTCAGAGCGGACACTCTAGCCACTAGGCCACTGAGTAGGACTTTGGTGTTTTATTTTCAATGAAACAATAGAAAATACGTCCTCATACAGTAGTACAGTTGTTATTATTGAGAATATACTTATTTTAAAGTATTTTTGGGTTCATTGAGGTTAGTTAATTTTACTTGGTTTGGAAAGTCTTGACAAGCCAAATGTTCTTGTTCTGTAGGCAGATAATTGTGCTTAGTTCAAATAAAATACCCCTACTTTTTGCATTTTTTTTTTCTTGTTTTTGAACAGGGGAGGCCGATAACCGATATTTGGAACCAATAATCATTTGCAGTAAAGTATTTAAAGTCATGAATAGTATTTGTCAGTAAACAGCTAGACAAAACTTGAAGTTGTTTTTAATTCACTTTTTTTTTTTAAACGTTGCATCAGTAGTGACAATGTTTAATGCATCGCTAATGTTGTGGTTAATTTAGCAGCCAACAGTTCACAAACACTTACTACATGTGTTTAAGAGGAGCATCAACATTTGCATTTCAAATGATGGTATGTATTGGAAAATTGTTAAAAAATACGGGATTTTGCTACATCAAAATAACTTGCCATCTACTCAGTTTTACAAAATTGTATAACAGTTTATGGATTTAATACATTGGAAGGTTTCCTCTTGAAGAACCCTGAAATATTTAACATTTGAGTAAAATCAATTCTGAGCACCTTATACAAGAGCCAATTTTAAAGCTGACTGACATAATTTCTTCCTAGATGTTACAGACAGTATGAAAATGTGTCAGCTGCTGCCGGCTCTTCTTTACTAATGTAATAAGTCTAATATTTGTCAATAAATTTACTTAACCTTGTGATTTTTGAAAGGGATATCTTTTTTGTCTTCGGGTCCATCTCCGTCCTGTTATTTGACTGAATCACTAGCATGAAACTCACCGCACTCCAATAACGAACCCACGCTCAGTGTTGTGGACGGAGGCTCGATGAAACAGACAAAACGGAATCGATAAAACGCTGGGACAGAAGGACAAAATCTGGATTTCCTGGCAAAATATGAAAGTTCTGAAAGTTTTTCACTGCTGCAGTCGAAAAAATAGGCAACTCTTCATTTGCGGGGCAAAATGGCTTTTGCAAATACCTACTTGACTAATTATGTATTTTGAAATATTAAAAACTGGTATAGTATGTGTATATAATGTATCTGCTGATGTAGTTGTAAACATTTGGTTTGTTTTTTAAAAAAATGACTGATACCAATATACTTTAAAATGCCAAATATCAACGCCAATTATTGGATCTCGAGAGAAGACATAAGGATATACGCCTCACCAGCAACGAATAAACAGTTTTCGCGCACAAAGCATACTTTTACATACAAACTTACCAGTTGTTTGTGGTTTCAATAACTCAGGGGTGGACAATGTCCCTCGAAATCCCTCTTCATGCTCTTCACTCTCCCCCTCCAGCTCATAGGCAGGGTTGCAGAACACGTTCTGAAATTAGGTAAACATGGTTGGCTACTAGGAGCTAGCAGCTTCACAATAATAGCACACAAGCTAGACATATGTAATAAGGGTTCTTAATTGAAAAATATTGCAGTCTAAAGCATGATATTTGACAAAATAAGCAAGTTGTTGTGATCCGCTTCCCGTATCACATTTTGATTTCGGTTTTTGAGTCCTTTTGTATTCTTGGTTTGTTTTGGACTTTTCCGATTCTTAGTTTGTGCACTTCCTTGTTTGTTCCGTTACCATGGTTTCGTATTTGTTCCACCTGCTACTTTCGGTTGACGCGCACCTGTGTTTTGATTACTGCCTGTTTTTAAGCCTGCCTTCTACCTCAGTTAGATCTGGATCCTTTGTTTGAGGTAAGTAACACTCACGAGACATTTTTGGACTCTTGTTTCTGTTGTAGCTAACTTAGCTTCCCGTGCACTCGGCACGTAACTTTTGGACTCTTGGACTCCATGCTAAGTTTTAGGTTAGCTTCCCGTGCGTTCGGCACGCGTTCTCTTTTGCCAGTTTTTGTACCAGTGTTTTCATTTTTGTACTAAATCAAGCTCTTACCTGCTAATCCTGTCCTTCTGGTCTTCGTGCATCTTGGGTTGACAAAACGCGCATCAATATGCGCCACGTTCGTGACACAAGTATCAAATAATTATAGTTGCATAATACTTATATGTACAGTCTCCAAACCAGAAACATATAAGACAGTATCCAGTAACAAAAGTGCATTATTCAACTTACTGCGCCATGAGCTCAAATTAATAAATTATTGTGGACACTAGGCGTCGCCAAAAATAATCACTGCTCCACTTCAACTCAAAGGTAGTCTGTCCATTTCAGACAGTTCATAAGAAATTACCTAATCCACCTACTCAGTGGCCTAGTGGTTAGAGTGTCCGCCCTGAGATCGGTAGGTTGTGAGTTCAAACCCCAGCCGAGTCATACCCATCCATCCATTTCCTACCGCTTATTCCCTTTCGGGGTCGCGGGGGGCGCTGGCGCCTATCTCAGCTACACTCGGGCGGAAGGCGGGATACACCCTGGACAAGTCGCCACCTCATCGCAGGGCCAACACAGATAGACAGACAACATTCACACTCACATTCACACACTAGGGCCAATTTAGTGTTGCCAATCAACCTATCCCCAGGTGCATGTGGGAGGACGCCGGAGTACCCGCAGGGAACCCACGCATTCACGGGGAGAACATACAAACACCACACAGAAAGGTCCCGAGCCTGGAGTTGAACCCAGGACTGCAGGATCTTTGTATTGTGAGGCAGACGCACTAACCCCTCTGCCACCGTGAAGCCCCCGGGTCATACCAAAGACTATAAAGATGGGAGCCATTACCTCCCTGCTTGGCACTCAGCATCAAAGGTTGGAATTGGGGGTTAAATCACCCAAAATGATTCCCGGGCGCAGCCACTGCAGCTGCACACTGCTCTCCTCACCTCTCATGAGGTGAAAAAGGGGATGGGTCAAATGCAGAGAATAATTTCGTCACACCTTGTGTGTGTGCGTGACAATCATTGCTACTTTAACTTTAACTTAATTTTACTTGGTCAACCAGAACATTTACAGTGAAGTGAATTATATTTATATAGCGCTTTTCTCTAGTGACTCAAAGCGCTTTTACATAGTGATACCCAATATCTAAGTTACATTTAAACCAGTGTGGGTGGCACCGGGAGCAGGTGGGTAAAGTGTCTTGCCCAAGGACACAACGGCAGTGACTAGGATGGCGGAAGCGGGAATCGAACCTGCAACCCTTAGGTTGCTGGCATGGCCACTCTACCAACCGGGCTATACCGAAATTTACAGTGACCAAATTAACTAAATATTAGGTATATCTAACAAGATCTAATACAAAATACACATTTATATACATTTATTACATAACGCATATTCATTTGATTGACTTGTTCATAGCCCCTGGATTGAAGTTACATCTGGGGTACCACAAGGGGGTGTTGTCTCCTCATATGTCTTCCTCCTTTACATGACTACCCGGAATGCTGTGTTTGAGGACACCCTTGATGTGGGGTATGCAGACGACATCGGGCTATCGAGAGCGATCCCTATATCCAGCATCATGTCAGACACAACCATGTGCCAGGAGGCACAAAGGCTGGACGAATGGGCAGCAAATAAAAAAATGATACTTAACGGGAAGAAGTCAGTAGAACTCCGAATATGTTTTGCCCGTAATCCACCACAACCTCCTGCACTGATGTTGGGGGGACAGGAGGTCCCTGTCGTGGAAACAACAAAGTACCTGGGTTACCACCTCGACCAAAACCTCACTGGAGATGTGCACATCGAGAAGGCAATAAAAACCGCCTCCAAGCGGCTGCACTATACCTCACAGTCATGGCGAGACATGGACTACCTGCCGACGACCTTGTTACCATCTACACCACTCTCATCAGGCCGTGTCTGGAATATAGCTCAGTGCTCTTAGTGGGCTGCTCCAAAAAACAACAGGCAGAGCTAGAGCGAGTCCAGAAACGTGCCTGTAAAATCATTACAAGGAGAGCTGGAAAAAATCTCACAACCCTACCATCACTCCAGACCGGGAGAGAGGAGGCTGCAGTGAAGCTGGTCAGGGATATGCATGATCAACATCTTTTGCATGACCTGCTACCTCCAACACGAGGCAGCCGCACTGCCAGGACATTGAGGAACCAACATAAGCTGGCTGAACCCGAGCCCAGAGCAAAGACAAAGAGACTTAAAAACTCTACCCTGCACGCTGCAATTAAGCTGTATAATGACACTAATTAAATAAGTAACATAGTTATATACCAGAATGCTAACAGTTTCCATGATGCTGCTGCCCTGAGGATGTTCAAAATTTTTAAAATACTGTTTGTTCTTTTAGTTTTTTATTGTTGTTTGTTTGATAACTATTGTAAAGTTCACCTGTTTTTTCAGTGGGGCCATGGCTCCACTGCAAGCATGAATAAATAAAGTCAAGTCAAGTAATTTATTCAAATCAGGCTGATGGTGAATGGAGATTAAAAAAGCCCCACAAAACATTGTCCAGGAGTATCCATCCATTTATCAATCAATCAATGTTTACTTATATAGCCCTAAATCACTAGTGTCTCAAAGGGCTGCACAAACCACTAGGACATCCTCGGTAGGCCCACATAAGGGCAAGGAAAACTCACACCCAGTGGGACATCGGTGACAATAATGACCCAGTGGGACGTCGGTGACAATGGTGACTATGAGAACCTTGGAGAGGAGGAAAGCAATGGATGTCGAGCGGGTCTAACATATTTATAGTTTATATAAAGTTATATATAGTTATAGTTTATAGATATTTATAGTTCCTGGAACTAAAAAGTTCCTTTGTTTTTTTGTTTTTTTTTTGCATTTGCAAGGCACAAAGTAATGATCCACTTAAAAAAGTTTGTTGGTGGAAACCCTGTCTAAACATGACAGGATTAAAAAAAAAAAAAGTACTGCGTGCTAATTTGGTGAGCTGCATTTAGTTTGAAATGTGCACTTGTCAGACAACAGAATACTTTTACACTTTGCTTCAGTCCATCTTAGATGAGCTCAATAGCCTTTTCTGGGTGTTGTTGATAAATGGCTTTCGCTTTGTACAGTAGCGTTTTAACCTGCACTTACAGATGTAGCGACAAACTGTAGTTACTGACAGTGGTTTTCTGAAGTGTTCCTGAGCCCATGTGGTGATATCTTTTACACACTGATGTTGCTTTTTGATGCAGTACCGCCTGACGGATCAAAGGTCATAGGCATTCAATGTTGGTTTTAGGCCTTGCTTCTTACGTGCAGTGATTTCTCCAGATTCTCTGAACCGTTTGATATTACGGACCATAGATGGTGAAATCCCAAAATTCCTTGCAATAGCTCGTTGAGAAATGTTGTTCTTAAACTGTTGGACAATTTGCTCATGCATTTGGTCACAGTGGTGACCCTCGCACCATCCTTGTTTGTGAATGACTGAGCATTTCATGGAAGCTGCTTTTATACCCAATCATGGCACCCACCTGTTCCCATTTAGCCTGTTCACCTGTGGGATGCTCCAAATAAGTGTTGGATGAGCATTCCTCAACGTTCTCAGTCTTTTTTGCCACTTGTGCCAGCTTTTCTGAAACATGTTGCTGGCATCAAATTCCAAACGAGTAATATTTGCAAAAAACAGTTTTCCAGTTCGAACGTTAAGTATCTTGTCTTTGCAGTCTATTCAATTGAATATTGGTTGAAAAGGATTTGCAAATCATTGTATTTTCTTTTTATTTACCTTGTATATATTTCAAAATGTTGCATTTTTATTTTACTCGCTGTATATTTTCTATTGCCACATGCTTTTTCTAATAGAAAATGATTAGTGTAGTGGAGAACATCCAACTGGCTTCTATGCCTCAATTCTGGATTATGTAACCTGAACAAAACTCTACCAGGTGAAATAAACAAATTGATTATACAGTACAAATAGTAAAATCTATACAATATTTTATAAATTCCAGTTAACTATTCTGTTATTGGCCCTGCGATGAGGTGGCGACTTGTCCAGGGTCTACCCCGCCTTCTGCCCGATTTTAGCTGAGATAGGCACCAGCGCCCCCCGCGACACCAAAAGGGAATAAGCAGTAGAAAATGGATGGATGGATATTCTGTTGTTATAAAGAACCAAAATGTTACCTACAGTCTGTAGGAGACAGGTGTGCTTGTCATACCGTGTTGGAATACTAGAGGGCGCTGCAGGCTGAGGCATAACATCGAGCTGGCAGGAGGTGTGGTAACAAGATGGGAACAGTTTAGACTGTTACTTTTTGACTCTTTGATTTGCCCACATTCATTTGAAGTGGAACAAAATGAAAGGGTGAAGCAGACGAAAGACGACCCCGTAGACTGAATGTAACATGTCATCTTAGGTCGCCTGCATTATTAGTCGCCATAGCGCGTCATTCTATACTGATTTGGGCTCTTGCATACTTGCCAACCCTCCCAAATTTTCCGTGAAACTCCCGAAATTCAGCGCCTCTCCCGAAAACCTCCCGGGACAAATTTTTTCCTGAAAATCTCTTGAAATTCAGGCGGAGCTGGAGGCCACGCCCCCTCCAGCTCCATGAGAACCTGACCCAGCCATGTTGTGAACCTCTTAAACAGGACAATACTGCCATCTACTAAACATAGAATAGAATAGAATATAAATATATTCTACATTTAAGTGCAGTCAAGGAACATGCATTAGGGAGTCTGCTCTGAAGCCCACAGTAAAGAGACGTAACCTCATCACGTCGCCTGGTTATTGACTCCAACCCAATATATTACACCGTCGACGACCAAAATGAAGAAATACCTTTGCAAGTTCTAGAACGATTGGAAACAAGAATTTCAGTTTATCCAGGAGAGTTCGAAGGGGAAGGGGTATGTTGCCTGTAAATTTTGTAGAACAGACTTCTTCATTGAACATGGTGTCCGAACGGATATACTCAGCCATGAATGGTCAGCGAAGCACAAAGCATCCGCAGCGCAGCATCGTTCACAACCCAGTATTATGGGCCACATCGCAAAATGGAGACCCGATGGTGTAACTTATGCTGATAGCTGGAAGCAACATCCCGTTCTCATTTGCGGATGTCTACAACAAATCCGTGAAGGATACGTTCCCGGATTCGGAGATCGCTCGCCAGTACGCAAACGGCAGAACAAAGGTTACTCAAATAGTGAAAGGTAAGTGTTTTTTTTTGTTTTTTTTAAGTAACCAGCAAGCACAGTACAGTTAGTAGAACTGTGTTTTTATTACTGTGTATTTGATAGGTGCCGTCGGAAATTCAACTATTTATTTTATTTATATATATAATAAAATAAATATATATAGCTAGAATTAACTGAAAGTAAAGTATTTCATAAATATATATATTTATATAAATAAATAATGATAAATGGGTTGTACTTGTATAGCGCTTTTCTACCTTCAAGGTACTCAAAGCACTTTGACACTACTTCCACATTTACCCATTCACACACACATTCACACACTGATGGAGGGAGCTGCCATGCAAGGCGCTAACCAGCACCCATCAGGAGCAAGGGTGAAGTGTCTTGCTCAGGACACAACGGACGTGATGAAGATGGTACTAGGTGGGGATTGAACCAGGGACCCTCGGGTCGCGCACGGCCACTCTCCCACTGCGCCACGCCGTCCCTATATATATATATATATATATATATATATATATGAAATACTCGAGTTGGTGAATTATGCTCGTCCCCTCTTAACCACGCCCCCGCCCCAACCACGCCTCTGCCCAACCTCCGACCACGCCCCCCACCTCCCGAAATCGGAGGTCTCAAGGTTGGCAAGTATGCAGCTCTTCAGACCCGATCTCTTCCTTGTTCAAGCCTTCTGTATACAGATAACAAATATCAACGCTGCGGCAGAAAGGTGCTATTTTTTTCTTTTGGCCGCCATTTAATTTTTAAAAATCCTTTTGTACATGAAGATCTCTCCTGTGGGTGAGCAGACCTGCGCACATGTACAGGACACAGACAATGACAGCCAATCAAAGCCAAAGTGTTTCACCAAGTTTAAATTCTATTTGTGACTTCCACCCAAATGCTGCTGAGATAGGCCCCAGCGACCCAAAAAGGGACAAGCGGTAGGAAATGGATGGACAAATATTGGTTAGATTTTTTTATTGTTATTTCTTCTTTAAAAAATGTAACCGAGCAAGTTGCAAACAACCCCTCTAACGAGCACAGTGCAACGCAGGCGATACAGTTTATAACGGTTTTACGTCGGCGAAAGTTAGAGCCTATAGAGCAGGAGTGTCAAACTCAAATACAGAGTGGGCCAAAATTTAAAACTGAACAAAGCAGCGGGCCAAGGTTGAACAAATTAACCTTTTAATAGGGACCCAAACAAGTTTTGCATTGAACATTGAACAAGCAAGGTTTACATAAAGTAACTTTATAGTGACATGCAAAATCGAGTTTCAAATAATAATAATAATAATAATTAAAAAATATCAATGGCATATCAATAAAATTTTAATACAAATTTAATGCCTCTTTTATTTGCAGCCTTCTGAGGCAAATATCAAAATATATTGTAGCGTCCCGAAAGACTTAGTGCTGCAAGGTGTTCTGGGTATTTGTTCTGTTGTGTTTATGTTATGTTACAGTGCAGATGTTCTCCCGAAATGTGTTTGTCATTCTTGTTTGGTGTGAGTTCACAGTGTGGCGCATATTTGTAACAGTGTTAAAGTTGTTTATACGGCCACCCTCAGTGTGACCTGTATGGCTGTTGACCAAGTATGCCTTGCATTCACTTATGTGTGTGTAATAGCCGCATATACTATGCGAGTGGGCCTGCACGCTGTTTGTATGGAGGAAATGCGGACGTGACGACAGATTGTAGAGAATGCTAAAGGCAGTGCCTTTAAGGCACGCCCTCAATATTGTTGTCCGGGTGAAAATCGGGAGAATGCTCGCTTGCCCCGGGAGATTTTCAGGAGGGGCACTGAACTTCGGGAGGATTGGCAAGTGTGAGAAATTGCGGTGTTACAGCCAGGGGCGCCGAAAAGGGGGGGTAAAGGAGACGGATTCTAGGGGCCCATGATGGAACGGGGCCCAGATAGGCCCCTAATGATGATGAAATTATGTGTTGGGGGCCCTGTAAATGTCCTGTTCATGGGGCCCATAATCCCTAGCGGCGCCCCTGGTTACAGCGGCACCGCTGCTGGGTAATAACGGCGGGCCAGCTGTAATGTTAATTAGATATTGCCTCAAAGGCCAAATTAAATTACATGGCGGGCCAAATTTTGCCCGCGGGCCAGAGTTTGATAGCAATGCTATAGAGGGTTCAAATGGACACAATTAGATAATCCATCCATTTTTCTACAGCTTGTCCCGTTCAGGGTCACTGGAGCCTATCTCAGCGGCATTCGGGATAAATAAAACTTGAAATAATTTATAATTGGAATTAAATATATAAAGCACACTATCATTTAATTCGAATAATCGTTGAGTTAATATTAGTGAACCTGTGATACGTTGCATGAATGTATTTTATTGAACTATGATTGGTTACCCGGCACCTACACGTTTGTGGATCTTGAATCATATAGAAGGAGTACTGGTCGGTACCTGGGTCTCAAAAGGGCAGAAATAACTCCGACAATGCAGCTGAGATAGGCTCCAGCATTCCCCGCGACCCCAAAAGGGACAAGCAGTAGAAAAAGGAAGGATGGAACTTTGATTTATTCCTCTGCAAGCTAAGTCAGCAGGTCTTGCTTCTACATGCTAAAGGTCTAAAAAACCTACCACTAACTCCTGAAAAAGCACACACGTATATCCTCTTTCGCTGGCATGTTTTGAAGGACTTCCAAAGTTCCATGCTTGAAACTAAAAAAAATAAAAATTGAACTTGCTTTATTTGCACCGCCACTGACTTTGAGAAGTTATTTTACCTGTCAAAATCACCAAGTGCTGACACACATTAATGAAATAGTAAAATAATTAAATGAAAAAATCGTAAAGTGTAACAATTTTTCAATTAAATTTAGAAATATTTAATCGTATGAGATGTATTTTTTGATAAAAGGGGTCAAATTATTTTTTGTTTATGTTTTTTTTTTTTACATGTAAAACACTTTCTTATGGTCTACATAGCATGTGGTAGTGGTTCTCCGGTCAACAGTTCGCATAAATTGTTTTACAAACCATCTTCAAGCAGCTTTCAGTCTCTTCAGGATGTAGTTTTTAGTGCTTGCATATGGAGTTTACTGACGGATATAAGTTACAACTATACACTACTTTATATCAGAAATGGCAAAAGCGTAGGATGCATGTGCATGTATGAGCCAGTCTGCCCCACAACAAGTGAATAGAGAAAAAGAAGGGACTTACTGACTTCGTAGAAGTATAGTGGCAGACCCGCGCAAAGCTCTTCGAGTCAAACTTGACCATATATGGTAAGGGTGTGAATTCCAATCCTCCAGAAGGTCTTATCTTTGTTTATGTGATATCCAATGAAACAAAAATTGAGCTGTTGGCCACAATAACCAGCAATATGTTTGGAGGAGAAAAGGTGAGGCCTTTAATCCAAGGAACACCAGTCCTACCGTCAAGCATGGTAGTGGTGGTGCTTTTATACTCTGGGCCTGTTTTGCTGCTATTGGAACTGGTGCTTTACAGAGAGTAAATGGGACTATAAAAAAGGAGGATTACCTCCAAATTATTCAGGACAACCTAAAATCATCAGCCTGGAAGTTGGGTCTTGGGCGCAGTTGGGTGTTCTAACAGGACAATGACCCCAAACACGTCATACCATAAATTGATTAACGTGGACCCCGACTTACACAAGTTGAAAAACGTATAGGGGTGTTACCATTTAGTGGTCAATTGTACGGAATATGTACTGAACTGTGCAATCTACTAATAAAAGTTTCAAGTAGGCTAAATCAGGCTAGAATTAAGGTTTTAGAATGAAAATTCCTAAAGTTCTGACTTAAACGTGTAGACAATGCTGAAGAAACAAGTCAATTTCAGAAAACCAACAAATTTAGCTGAACTGCACCAATTTTGTCAAGTGGAGTGGTCAAAAATTCAACCAGAAGCTTGTGGATGGCTGCCAAAAGTGCCTTATTGCAGTGAAACTTGCCAAGGGACATGTAACCAAATATTAACATTGTTGTACATATACTTTTGACCCAGCAGATTCGGTCACATTTTAAATTTATAAAAGAACCAAACTTCATGAATGTTTTTTGTGACACAGAAGTATGTGCTCCAATCACTCTATCACAAAAAAATAAGTGTTGGATCGATTTTTTTCCCCCCCTGTTGACATCAAATGGGGGATAATTTTGAAACGCTTTTTGGATTCGCAATTATGAAGGCAGGCAAGATTATTTTATAAAATCTCCGCCATGCCTACATGGTTAGATTGGAAATTTTCGGGACTCATGAGATCCCAAATACACAAAAACGGGAAGAAATAGGTAAGAAAAGTTGGTTTTGCAAAATAGGTCCCCTTTACATAAATTACACATTTAAAAACAGCTATGTACTTAATAAAACAAAAATAACACAAATGCAATTTTATAATTAGAAAATATTTATTTTTAATGTTTTTTTGCTGAAAACAAAGTTTTATCCAAAGTCCCAAAGAGGGATATTTTAAAACGAAATTTACACCAATTGCGTGATTAATCTGCTTTGATACCTGACTAATGTGACATTTTATTGTGATGATTCACACATGTTAGCAAATAACTGGACTATCACCCATCACTGTCAACAGCTGTCACCTTGTAGATGTCTGAGCCGTCAGGAGAGTCCACGACTACTTGGCTGAGATCAGACATCTTTGGTGTGCTGCTCCTCTGTTAGGAAACCAGGAGACGCTCCATGTGTCCGCCAGGAAATGTTGCAGAATTGGTCCAAGTGTAAAGCTTTAGTGGTGAGCAGGTCCTGTAATGGACATCCACCAACATGATCCACACAGAGACTTGAAAATGAAGGTATTCATTTCCAATTAAAAAAAAAAAGAAATATCTGCACTTCTAATGGTTTGCTGCGTTGTATGCTGACCAAACTTTTTCGAAACTCCTTCCCAGTGTGGAGCAAAGCCGAGTCAGCTGAGAGGACTGAGTCCTGAAGCAGGGGGGCACAGAAAGGTAGGGGTCCCTGTTAAAGCCCTGTAATCCCCATTAATGATCTAAACCTCTAAAGTGTTTTATTTACACGTTTGCTCCTAAGCCTGCGTGTAAAATTGGGTGTTTTATAATCATTTTCATTAAAATTGGTGACCCTCAAAAAGATGGAGGTTATTAATAAACTTGGTTTACTTCATACACAATAACGTGACTATTCAATAAAAGCACTGTGAAATGTTTTTTTCAACACAATGCCATCTTCTGGATTGGATGGAACCTTACAACTCTTCTAGCATTACATCTGCAATGACATGATTTGTTGACTGTCTTTTCCTTGCACAATTACTTGGAATATTTATGTGCGACTGTTATCCCTCTGTGAACTGTCTGAACAATCTTTCTGACTGGCTGTCTTTAAAACTAGGAACAAAGTGGATGCTGAGAATCTCAGAGAATCCCTCTGAGAGAGCAGGAGCCACAAAGTGTTTCCTGTTCACGGAGACAGAGAGGAAGAAGTCAAAGGCATGATGAGAACATGAGAAACGAAGAAAAAGCCACTCACTTATAGCTTTGGAAAATCATGTCGTTGACCTTCATGTGCTTGCTGTCGGACGGCGTCATCTCACGGAACTGGAGAAGACAAAGCATTAAAGAAAACGGCATTGTCAGCAGAACACATGCAATGAGTGCCAGAGTGGACAGGAGAGGTGGGTCGTACTCTGTTGTTGTGTTTGGCTTGTTCAATAGTGGCGGAGAAGAGGAAACAGCGGCAGGTCACGCCCGCTGCTTTGGCAACGTCTAAGTAACTGGAACAGAAAAAGACAGAAAATGGTGATCAGTTACCAATATAGTAACAAAACATACACAGTGTTGTGTCCATCCATCCATCCATCCATTTTCTACCGTCTATTTTTCTAAATAATATTGACACACATTGGCTTTTATAAATACATATTATCAATCAATATTGTAATTATTCAATTAACTTCATCTTTCTCTCTCAGAGCTGCCCTCTGCTGGCAGAAACAGTAGTACCAAGATTCTGGTGCAGTCTTAGAGCAGTGGTTCTCAACCTTTTTTCAGTGATGTACCCTCGTGAAATTTTTTTTAATTGAAGTACCCCCTAATCAGAGCAACCTATTTTTGGTTGAAAAAAAAGAAATCCATCCATCCATTTCTACCGCTTATTCCCTTTGGGGTCGCGGGGGGCGCTAGTGCCTATCTCAGCTACAATTGGGTGGAAGAAGGAAGTTGTGTGGTGAATGAGTGACTGAACCTCCTTCCTTTTCAGGTGCCTTCAATTAGTAATTTAGCCGCCATTTTACCTTGGAATTCTGGGAACTGTAGTTTACATGATTTTGACCGTGAAGGGTAGTGGTTCTCAACCTTTTTTCAGTGATGTACCCCCTGTGAACATTTTTTAAATTCAAGTACCCACTAATCGGAGCAATTTTTGGTTGGAAAAAAGATATAAAGAAGTAAAATACAGCACTGTGTCATCAGTTTCTGATTAATTAAATTGTACACAGCAGACACAGCAGACAACATACGCGACAACATTCAATGACTGAAGTAACAAACTTGCCATTGATACAATACACCGTTTGTACAAGATATGACAGCCATCGAAACATTCAATCTATTAACCAAAGGTAACACAATCCGCTGAAAAGATTATAAAGAACTGGCGTCAGAGCCAACACACTCCCACTGCTAACAGCTAAAGCTAACACACACAGCTTCGTTGAAACCCTAGATCAGTGGTTCTCAACCTTTATTCAGTGATGTAAACCCTGTGAACATTTTTTTAATTCAAGTACCCCCTAATCAGAGCACAGCATTTTTGGTTGAAAAAAACAGATAAAGAAGTAAAATACAGCACTATGTCATCAGTTTCTGATTTATTAAATTGTATTACAGTGCAAAATATTGCTCATTTTTAGTGGTCTTTCTTGAACTATTTGGAAAAAAATATATAAAAATAACTAAAAACTTGTTGAAAAATAAACAAGTGATTCAATTATAAATAAAGATTTCTACACATAGAAGTAATCAACTTAAAATTACCTCTTTGGGGATTGTAATAGAGATCCATCTGGATTCATGAACTTAATTCTAAACATTTATTCACAAAAAAAGAAATCTTTAACATCAATATTTATGGAACATGTCCACAAAAAATCTAGCTGTCAACATTGAATATTGCATTGTTGCATTTCTTTTCACAGTTTATGAACTTACATTCATATTTTGTTGAAGTATTATTCAATAAATATGTTTATAAAGGATTTTTTAATTGTTTTAAAAAATCTCTTGTACCCCTTGGCATATTTTCAAGTACCCCCAGGGGTGCGTGTACCCCCATTTGAGAACCACTGGCATAGAGAATGTGCTGAAGGTGCACTGTTTGAATGATTTTCATTTTCTCTTTTGTATATAACATATTCACCTCACACGTTTACTTCATCAGATGGCTAATTTTTGCATATTTAATGTGAGTAATTATAAATTCAATCATAAAAACTATGTAAACATGGTCAAAGATCCGTTATGGCAGTGGTCCCCAACCACCGGGGTCGATTGGTACAAAGCCGCAGAATAATTTTTTTATTAATTTTTATTCTATTTATTTATTTTTATTTTTTATTAAATCTACGTGAAATACACAAAATACACTTACAATTAGTGCACCAACCCCAAAAAACTCCCTTTTTCATGACAAAATAAATACAGTTGAAAAAAAAACAACCTTTAGCTATTTTCAAAGACATACTGTCAAGTCAAAACTTTATTTATATGGCACATTAAAACACCCTAAGTTGACCAAAGTGCTGCACAGGGAAAATTAGATAATAAAAGCAATACAACAATGATCTAATGAAATAACAAGACACGTTAGTTAAAACTGAGGTAAAAAAAAAGATAACACCCAGGTGATATTTACAGAATGCTTGTGAAAATAAGTGTGTTTCTAGCAAGGTTTTAAAATACTCTATTGTCTACGCAGCCCTAATGTGCAGAAGCACTCTGCTATTTTTAAAGAAAAGCATGATTCAACGATTCTTTAAAGACAGTGCTTTGCTTATTTTGAAAGAACTTCTGGAAGATAAAAAAAAATGTCAAAGATCTTCTGTATTACAGGAGCACTGCCTTTTTAAGGTACTGCCAAAAAATGTATGTCAAACCTTCTTATATTACAGGTGCATTCTGCTATTTTTAGGGCGCTGCAAAAAAAACCCAACTAAGATCATCTATACTACAGGAGCACTCTGCTGTTTTTAAGGTATTGCAAAAAAACCAATTTAAGTGAAAGATCCCGTACGTCACGTACGCACACAATATTTACATGTTATTGGTTACCGTTTACGGGACTCGGTGTCAGGGTTGGTGTTGTCTACGGCGACGCTGCGACCCTCTTTCAGAGCTCGCTCACATGCGGCCACACAACTCTGCCATGAACCCAGCGTGTCCTGAAAAGTACACCAGGGAAAAAAAATCACTAACCTCATTCATGCAAAAATCATAATAAATGTAATCTCAGTGAAGATGTCACAAATCCCAATTGATCTCAATTGCTCCAGAAGCTTTCAGTTGGTTTGGCCGTGTCAGCCCAAGTATGTCCTAATTATTTACTCTAAGAATTTTCACTACTTTTGTCTCTGTGTGGACCTCTAGCTCAGGGGTCGTCAACTTTTACCACTCAAAGAGCCATTTTGACCCGTTTCACAAAATAAAGAAGCTGATGGTAGCCGCAACCATTCTCGCGAATATCTGCTGATGGTCACCCAGATAACAATAATAAGGGCGTGCTATGAAGCCATTCTACGCCTTCTACAACATATACTAACATCTTGCCAGCCCAGTAAGATGAATGTGGTTTCCGCTGATACACGTACATGACTGCAAGGGATATAGTCAACAGCCATACAGGTTACACTGAAGGTTGTGATATAAACAACTTTAACACTCTTACTAATATGCGCCACACTGTGAACCCACACCAAACAAGAATGACAGACACATTTCGAGAGAACATCCTCACAGTAACACAACATAAACGCAACATAACAATTACCCAGAATCCCATGCATCAATGACTCTTCCAGGCTATATTATACACCCCCGCACTCCTAACCCCACCCACATTAACTGATGCACGGAGGGGGTTGGGGGGTTGGTGCTAGCGGGGTGTATAATATAGCCTGGAAGAGTCATGGATGCATGGGATTCTGGGTAATTATGTTGTGTTACTGTGAGGATGTTCTCCCGAAATGTGTTTGTCATTCTTGTTTGGTGTGGGTTCACAGTGTGGCACATATTAGTAAGAGTGTTAAAGTTGTTTATATCACAACCTTCAGTGTAACCTGTATGGCTGTTGACCAAGTATGCCTTGCAATCTCGTACATGTGACAATAGAAGCAGCGAGATGCATCCGTCCAGCCGGCACGCAGATAGCATGGTGTAAAGGCGGGCGATGATATGTTGTAGAGGACGTTAAAAGTAAAGCCATCACGGCACGCCCTCAATATTATAGTCCGAGTGAAAATCGGAGAATGTTAAGGTGATGTCCAGGAGAGGCACCAAAATCCGGAAACCCCCCGAAACAATCAGGGGGTCGGCGATTATGCAGCTGAGCCACATCAGAGTGGCCAAACAGCCGCATGCGGCTCCGGAGCCGCGGGTTGCCGACCCCTGCTATAGCTGAATGTATTAAAATCATATTTTGGTAATTTATGCATGGACACAAATGACAATATTTCTGCTGCACCGATGACCATCACTCACCCTGTTGACGTACACATAACCCTTGGGGATGATGTGTGCGTGGAAGAATGTGGACTTGCCCGCTGCAGAGAAAAGGGAAGCAGTCAGGTAGAAGGTACTGTAAGGGAGGCGTTAGTCTAAATGGAGAAATTCCACATACATGCGGGGAAGCCCACTGCCACGATGACTTCGGTCTGGTTGGAGGTGAGAGAGGCAGACGGCGGGTCATACAGTTGGGCGGTGGAGTCAAGTTTCCTCTGATAATGAAAAAAAAAAATCCATTATAAATCATAACAAAAACTCGAAATCTAGAGCAGTAGTCTTCAACAGGGGTTGGGTGACGCCTGGGGTTGCAAAATTACAGGATAAGACTATTTATTTATATATGTATATATGTATATATATTGTTTTTTTTAAATATATATACACATATACATATATGTATATAAAAATAAGTTTAGGACCCAACGATAGTCACACACAATCTGTGGTGAAATTACTCTCTGCATTTGACCCATCCCCATGTTCCCCCTGAGAGGTGAGGGGAGCAGTGAGTAGCAGCGGTGGCCGCACTCAAGAATCATTTGGTGATTTAATCCCCCAATTCCAACCCTTGATGCTGTGTGCTATACTGGGACAAAATTTATATTTTTTAAAGTCTTTGGTATGACCACTGAGCAAACCACATTACATGTACATTTACATACTTGTATGTAAATATACATATATATCTACATATATACATATATGCAATTATATATATATATATATATATATATATATATATATATATATATACATATATATATACACATATATATATATATATATATATATATATACATGTATGTGTGTGTATTATATATAAACGCACGCACACACTCAAGGACCTATCTCTGCCATTAGTTTGGCTGTCAGTTCGTTATAAATAACTCAACAAGTTATGGGCAGATTTGCATGAAACCTGAAAGGCAGATAGACAAAGTTTCAGTGCATTTATTTCATTCGGCTATTAATACCTCAAAAAGTTACAGGCAGATTTTCATCTACCTTCCAGGAAGTGTCAGAAGTGGGATAAGGAACAAGTCCTTACATTTTATGTGAAGTAAAATATATTTATATAGCGCTTTTCTCTAGAGTCTTCGAGTGTTTTACATTGTGAAACCCATTATGTATATTTTAAGCTACATTTAAGCCAGAGTGGGTGCCACTGGGAGCAGACAGGTAAAGTGGCTTGCTCAAAGACACAACAGCTGTGACTAGGGTGGCAGAAGCAGGGATCGGACCTGGAACCCTGAAGTTACTGGCACGGCCATTCTACCACCCGAGCCACACCACCCCACAAAAGTGTGACGTATAGTGAATTGTATTTTTACAGTGCTTTTCTCTAGAGACTCAAATGTTTTACATAGTGAAACCCATCTTAAAGCTATATTCAAACCAGTGTGGGTGGCTCTGGGAGAAGGTGGGTAAGGTGTCTTGCCCAAGGACACAACGGCAGTGACTAGGATGGCAGAGGCTGGGATCGAACCTGGAACCCTCACATTGCTGTCACGGCTGCTCTCCCAACCGAGCCACACAAGCTTTATCTACTGTGTATCCTAACAGCCCCGCCTCCACCCACGGATACAAATACGGTGGGTGACTGACAAGAGGCCGTTTCTTTCATTTTGCTATAGCTAGCTCAAAAAGTTATTGCTGGATTTTATCCACCTTTCAGGAAATGCCAGAAATGGGTAAAGAGAAGAGTCATTAAATTTTGGGCCTAATCCGGATCATCATCTGGATTCAGGGAACCTTTACTATTGAGAGATAGGACTTGGTGGAGTTCTGTGCTCGACTGAGTCATTATTGTATCTGTTTGTCTTATATACTCAATTTTAATACTATCACTAGTTTAATACAGGATGTCAGGCAGGATGTAGCGCACAGTTCTTTTATTGTGAAGTTCACATGGTAGGCTTTGGAGCGCTTGGTGAATGTAATGTGATGATGTGACTGTGAGCGAGAAAAAGTTGGCTATTGATAAATGTCACATGAGGGTTTTTTTTTCTTATTTTGTCAGATCTGACTTTAATTATAAAACTTGGCTTACATCACTGTCTAGGACGGGGGTCGGCAACCTGCGCCTCTGGAGCCGCATGCTGCTCTTTAGCGCCGCCCTAGTGGCTCTCTGAAGCTTTTTCAAAAATGTATGAAAAATGGAAAAAGATGGGGAAAAAAATCATATTTTTTGTTTTAATATGGTTTCTATAGGAGGACAAACATGACACAAACCTCCCTAACTGTTATAAAGCACACTGTTCTTATTAAACATGCTTCACTGATTCGAGTATTTGGCGAGCGACATTTTGTCCTACTAATTTTGGCGGTCCTTGAACTCACCGTAGTTTGTTTACATGTATAACTTTCTCTGACTTTTCTAAGACGTGTTTAATGCCACTTCTTTTTCTGTCTCATTTTGTATACCGAACTTTTAACGTTGTGCATGAATGCACAAAGGTGAGTTTTGTTGATGTTACTGAGTTGTGTGGAGTGCTAATCAGACATATTTGGTCACTGCATGACTGTAAGCTAATGGATCCCAACATGCTATTTAGGCTAGCCGTATGTACATATTGCATCATGTATAGGTATCAGGTATATTTGAGCTCATTTGGTTTCCTTTAAGTCAATCAATCAATGTTTATTTATATAGCCCTAAATCACAAATGTCTCAAAGTCCTCTTAATTCAATTTATATCTCATGACACACTATATGTATGTAATATGGCTTTCATTTTTTTGCGGCTCCAGACGGATTTGTTTTTGTATTTTTGGTCCAAAATGGCTCTTTCAACATTTTGGGTTGCCGACCGAACAGTACTCGTTCATAACTCAAAGACCACCTGAATATTACACAATAACAAGGTACTTTTAGGAACAGTTCGTAATTTTCAAACCTAATTGTATACAGAACATATAAAAATAGGAGTCCCCACTCCATCTATACTTCAGTTTGGAGGTCCTTGCTCTGAAAACGTTAAAGACCCCCGGATCAAGACAGTTTGGACAATACAGTATAACAATACATCTGGTGATTGTTGCCATTTTTTTCCGCTGATAGCCCAGAAAAAACAAAATTTACTACAATACATAATACACTCTCAGGGCATTGAATCAATCGCAACTGGACTGTTCAGATTGTCTTAGAAGACATTTTCCCTCTCATGAGCAGGCTTCATCAGTTCATGCTCACATATTTATATCAAACAGATGTAGTCCAAGGGCCTAGAGTCAGATCAAAAATATTTATCCTCTACCGGCAGGGGCATGCCCCGACAAGAATGTTTTTGCTCTATTTTGGTGTGAAATAGCAGCTGATAAGATCCAAAGAAGAGGGACCTATGCCAGCACAACAACACTCATTAGGATGGAAGCACACTCTTTAGTTCTCTTTCTGCAAATAAAACACAACCCTCTTCTGAGGACAAAAAAGTGCCTATTGTAGACAGGAAACCGGATAGTTTGAAAAGTGGGGTGAGGGAGGAGATCTACCTTATATTTCGGACTATAAGTCTCAATTTTTTTCATAGTTTGGCCGGGGGTGCGACTTATACTCAGGAGCGACTTATGTGTGAAATTATTAACACATTACCGTAAAATGTCAAATAACATTATTTAGCTCATTCACGTAAGAGACTAGATCTATAAGATTTCATAGGATTTAGCAATTAGGAGTGACAGATTGTTTGGTGAACGTATAGCATGTTCTATATGTTGTAGTTATTTGAATGACTCTTACCATAATATGTTACGTTAAAATACCAGGCACCTTCTCAGTTGGTTATTTATGCGTCGTGTAACGTATACTTATTCAGCCTGTTGTTCACTATTCTTTATTTATTTTAAATTGCCTTTCAAATGTATATTCTTGGTGTTGGGTTTTATCAAATAAATTTCCCCAAAAAATGCGACTTATACTCCAGTGCGACTTACATATGTTTTTTTTTCTTCTTTATTATGCATCTTCGGCAGGTGCGACTTATACTCCTAAAAATACGGTATGTCAAAGTTTAAAAAACACCCTGATCCCCCACATACGATGTTGTCCTTTCAACCCTCCCTAAGAAATTCAACATTTTAGCCTCTAACAAATAACTGGACATAGCACTTTTGGTCTCAGGTCCACCTTGACCATTGGTACAATTGAATGGAATGCTAAGAAGGGTGATTCTATCCTAAAGACTGTTGTTGTGCTGGCGGAGGCCCCTCTTCTTTGTATCTTAACAACAGTCTTTTCCTTACCACAATATCCTGGAGAGGATAAATACTTTGGATCTGACACCAGGCTCTCAGGCTACCTCTGTCCTAACAACATCTGTGAGCCTGAACTGAACTGAACTGCTCAGATGAGAGGCTAAACGTCTTCTAGGACAATCTAAACAGTCAAGTTGCGACCCATTCAACGCCCTGAGAATACTATGGCAGGAAATTTTCACTTGTTTTTATACTCACTGGGTCAAATTGTGGCAGGCTGTAGGGAGCGCTTTTCCAGCCCAGGAAGTACTCCTCTGGAGTGTGGAACTGTAAGCCTAAATTCAGCGCAAACTGTAGAAATAAGAGATGCAGAAATTAAAACACACAGTTCTCCTATTTAATGAACTAGAGTTGGATTCATTTTAAAAAAATACACTCAAAATGTGCTTCAATATCGTCATGTACCGTACTTCCATTTCTTCATAGACAACTTAGCTTTGTATCTGAATGCATAATTATTAAAGCTAATGATTGAACTGTGTCATTTGCAAGCAAGCACTAACAGATGCAAGTCACATTTATTTTCCAACACGTTCAAAAAAAGTGGTCTAACCAGTCGGTCACTGCAGGAGAAGTCCTTCTTCTTCTTCCCTGGTGCCCAGTTCTCAGGCCGACCTGCAGCATCTTTGAGGTCAAATTAGAGGATGTCACTGTACATACTTTGTGTATACTGGAGTGTATGTGGTTTATGCACTGTTCTCATAGTTGTCTTATGATCTGCTCATTTGACTCCAACAATGTTCATTAAATTGACTTAGCAATAGGGAGGAAGTGCTTCGACTAAAGTTGTATAGTTTGCTCTAAATACAAATCAGTGCATATGCATTTATTAACAAAAGGCAACCACAAATATCAATTGAATTGTTGCTCAAACGAATCCTCACACCCTTATTATAATCAAATGACAGCAGTCATTTCCATTAGACTATTTCATAGTTTAAGTGATTTGGTTCACTTAAAGGCCTACTGAAACCCACTACTACCGACCACGCAGTCTGATAGTTTATTTATCAATGATGAAATATTAACATTGCAACACATGCCAATAAGGCCTTTTTAGTTTACTAAATTGCAATTTTAAATTTCCCGCGCAGTTTCTTGTTGAAAACGTTGCGGAATGATGACGCGTACGCGTGACGTCACAGACTGTAAGGAAATATTAGCGCTGCCCCACTAGTGGCTAAAAGTCGTCGGCTTTAATGGCATAATTACACAGTATTTTGGACATCTGTGTTGCTGAATCTTTTGCAATTTGTTCATTTAATAATGGAGACTATAAAGAACAATGCTGTTGGTGGAAAGCGGTGGATTGCAGCTGCCTTTAGCACCGAGACACAGCCGGTGTTTCTTTGTTTGTTGTGAAGCAGAGCGGTCAAGCGAACATGTTTTCTCTACATCAACCAGCATGTCTTTGGATGGGAAAATTGTGATATTAAGTCTTACCGGAGAAATCAGTGGATGATGGGACTTCCTCCTGCAGCTGTCAAAAAAGGCAGCTGTGAGTTTGGCTCCTCGGCTTCTCTCTGAGAGGCTGCGTGTTCACTGCAGCCATCCGACCTCAAGGTATGTCTTTACAATCTTTTCCAATCTTTAAAATCTCACTAAAACACTATTAAAACAATAAGCAGATAAGGGATCTTCCAGAATTATCCTAGTAAATGTGTCTAATTACATCTGAAACGCTCACACTGCCGCTGCCCGGAGAAGTCGCTTTTTTTTTTTCTTTTTCTAGTCCTTCACTATCAATATCCTAATTCACAAATCTTTCATCCTCGCTCAAATTAATGGGGAAATTGTCGCTTTCTCGGTCCGAATTGCTCTTACTGCTGGTGGCTCCCATTATAAACAATGTGAATATGTGTGGAGCCCTGCAACTCGTGACATCACACGCACATACTTCCAGTAAAGCCAGGGCTTTTCTATTAGCGACCAAAAGTTGCAAACTTTATCGTCGATGTTCTCTACTAAATCCTTTCAGCAAAAATATGGCAATATCGCAAAATGATCAAGTATGAAACATAGAATGGACCTGCTATTCCCATTTAAATAAGAAAATCTCATTTCAGTAGGCCTTTAAATTGAAAATATCAAAAACATTTTGGTTTTCATGAGCTATGTACTAGTATAGTGTGTCTGGGTGGGAGTCCTGTGTTTGAAAATGATGTGTACCACTTTCAGAGATCACATTGAGTTCCCCTTAACACATTCCCATTTTGCCCAATGAGAGTGTGCTGAAGCACAAGCATGGGATAAAATGTACATTCCTGTAACAAATGTATCATTAAAGTTATTATTAGCATTTCTGTAATCTAGTAACAACATTTCATGATTAATATCCATAAAATAACACTCTTAATAAATGACAGTTGTATAATTACGCATCTGATTGGGAAGAGTGGGTGTACAGTATTTGTTTCACCTTAATAGAGTTACAAGCATTTACCTATCTAAACTCTGTTGCACTCCTAGCTTAAAACTAACTAGAAAAATGCAGCACTCATGCATTAACACGCTGTTAAAAACATTAATTGGCCACATGTGAGCCGCATCAGAGTTTAACGACCTGGAATATACAGTTTCTGTGTGGTGTTGGAGTTGTGAAAATGACCAGTTTTACTGGATAGTAGTTTTTTGCTAATGTTTTTTGGTGTGGTTATAAACAGTTTTACTCCATAAAGTGATCGATGGACCTCATGTCCTCTTTACAGAATCTCAAAAGACGTTACAATAATTGAACAGTGTTGACGAACATTGTTTTATCTGCTGTGACAGCTTGTTGTCCCATGTCACTCACAGAGTTGCGTTGCAAAATCGTACAAAATAAATTATGTGTTTACTTTGTGCAGGGCATAGATTTGTTGTGTGTGCGTGAGCAGTGTACAATCCCGCAGGCGCACACCTTAGAGGGAACATTGCTTAATACAGATGTCTAGCTTGTGTGCCATGGTGTGCTTACCCGTTGTGTAGCTGCTATCTTCTAACAGCCTATATAGCCTACCATGTTTACTAGGGCTGCAAATCTTTTGGTGTCCCACGATTTGATTCAATATCGATTCTTGGGGTCGCGATTCGATAATATATCGATTTTTTCGATTAAACGCGATTCTCGTATCAAAAACGATATTTTTCCGATTCAAAACGATTCTGTATTCATTCAATACATAGGATTTCAGCAGAATCTACCCCAGTCTGCTGACATGCTAACAGACTAGTAGATTTTTTTTAAATACCTATTTTTATTAGAAAAGGACAATGTTTTATCAACTGATTGCAATAATGTAAATTTGTTTGGACTCTCAAACGAACCAAAAACATGACTTATTTCATTTTTGTAAAAACATTGGACACAGTGTGTTGTCAAGCTTATGATATGTGATGCAAGTGTAAGCCATTGTGACACTATTGTTCTATTTTTATTTTTTTTTATAATTGTCTAATGATAATGTCAATGAGGGATTTTTAATCACTGCTATGCTGAAATTATAACTAATATTGATACTGTTGTTGATAATATTCATTTTTGTTTCACTACTTTTGGTTTGTTCTGTGTCGTGTTTGTGTCTCCTCAATTGCTGTTTATTGCAGTTCTGAGTGTTGCTGGGTCAGGTTTGGTTTTGGAATTGGATTGCGTTGTTATGGTATTGCTGTGTATTGGTTTGTGGATTGATTACAAAAATAAAAAATAAAGTGAAGTGAATTATATTTATATAGCGCTTTTCTCTAGTGACTCAAAGCGCTTTATATAGTGAAACCCAATATCTAAATTACATTTAAACCAGTTTGGGTGGCACTGGGAGCAGGTGGGTAAAGTGTCTTGCCCAAGGACACAACGGCAGTGACTAGGATGGCGGAAGCGGGAATCGAATCTGCAACCCTCAAGTTGCTGGCACGGCCACTCTACCAACCGAGCTAAACCGCAACGTGCAATAGCGCAACGTGAGAATCGCGATTCGTATTCGAATCGATTTTTTCCCACACCCCTAATGTTTACCTTTTGTTAATTTCTTTGAAGACAACACAAGGAAAGAGCCACTTTGTGTGCTAATTGGAGATCATTTAGCAATTAACTGGCTTTTCAGATTTGCACAAGTAAATATGCTGCAGGACTAGCTTATATTGGAGGTTTCAGATATAAGACACTGTCATCTGATACTTGTTTTTTTTGCTGATATCAAACCAATATCCGAAATGAATATTGGATTGGGACATCCCTTGTGACGGTGCCCAGCACTCTGAGACCTGGGTTGGATGATATGTATGTGGTTGTCATGGCATGATGCAACAATAACACAAATTAAAGAAATTAAAGTAAGAAACTAACCAACATGGAGTAATTTTGAGGGTAAAATACATCAAGAATGTAAACGATAATACATTGGAAACAAAGGATTGAACGTTTCACATCCAAGCTGGCTTACCTCCAACATAAAAACTCTGAGTGTTGTCAACAGGAACACCATCATTGGCCTGTCAAGGAACCAAACACACAGATGAGTTGTAACAATACATATTTGATAATCTGCTCCAATAATTACAAAGACTGTTTTTTTTAAAAAAAGGAGTATTAGCATTTACCTTTTCACACAAGTGATTCCACATTCCCATCGTTGGTTTCCTGTAGATTCCGGGTCCAGCTGCTATAAACACCTTAGTGACAGACAAGAATCATCTTTGTGTACACTCGGATGACATTTTACTAGTCGGCATAATAAATAGGAAATGTGTAAACCTTTATTTACACTTATTTGTAAAAACAATGTAACAAAATGTATATATGATGTATATTCATTCTAAAAAACCAATAAGTATGACATATGAGGTAGTACAATTCTACACCTTCGCAAGCTACAACCTATTTATCTTGGCAGCCCTCGAACTGGCTGACTGAAAGCAACAGTCGATTGTCAACCATTGCTTAGATCAGGGTGTTCAAACGGTGTCGTGGAAGCCATTTGCGGCCCGTAGCTTCTTTTTTTACTGACTAACGACCCATTCTACAGATACGGATAAACATTACACAAAAAAACAAGAAGAAAAATAGGAAAACTTTCCAAAAGTATGGGATTATTTGGATCTTATAGCGCCAAATAAGGCAAAAGTTTTACAATTCCTGTTTAATATGCAGCTCTTTGACAAGAATTACACATTTTACATTCCTTTCTGCAAAACTGTTTGGAATTTTAAAAAAACAATTATTTTTGCTAACCGGCAATAATTTTTATAAATAAATGATAAATGGGTAGTACTCGAATAGCGCTTTTCTACTTTCAAGGTACTCAAAGCGCTTTGACACTACTTCCACATTTACCCTTTCACACACACATTCACACACTGATGGAGGGAGCTGCCATGCAAGGCGCTAAACAGCACCCATCAGGAGCAAGGGTGAAGTGCCTTGCTCAGGACACAACAGGCGTGACGAGGTTGGTACTAGGTGGGGCTTGAACCAGGGACCCTCGGGTTGCGCACGGCCACTCCCCCACTGCCCTACGCCGTCAGCAGTTTTGAATTTAGTTTGTCTTTTGACGACAATGTATTTGAGTTTTAGTCAAATTTCATTAATCTAAACTGATTTAGTTTAAGTCTACAAAATTACATCACACTTTAGTTAGCTAAAATTACAGTAAACTTAGTCGACTAAAAGTATAAATGATGAGGCCTTTTAAAAGTTTATTTGAAAGCACAATTATTTAGACTACCTGCAAAGCATTTATTTAACACAAAAGTATAATGCTTTTAGACTTAGGTCAATGGGAACTGCACTTACAGTTAACATCTCCCATGTTTGTCCTTTGTTTACAAAAAGCCTGCAGCCACTTTTATTGATAAGGACGTTAAACATTACTCAAGTCGGTCTGACCATCTGTGGCGCCTCAGTCATCGAAACAAGAATGGCAAATACCTACGGTGTCTGAGAAAGGTCACAGCAAATGCAAACACCACAAGACAATATAACGCCACAACAACAACTTTCAGCTACAGTACGATTGCAGAAGCCACAAAAATAAAAACGCCACAAGACAATAATACAGAGCACAACTTTAAGCCACAAATGACGCGATAAACACAATGGAAGTCACGGACCAGATGCTGCTGAGGCGAGATGTTGAAAACTGTGTACATAGCATATACGCCATGTTTGTCCTATTGCGCTTAGCCTGCAACCTTGCTTGCTCCTAGTTCACTTTTGGTAAGCTAAGAGCAAGATCTTAACATTTCCGGCCGGGGCTTACTAAAATTTGTAGAATAACCAAAATACCACCATTTTTTTCTACATCGAATTTTATCTTTGATATTTCATAAAAAACACTACTGATATTTTGATGCCAAAATGACTGTTTAAAGCAGCATTAGGTAACTTTTCAACCTTCATAAAATATTTTCATAACTTTTGGGATGATACAGTGACTTATAACTAGTTGAAAAAAAACCTCTGTCATGGCCTAAGGGGGTCTATATCTTTTTTCCTTGCACTTAGCAACCTTGAGGAGGGTGGCAGGAACCCTGCCGTGCAAAAAAACTACAAATGTGCTGACTTTCTTTACAGCATACGTTTTTCCCCCCATTCCCCATTCTTTAAAAAGAGGGAAGTCAGTGCAAACGCCTACGTGTTGCCAGAAAACTAAAGAAAAACAAAAAGAACGCCTACATGCAATTAATGCTATCATGGCCGAAGCTGTAAAACAACTAAACAAACAAAAAGTTTTGTCTGAGGAGACAAAGCAAAAAGAAAAACAGAGCTTACCCAAATAAAAGGACAGTCAGGATCAACATTGCCTCAGCTATCACTTGCTGGCGTGAGCAATGAGGAGGGATTTTCGGCCAATGTTATCTTTGCTCTGTTCCTGATAAACTAGTAAATACTTTTCGATGCTCAAATCAAAATGGTACTGCTAATGTTAGCTATCAAAAATTTGTGTGGTAACAATAAATGGCCACCACACTACTTCCTTCGAAAAAAAACTCTTCCGCCGGTCTTCCTTTGCTTCGGACCTGCATCCGCCCCGATACATTCTTAGTAGTAACATCATGCTTGCAATCCAAGATTATTTCTTGATAGTATCTGCTATTTAACATCAGCACAGTCATTAAAGAAATAATATTTGTTTATTACAACGGACATCATGTCAGTTTGACACTATATGCGCTAGTCCTCATAGGAAATCTAGTCTTCCTTCTGGCAAAACACTACCACATTGGTCTACTGGCGCAGCCAAAATCAACCAAAACCAAAAGTTCTTAGGGGCTTTAAAAAACGGACTTCCACGTTTTTGCAAAGATTCCCTGAATAAACCAACTTGGGTCTCAGACTTAATGATGAGGAAAAGGGGTCGTGCATGTATGTTTACGTCAACTTCAGATAGTCCTTTCTATTTATGAATAATAATTATAAAAATAAAATGGTGAAACGGGACTGAATAAGTGGGTTCCATTATATTGATATGCTTGCATTTCACTCATTTTAGACCAGGGGTGCCCATTACGTCGATCGCGAGCTACCAGTCGACCGCGGGGGGTGTGTCAGTCGATCTCCAGCCAGGCTTTTAAAAAAAATAGACCTAAAAATTAGTGATCATCAATCTTCACCAAGACGTCACTTAAATGACATTCACGGTACCGGAGGGTCTTGTGAGATGACGCTGGCTGCTGCAAGATCATTATTATGAAAATATGACCGAGAGGAAGGCGAGAAACACTTTTTATTTCAACAGACTCTCGCGCCGTACCTTCTGTCAAAACTCTAAAGGCCGACTGCACATTTCCTATCTTCACAATAAAAGCCCTGTATTTAGTTAGCGCAGGCAGCATGAAGCAGGGCTTTTATTGTGAAGATAGGAAATGTGCAGTCGGCCTTTAGAGTTTTGACAGAAGGTACGGCGCGAGAGTCTGTTGAAACAAAAAGTGTTTCTCGCCTTCCTCTCTGTCATTTTTTCATAATAATGAACTGGCAGCAGCCAGCGTCATCTCACAAGACCCTCGGGTGCCGAGAATGTCAATCAAGCAAGCTACGGAATTTGCCGCCAATGTTTTTCTTGTAAAGTGTATGGAAGCTGGATGGATTAGATGCCAAAAACCAACCACTTTCATGTGGTATTGTACAGAAAGGACAACTTTTTTTCTCCTCCATTTGAAAATGTGGGCGTTATCATCATTACTGTCTGATTCCAATCAATGCAAGTCCTCAGAATCAGGTAATACACCAACTTATATTCTTGTCTTTGTGAAAGAAAGACATCTATATGTGTTACACATGCTTGTATTATCATTAAACACATTTAACTTGTTTACAAAAATGTCTCTTTCATAAATAAATAAATATAAATGATATATATAAATGAGGTAGATCCCCTCGAGTTGGTCCATTGAAAAGTAGCTCGCCTGCAGAAAAAGTGTGGGCACCCCTGTTTTAGACTCAAAACTCACTTGCACCGGTAGCTGCAGTGTGGCAAGGATGTCTTCCACTTTCGATTTGAAGACTTCTGGTCTCAGTTTTCCTCGAGCGATTCCCATCTGGTTGGTAAAGAACACCACCTGCAGAAGGGGAAAGAGGAGACTAAGAAACCAAACCTTAGGATACAATGCTGCAATGTAAAATATTGTTTTGCTCTTTCTTACCTTGTATCCTTTTTTCATCAAGCTGGCAAGCCGAGGCTGAATCTCAGGGTAGAGAATCCTGTTTGTGACACAAAAAAATATGATGGGTTTGCACAAGAAACCTTTCTAGCTGCAGCTTGAGGGTTGTTCACATACTTCCAGTCATCCGGTGCTGTTGGAAAAACTTTGCCAGACTTTGTGGTGATGATGCAGCCATCTATGTCAAAGCCAGCAATCTAGAGAAGAAACATGACATGGCAGAGGTATTGCAACTAACCTGCTAGATAAATATTTACTCTTTTTTAATAAGAAAATACAAAATTCTTAATTTCTCCAATATTAGTGACCGTTTCTGTCATATACAGTACACCAGGCCTTTACAAAGTCACAAAGCAACTGTATTTATCCTTCGTAGGATATGTGATATCACCACATGCCTCTGCAAGATACATAGCATCTACACGGTGGGGTTTAAAATGAAAGTGCAGATATACTGAGACAAAAATGTTACGCCTAACAAGAGGCTGACAGTATAGAATATATATATTATAAACATTAATAACACTGTATGTTTCTGTATTGTGAAAAATGGTTTATAAAACTGAGTAAATAAAAAGTCCTCCAGATGGAATTACAGCAGTGCTTCCGATAGAACTGCAATCTATTTGTGGAGTGATGGGTGGGCCGTAATCATCAAGTTTTCCTAATTAGCAAATTTCAAAAAGCAAGTTAAAATAAAAAATAAAAAATAAATAAATAAATAAAATATATATACAAAGTTTATTTTAGTAACTAAACAAACAAGACAAAATGAGTGCTTTTCGATGGTAGAAGGCCAAATACTTTTTTATGACAAAAACATGTTAACCAAAAATGGAGGGGAAAAATCTATTCTAATTACCGTATTTTCCACACTATAAGGCGCACCGGATTATAAGGCGCACCTTCAATGAATGGCCTATTTTAGAATGTTGTTCATGTATAAGGCGCACTGCATTATAAGGTGCATAGAGTAGATGCTACAGTAGAGGCTGGGGTTACGTTATGCATCCTTTAGATGGAGCTCCGCTAAAGGGAATGTCAACAAAACAGTCAGATAGGTCAGTCAAACTTTATTAATAGATTACAAACCAGCGTTCTGACAACTCCGTTCACTCCCAAAATGGATGTTTTATTATTTTCCCCGATTCAATAAACGCGTAAAAAACAGTCTGATACTCCATCCATCCATCCATTTTCTACCGCTTATTCCCTTTCGGGGTCGCGGGGGGCGCTCATCGCAGCAGTCTGATACTGTTACGGTAAATCAAACGTTAGTGCAATCACAATATAGTAACACTCGAAATAGTGCAAAGCAATAATATATCAATAACTCAACGTTGCTCAAATGTAAATGTCACACAACACAACACACAAAATAAACATGTAAAGCTCACTTTATTAAGTTATTCCTCATCCACGAATCCCTCGAATTCTTCTTCTTCAGTGTTCGAATCAAACAGTTGGGCGGATCCAACATGCCTGTCTCGTCGAAGTCGTCATTAAACGAGTCAGTGTCGCTGCTGTTATTGTTAAATTCTCTCGCCGCTGCTCTATTCCTGTGTTCTACTGTATGACTGATCGCCTTGAGTTTATACTCTGCGTCAGAAACGGCACGCCTCCCGTAGTCATATATCCCAGCAGGCACCGCGCACGTCTTCTACGGGGGAAAATAAGGTTGGCGGCTGCTTACCGTAGTTGCGAGACCTCTTGTGGCATGTTGAATTCGGACACTGAAGAATAATAATTTGAGGGATTCGTGGATGAGGAATAACTTAATAAAGTGAGCTTTACATGTTTATTTTGTGTGTTGTGTGACATTATCGTTTGAGCAACATTAAGTTATTGATATATTGCTATTGCTTTGCACATTTCGAGACGTCGTTAATGGAGTCAGTGTCGCTGCTGTTATCTAGCAGTTAAGTGACAATTCCTGCTTTCCTGAAATCATGTCTCTCAATAGGAGCCATTTTGGGGTCTTTACATTTAAACGCACAAATGGAAATAAAACGATGCAGTCATATAATCCAACATGCACCGCGCGCTTCTTCTCCTACGGGAAAAAATGAAATCGGCAGCTGCTTACCGTAGTTGTGAGACCTGTTGTGGCTCAATATTGGTCCATATATATTGTGGCTCAATATTGGTCCATATATAAGGCGCCCCGGACTATAAGGCGCACTGTCAGCTTATGAGAAAATTTTAGGTTTTCAGGTGCGCCTTATAGTGCGGAAAATACGGTAATGTTGGAATTATTTGTATGAACTAAATGTTAATGTTTAATTGATAAATGTTATAGGTCAGTGTATTCAACCCCACCTTGTCACTTGCTCTAACGCCAGCAGCCGTATAGAGCATGAGGTTGCCAATCTGCTGCCACACACTCTTAACGCAGGCGGAGGAAGACGACGACCACGAAGATGCCGGCTGGGTACTGTTGTCACAGCTCTTAGACTTTTCTGCCAATTTCTTAAGCTGCCTGAGCTTTTCCTCTACAAGCTTCTCATCTTCCTCCTCTGCCTCTTTATTCCAGCTATCTGAGGACGCCTCATCTCCTCTGGAGCGCTTGGCATCAGGGCTCTCCCTCTCTGAGCTCAACGGCCTTTTTGACAACTAGACAGAAATGTAAATTGGTTTGATTTGAAAACAATCACTGCAGACATAATTGTAACCAGTACAGAAAGTCCTTACCTTCACAGGAGATTTAGCAAAGAAATCTTTGATACTGCGCTTTGGCGGACTCCAAGGTGCTTGCTTTTGACTCCCGTTTTTGCCGCCTTTTGTTTTGTTTGTATCTCTATGCCCTTTATGTGCAGCACTGGAAGCACCTATGTCTGAGCTTGGGGTAAAGTAAACTTGAAATGGATATTCCTGGTTGACGAGGTAGATAGTGCCACCATGACTGAGTTTCCCAGACTGGCCACGACCTAGCTTTTCACCCTCCAGGAAACTGGGATTGGGACCCAGCTGGGAAAGAAAAGAATAAAGCATTTATGCAATTACTGTATCATAATAAATATTAGACCAGTCATAAAAATAGAGACACAGACACTGATCCATCCTGCTGTGTCTTCTTATTCTCTGGCAGGCCAGGTGCACATGAGGTGTGTTGAAAGCAGCGTAACAATGCAATCTACTGTACGACATTGTAACGACAAGCTACATTCACAGACCGTCTTAAGGATAGGGCTGTCAAAAAATTCAAATACTCAATGAAAAACAGTAAATTGGAACATTAGCAACTGTGTCATCATGTATTTAAATCCAACAAAGACAATTAGCATCCATCCATCCATTTTCTACCGCTTATTCCCTTTGGGGTCGCTGGCGCATGTCTCAGCTACAATCGGGCGGAAGGTGGGGTACACCCTGGACAAGTCGCCACCTCATCGCAGGGCCAACACAGATCGACAGACAACATTCACACTCACATTCAAACACTAGGGCCAATTTAGTGTTGCCAATCAACCTATCCCCAGGTGCATGTTTTTGGAAGTGGGAGGAAGCCGGAGTACCCGGAGGGAACCCACGCATTCACGGGGAGAACATGCAAACTCCACACAGAAAGATGCCGAGCCTGGATTTAAACCCAGGACTACAGGAACTTCGTATTGTGAGGCAGACGCACTAACCCCTCTTCCACCGTGAAGCCAATTAGCAATTTAATGTTTTTTTGGGATTTAATCTTACTAGACAGGCGTCCTTTAAATCAGTGTTTTTCAACCACTGTGCAGCGGCACACTAGTGTGCCGTGAGATACGGTCTGGTGGGCCATGGGAGATTATCTAATTTCACCTATTTGGGTTAAAAATATTTTTTTTGCAAACCAGTAATTCCATCCATCCATTCATTTTCTACCGCTTGTCATGTGCTATAATCTGCAATTTAAGTGTTGCTGTTGAGTGTCGGTGCTGTCTAGAGCTTCCATATCAGTATGTGGCAGCAGGTAGTTAATTGCTTTGTAGATGTCGGAAACAGCGGGAGGCAGAGTGCAGGTAAAAAGGTGTCTAATGCTTAAACCAAAAATAAACAAAAAGTGTGTGCCCCTCAGAAAAGGCATTGAAGCTTCGGGAAGGCTATGCAGAACGAAACTAAAACTGAACTGTCTACAAAGTAAACAAAAACAGAATGCTGGACAACAGCTAAGACTTACAGTGGAGCAAAGACGGCGTCCACAATGTACATCCGAACATGACATGACAATCGACAATGTCCCCACAAAGAAGGATAAAAACAACTGAAATATTCTTGATTGCTAAAACAAAGTAGATGCAGGAAATCTCGCAAAATACCAAAAAAAGGAGAAAAAGCCACCAAAATAGGAGCGCAAGACAAGAACTAAAACACTACACACAGGTAAACAGCAATAAACTCAAAATAAGTCACGGCGTGATGTGACAGGTCGTGACAGTACACCTACTTTGAGACAAGAGCTATAGTGATGCATGCTTGGTTCTGGTTTAAAGTCCATCCATCCATCCATTTTCTACAGCTTGTCCCTTTTGAAAATCATATCCAACAATTGCGACAACGATTTTTTACTGTCAACTGAGTTTTTTTTTTATTTTTATGATTTCTGCTGGTGGTGTGCCTCTGGATTTTTTCAACGCAAACTGTGCGTTGGCTCAAAAAAGGTTGAAAAACACTGCTTTAAATCATCCCAAAGTTACGGTGAATAAAAGTGAAAAGTAGGAGACAAAAGATTGTTAGGGTTTTGATGTTTGTCTCAATACCTGAGTGACAACCACATGCTGGTCTGCAAAGCATGCCACCACCTTCACTGTTGGGGAAACAAAAGTTACAGTGTTACAGCCACAAATAAACACGTGTGTCAATCATGCTTCAATTTGATAGTATATAATTTAAAAACAATACTTGTGACGTGACGTGGTATACAAGTAGTTAGTTACAGCTTTTATATAAAGCAATTTGAGTCAACAAATTTAGCCGCACTTAATTTAGCCTGAACTATCAGAAGTCCCTCCATCAAGACCAGGGGTCTCAAACTCAATTTACCTGGGGGCTACTGGATGCAAAGTCTGGGTGAGGCTGTCTTTATTTTTATTTTCAACACAAAATAAAATCTAAATATGAATGAACAAAATAAGAATTAAGTAATGTGAGGCAAGGCAAATTAAACAATAAAAAAAATAAAAATAACGGTTTGAATTGGTCCAGCTTATCGGGGACTGTTATTACCGACAGACAGGTGTCGCAGTGTGACTGCAGCCAGGCACATAAGAAAACCCTCGTCTCCATGGCAACGTTTCAGTCGCTTTCACTCATTTGCCGCTTTTCCACTAACACAGGGGTAGGCAACCCAGAACGTTGAAATAGCCATTTTGGACCCAAATAACAACAATTGTCTCTGTCTGGAGCTAACGGGAGAGGGGAGGGGGGGGGGCCTCGCCGTGATGTTTACAATTATGGTAGCACAATTAGTCCCGAACGGGCTAACATCAAGACTAACGTGTTACACGTCCGATTCGCCCAGCAACTCTGTCGGAGTATCAGCGTTGGGTCCAGTGCACCACAGTTTTGTATTGTCGCTCGGTCTTTCGGCGGAGTGCTTCGGAAGCTACAGAACCGCTCATCTCCCTGGCCCAGACTGTTTACAGCGGCGCGGGGGGGGGGGGGCGAGACAGAAAGCTAGAGAGAGCGAGAGAGCGAGCAGGAGGGCTAGCAAGGGAGGAAGAGCGCGTGCAGGTCTGGTGGAAAAGCGGCAAAACGTTTGTCTCCTTACATCACGTGAGTGATATCAATGTTTGGCCTTCGAGCGCCACATACCACACTGTGATTGGTAGATTCCTTCAGCTCCACACACAACGCTGTCAAGCAGCATTCATACAAAACAGTGGTTCTTAACCTTGTTGGAGGTACCGAACCCCACCAGTTTCATATGTGCCTTAACCGAACCCTTCTTTAGTGAAAAATAAATATATATATATATATATATTTTTTTTTCAAATTCAAGACAAAGGTATGTTTTTTTAATAGCACACAAAATGAATCGTGCATGAACATCACCTTGTTCAAGGAACAACACAAACATTGCATGAACTCACAACAATTTACACACCTGCAAATCAGATGGAAAATTAGAGGGAACATTTTTTGGGGGTATCCATAGGGAGAAGTATTTATTTACATGATGAGTTGGGTGTGTCTAGACCTCAGCGGCGGAGGCTCCGCCGAAACCCTATGGGCGACTCACCGAACCCTGAGTGTTCGATTGAACCCAGATTAAAAGCCACTGAATATAAAACGTGCGGGACGCACTAACATTAAACTTTCATATTAAGGTGGGGGCCGCAAAATAACGTCTCGCGGGCCGCAATTTGCCCTCGAGCCGCGTGTCTGAGACCCCTGATCAGCTGACATGAGGGATGCCAAGAAAAAAAAGGTTTGAACCCGACGGCCACTGTTGACAGGAAAGGGTACTAAAAGAACGAAATACCAGTGAACAAAAATTTAAAAAGTTATTACGTGTGCACTGTTAAAGGAAAACGAATACATAAATATGGTCACATTTAAATAAAGACAATATAAAAATTAAATACGAATTAGTAAGAGTTACACACAAAAATGAATGGAATTAGTGAAAAGTATAAAATTGACCTTGGTGTCTGGAGCACTTTTTATCGGCGACTGCGGTGTCTGGACCCCGACCCAACACAACTGCTCGTCCGTCCTCCAGAGAGACCCGGGCTCCAGAACCACTAACCAACACGCACGACATCTGGGCAGCAACCTCGACGTAAACTCCTTCAATAAACAATGAATACAAGTGTGTAAGAGTTGTTGAACACCACCACACGGTGACAATAATTGTATCAACTTTGAAAAAACAGTTATTTCAATAAAACAACCACGACTTCATTTCCAACACCGTCGGTCCCTCACAATAATACGGTCATCCGGAAACGTGTTCAGATTAAATATTCCGAATAAACTGTTCCGGGAGTCCTACCAGAAACTAAGCAAGTAAAGCGACTGCGTTTACAAGATTGTTTTGATGTAAATTCACTTTAATTGTTGTCTGTCTATCTGTGTTGGCCCTGCGATGGATGGATGTTGCTAAGGTATATATTAGTCAAGTTTTATGGTGAGCTAAAGACAACAGTGAAACCATTTCCTGCTAGATGTATGTTTATGTATTAAAAATGCGGAAATCTATAAATAATTTCGGGAAAACCAAAACTAAATAGGGCTTAAGTAGGGTTTTGCTAGTTTGTCATCTTTGTGCTTTGCTAATTATGAGTGAATATGGGTGTGGACTCATATTTGCACGTTGTTTAAATTCCATAAAATAATTTCACACAGCGATTATACATACTAAAAGCGTTCAGTGTTGTGCATGCATACAAATGCTTTGAGACATCAAAGATTATTTGTCCAAATGTTCCATATATGCAAGATATAAGGAAGAATCGAGATACCATTTCACTCTTACCCAAATTTCCAAAGTCTAGCTGTTTGAGTTCTGTTGCGTCCACACGCCAATGTGTCATTTAAAAAAAAAAAAAAAAAGAAGAAAATGGAGAAAATTACATTTTAAGCAGACGTCATGTTGCTTTACAAATTGTGTTTATTTCTATGAGGTTAATGTAGCAAAGGTTATTTTTTGCAAAACTTGCATTTTTACAGCTTGAGAATGCATTATTTGTATTCTGTTAGGGAAATTGCAAGAGTTCCTTGACTTTCACTGTTTAAACTGAAAGACCTGATTAGCAAGTTTTAGGTCTTCGTGTAAATGATGTTACTCAACAATCCTGTGAGAAATGGTATCTGTAATCTACTGGGTTAATTAGGGGTTCTTTTGAAGGCATTTCAATAGGCTGTTCTGACCTGCCACACCTCTGTTGTGTTATATAGTTTGGAATAGACCTGCCTACTGCATCATATCTCTCCGTTTCTTTGACTTCAACTGCTAGATCTGGTAAAAAAAAAAAATATATATATATATATATTACCATGCAATTTTTTCTTTTAAACATCAATTTTACTTGTTAATGTAGTTGAGATCGGTGAGTGTGTTAGGTCTGTTGTAGTATGTTCTTTATAACTGAAACATAACCACCTTTATTGTATTTTTACAGGACATTGTTTTTTTTTATCCCAGCACTAAATTTCCAAGATTATTCTTCACCATGTCGAGGCAGCCAGCACAATATCACCAGCAGGGTGCCTATTTGGCTCTGATGAGAGGTTTGAATGAGGTGGACCTTTGTGGCCCTTCTGTGCCCTCTAACCTGATTCTGACAGGAGACCATGCCTTTCCTTTGGTTATGAACAACCAAGGCCAGGTCCTGATGGCCGCCTCTCAGTTTGGTTCCGGAAGGATTGTGGTCTTGGGTCATGAGACCTACCTGACAACATTTGCTGCTCTTGTAGAAAATGCACTGACCTGGCTCAGAGGAGAGAGATCAGAGAACCTGTCAGTGGACGTCCACACAAGCGTTAAAGCAGTGGTTGATTATCTCACCAGATCCAGTTTCCAAACCAGAGTTGTCGGGGCATTCCAAAAGAATTCGAATGCCGGTGTGTATGTAACAGATGCCTACAGCCTTGGTACAGATGTAACGGACCTGGTGGCTTTCCTGAAAAATGGTGGGGGAGTGTTGATCGGAGGGCAAGCGTGGCATTGGGCTGCAAATCACCCAAAGGAAAACACTCTGTTTCAGTTTGGAGGGAATAAACTTTCTGGTGTGGCCGGGATTTACTTTTCTGAACATCCGGGGGAGGCTGAATGTCTGCCTGTGTACCCTCAGATTCCATCTTCCTGGATGAGTGTTGTGTAAGTACATTCTGTTATTATTGATTGTAGTGTATGTTTGCAATTTTTATTTTACACATTTGTCACGTCTGTTTGTGTGGGTTTGTTTGTTGGGTAACAACAATACAATATAACTCAAAATGTTAGGGTTATAATTTTATTGTTTCAGACATGTTTACCAAGTTACATTACACATTTCAACACGTCTGAAAAGGATTAGGAAGATGTAAAGAGCAAACTATGATTGTATTTAGTCCTACTCCTTCGCCACGTATTTCACAGCATAACTTTTACATGTTTTCATTAAGTTGACTCCCTGTTTGAAAGAAGGGAAGGTGTTGGAAAAAAAATACTTAACTTTTGGGTGGTAGTTAATGAATGTTGTGTGTTACCTAATATTGTAGAATCTGTCATAATCTGTTATTTTTGTAGTTGCTGGCTTCAGATGTAACAAGTCTATATGAGTTGTGTCTTTTATTTTCCTTGTAGTGGAGATGAGGTCATCTTTGGTATTTGTCCTGTTCCTTAATGTCTTTAATTACAAGTACTTTGGCGTCTTCCTGTCTTTTATTCTAACGTGATGTCGATTTTACAGTTGGTGCTCTAATTGCTCTGAATTGTTTCGGCCCTGCGATGAGGTGCCTTCCGCCCGATCGTAGCTAAGATAGGCGCCAGCGCCCCCCGCATCCCCAAAAGGGAATAAGCGGTAGAAAATGGATGGATGGATGTCCCTTGTTTCCTCAAGTCGCTTGACTACTCCGCGATGTTTGGTCAGATTCTCATTGATGTCGACATATGTTTCTACAGTTTGACTTGCTGCCTCAGAAAGGCCCCTTTGTTTTTTCTTGGTGAACTTCATGATGACATGTTTTCACTGACGTGCTGTCAGGGGAGGCAAGCGAGGCAGTGCCTCACCTGCCACCAGATGGCTTAATCATGAATGTTCCAAAACAAAGTAATAAAATAAAACAAGTTTTAATATTTCTCTTTTGGTTTATGATTTCTATGTGATTTTGGTGTGGTTCCTCTATATTTTGATAATTTTCATGGTCAAAATCGCGGAAATTCCATGTTTCCTGATCAAAACAATGCAGCAGATGAGAAGTGAGGCCGTTTGTCACATTCTGTTTACAACTTTTATAGACAAAATTTCTTGGTGCATTCAGGGTGATGAGGGGATCCGGTTTGGTGGCTGCAGAATTAGGTCTCTGCTTTTTGCGGATGATGTGGCCCTGCTGGCTTCATCTGGCCAAGATCTTCAGCTCTCACTGGATGGGTTCGCAGCTGAGTGGGAAGCTGCTGTGATGAAAATCAGCTATTCCAAGTCCGAGTCCATGGTTCTCGCCCGTAAAATGGTGGAATTCCATCCCCTGGTTGGGGAGAAGATCCTGTCCCAAGGAGGAGTGGAGGAGTTCAAGTACCTCAGGATCTTGTTAACAAGTGAGGGAAGAGTGGATTGTGGCATCGACAGCCGGATCAGTGGAGCATCTGCAGTGATGCGGACCCTGCATCTGTCCGTCGTGGTGAAAAAGAAGCTGGGCCGTGAGGAAAAGCTCTCAATTTGCCGTCCGACTGGTAGAATACCACAGGGAAGACCCAGTACACGATGAAGAGACTATATCTCCCGGTTGGCCTTGGAAAGCCTCAGGATCCTCCGGAAAGAACTGTACAAAGTCTCTGGGGAAAGGGAAGTCTGGGCTTCTCTGCTTAGGCTTCTGCCCCCACGACCCAACTTTGGATATGCGTAATTAGATGGATAGAGTTTCTTCCACCCTACGGTGTTCAGGCCAGTGGAATCATCAAACATGGTATTTTTCAAAGGCAGCATGGTACATTTTTTAATTCATTAGTACCCCAGTAATTTATTAGTACCGCTGTACTGTACAACCCTAGTATGGATTCTTGTGGCCCCGCCTCCAAACACAGAGATAAAGACTGGATGACTGACAAAGGGCTTCACCCCGTTAGTGTCATTCTGCTGTTGAAAACTCAAACAGTTATGGATGGATTTTGATTCAACTTTCAGGAAATGTCAGAAATGTGTTAGGGTACAAGTGATTATATTTTGGGGCTGATTCAGATCACCGACCATATTCAGGAATTCTACTAATAGAAGTAGAGCCTGGCGGTGGTCTCAGCTCTCCAAAAGTTTTTTTTTTTAGTTTTATAGTTTTGCAGTGTTAGTAGTTAGTTTTCTTTCTTCTAATCTGCTGTGAAACCCCTTTTCATTAATCTGCAACAATGACAGTGAATCTCCCTCTTCTTATCTTTTTAAATACAGTATCGGTAAGGATTTTGAGGAAGACCTAGAGTTCTTACTGCATGGAATATCCGAGTTTGACCTCTCTGGTAATCAGATTGCTTCTGAGATTCTTGTTCATGGCCAGCTTGCCTTCCCTGTTGCAATGGCAGACGACAAACGGACATTTTTGGCCGCCTCTTATTATGGACTGGGGCGTGTCATTGTTGTGAGCCACGAACAGTATCTGCAAAGAGAGGTAATTTTACGTTAGAGACAATGTGCTAAGAAGACTGTGCACTTCGCTCATTATTGTGTGCTAATCTGCCAATTTTATCACAGGAGCTGGCTCCATTTTGGAACAACGCAATTCACTGGTTGACCAAAGACCGACATGGCACTATTGGCATTCTGAGACGTGACGACCTCAAACTTTTCAGGGATTCTGGCTTCAAGTGTGAGGAGACAGACTTCCGGAAAGACCTGAGTGTGTTTGTGGGCTCAGCATATAATGACAAATATGCAGATGAGATCCAAGACTTTGTAGCAGAGGGGGGAGGCCTGTTGATTGGTGGCCATGCCTGGTACTGGGCACAACAACACAACGACCAAAACCCATTTACAGAGTTCTCAGGTGTTAAACTACCATATCAGCTTCATAGTATGACTTGATCATTTTATGGTTGACACTGCTTGTGATTCCAGGGAACAAAATCATCAACAAAATGGGCCTGAGCTTGTTGAGTGCAACCATTAAGGGAGGTGTCTTCAAGGCCCCTGTGCCCAGCAAGACCGTCAAAGACACCTACCACTTCCGCCACCTTCTGCAGCGCTTTGCTGCTCATGTAACTCAGGGAGAGAATCTTACCCAGCATGAGGAGCAGTGCCTTAAAAGGCTTGGAAAGGACTGTGCGGCCTTCTTAAAGATGAATGCCCACGACTGCTGCCCATATAATCAGGTCCTGTCCACCCTCACAAATGTCCTGAAAAGATCAGGCATGCCTCAGGTAAATAACGTTTTTGGATAAACCTACAAGAGCAAAGACAGTGTATCGCACTTAACTATCATCCCCACTGTGACGTCTCTAATATTTATTTGGTCATGTTTAAGGTATGTGACAGCTGCCCGGTGAAGTCTCCCAAAGACCACCTGCTTCTCAGTGTGGGCACAGAAGTATACAAGGTTTGCCACAATCCTGACAGTCTGATGCCTTACCTAATCAAGCGGAATCCCCTGTTACCTGTTGTCTACAACTACAAGATTCCATTGAACGTCAACACAGCAGGTTAGACCTTGTTGCTGATCTATTTGAATGCTCAACCTTTTTTCTCTCCAGTATTCCATTCACTTAATGAAATGAAAATCATGAATTGTGTGTGTCAGAAGGGGAAGAGTGGATCAGTACAGGTCTCTACCTGTCTCCTGGTATGAAGACTTACATGGCGTTACCTGCACAGATTGTCAACAAGGGATGGAAGGTGTGACACAAAAATGATTACACAGGGGTAACGAATAAAAAATAGTTTGTAGCATTTTAGACCTAATTTCTGGTATAGCCAGTCTTCTGAAAAAGAACTTGACCCCACTAGGAGGTTATGCAATCGCAAGCTTTGTTTGTTAGCTTTTGGGACGTGACGATATGAACATTTCTTATCACGATTATTGTCTCCGAGATTATCACGGTTATCATTACTATGAAATTAGTATTATCAGTATTCTTAAATGTGCTCATACACTTAAAACCAAGTTGTTTTAAAAAAAATCCAATGTAATAAATTAATAGCCACACACTTTTTTGGCAGAAGAAATATGCTATACTATTTTGAGTGTTTAAAGGAGAACTACACTTTTTAGGAAATTTTTTTCCTATTATTTACAATTTATTTTGAGTGATAAGAACACATAAAGGTATGTTGTTTTTCAATGCATTCTAACTCGTAAATACATTTCAGCTGACAATGGAGTCAATCGGTGTTCTTCTTTTGCGCCCATGAAACCCACAGAAAAAACTTGCCAATAATGCTCCATTTACTTTTTGTGACCTGAATTTATATACTGACAATAAATATATAAAAATGTGATGTTTTGCCAGGGCCAGCTATGCCTTTTCTGCGGGCCTAACATAAATCCTGATCGTAATTTAAAGTTAATTTTGTTTTTAATTTACTTTCCGTGAATGTATAAAAATTTTCACAATATTCTCTCTATGTCATATTAGGCTCCAGTGTTGCTTGTGATTATGTTAGAGCATGGGTGTCAAACTCATTTTAGCTCTAATCATAGATAAATAGATAAATAGATCTTTATTGTCATCGCACAAATACAACGAAATTGCATAAGTACAACGAAATGTCATTTTCGGCACAGTCCCGCCAAGAGCAGACATACGTTACAGGGGGGACAAGACGAGACCGCCAACGGATCAGCCACTTACGGCACTCCTTAAAAATGTGAGAAAAGGGTGACATTGGGAGAGGGGGAGAGTAAAAAAATATTCAGTCCAAGGCTAGACCCACAGGAGGGGTCCAGACTGAGTCCAAGGAAAAAACTTCCATAGCAAAGCACATATACATATTACAACATACATCTCGAGATATCTAGCAACAGAGGGAAGGTAGTTCAAGGTCATGGTGGTAGGCCGGAGCTCTCAGGCGCTGACCATCCATTCATCACCCCTATGGGATTTGTGTCATGGGCGTTGGGTTGTGAGGGGGTGGGCGGTGTATGTGTGACATATATTTATGTGGATGTGTGTGTGTGTAAGCCCGCAGTGTGTCTCTGTTCCGCGGCCTTGATGTATTGTGCAGTCGCTCGTCCAAAGTCGACAACAACAGGGGTGTGTCCACGAGAGACAAGGGTGTTTGTTGTGTCTTCGCTGCGCTGTCTTTCGGGAGAGTCTCGAAGCCAGGGAAGCATTCCAAGTTAGAATGATTTTGTATGCGGGTGAAAATAAAATTTGCTTTTCACTCTAAATTGTCTATGACTGGTCCTCAAAAACTGCGGGGTAGACAGTCCGATGTAATCCACTGTTCTTCCCGCATCCTCCAATCATTTGTGGCAGCTTTGGGGTACTTTGAAGACTGCCAGCAACTTCCAATTTGTGGACAAACCAGAGCAACGCTTACTCCAATCAGCAGATGTCCTGTTGTCATAATTCCCAATAGGTGGATATCTTCACGTCCTCGACAGAAAAGGGTCTCCAGGCACGCGGCCCTCCTTCTTCTCCCAATAGTCCGTCGTGTGTCCAGCAACAACCGCTTCGTCACGACAGCAGGTTCACCCAAACCCAAGATCTTGTCAATTTTGTTGAGCCCAGTTAAATATTACAATGTTAAGATTTGGAGAGCAGTTCAAAAAGAGGCAACAAGAAAGTTAGGACAAGACAAAACAAAGAAGCAAGCAGGAGAGATAAGGGAGAGGAAAGGGGAGCGTCCACCCTGGATGAGTGCCAGAGAGAATGCATAATAATAATCATGGCATAATAACTCAAAAATACAACTATAACAACTTCAGATTGTTTTCTTTGTTTTACCTTGGCCCAAAGTAGAACAAACACATTCTGAAAATGTAAATATCACAAATAATCCTCTTGACAAAACACTTCATGTTAGTTGAAAATGCTGAGGAAAAGATTAATGCAGTTTCAAAAACACCATGAATAACACAAAGCAATTCCACTTTAAGTCACATCCCATCTAAGATTGAACAAAAAACAGAATAAAGCATAAATAAAAACTCTTCTATGTATCAAATACCGCATTTGTCATTTCGACATATTAAACCTGTGCTAACCCAACATACCATAAAAACAGAGGTAGAAACTATTCAAGAGGGTTGAGGTTCCTCCCTGCCTTCGAGGCATCACTGTGTGTTGATAGAGCAATAAAACCTGTGCAATGTGTGAACAATTTAAACAAACCAAAAATGGAAACGTAAAAGGCTGACAGTATTGCAGTAAATTACATACTGTTCACGTTCTTTAAATTTGCAAAAAGACATACATTTTCACAGAACTATATCAATGTGCAGTGTCTCATGCAGCAATTTAAGTGGGGTTTCCCATTTTTTTATTTTGTTTTACGTTGGGTCGAGGGGGAGGAGTCGCTTCTTGTGTGCCGTGTGTCTCTTTTTTAGCATACTTACTTGCCCCGGTATAAACTATTCGCTTGCCTTACAGAATTGCTATTGCAACACCCAGTGGACACATTTAGGACAGCAGTTTCTTTAATTTAAAAAGGCACTTAGGAAACTCATCTTGCAGGCTGGATTGAAGATCAGGCCCGCTGGCCACATGTTTAACATCCCCGTGTTAGAGCTATTGTTAAATTAGAATTCAAAGCCGGGGATTGAATCAGGAACCCTCAGGTTGCTGGCACGACTGCTCTAGCAACCGAGCCATGCCGTCCCCCGTTAGTGTGTTTGTTTATACTGTATATGTGTGTGTGTGTATATATATATATATATATATATATATATACATTCATATATATATATATATATATATATGTACGTACGTACGTACGTACGTACGAACATACATATGTACATACATACGTATGTATGTATATATGTATATGCATGTATGTCTGTATGTATACACATATGTACTGTATATATATATGTGTGTGTGTATATATATTATATATATATATATATATACAGTATATACGTATGTTTATATACATATTTATGTACTATATATACACACATGCACTTTTATATATATATATACATACATATATGTATATATACATATATGTATATATGTGTACATATGTATATATATGTATATACATATATTTACATATATACAGCATATACATTTACAACATATATATATACATACACATACATATATATGTATTCATATATATATACATATGTGTATGTGTCTATGTATATAATATATACATATATATATATATATATATATATATATATATATATATATATATATATACAGTATATATATATATAGGTGTGGGAAAAATCACAAGACTACTTCATCTCTACAGAACTGTTTCATGAGGGGTTCCCTCAATCATCAGGAGATGATTGAGGAAAAAAAATAAAAAATCTCCTGATGATTGAGGGAACCCCTCATGAAACAGTTCTGTAGAGATGAAGTAGTCTTGTGATTTTTCCCACACCTACATATTGCACTCTACCACGGTATCGAGCACTATTCTCTGGATAATCCAATCAAGATATATATATATATATATATATATATATATATATATATATATATATGTATATATATATATATATATATATATATGTGATTTGATTTTTTGTACCTTTTGGGGAGGAAAGGAACAATAGCCAAGACATTTTATGAATTGAACTTCCATCCATCCATCCATCCATCCATTTTCTACCGCTTATTCCCTTTCGGGGTCGCGGGGGGCGCTGGCGCCTATCTTAGCTACAATCGGGCGGAAGGCAGGGTACACCCTGGACAAGTCGCCACCTCATCGCAGGGCCAACACAGACTTAAAATAGTAATTCAATAGTAATTTTCCTTGGTTTGATGATTATGCAATTCAGTTCCAATTCAGAATTCCTAAGATTTTTTGAGAAGTAAAGCGTTACTTTAAGTACTGTTCACAGTGGTGCAACGTTTTAGCTTGCCTGTAAAAATCCTTGCATATACATATTACATTATTTAACTTCCATTTCAGGTCCAAATTGGTTGTCAAACAGACCATCTTCAGCATGAAGAGTTGAAAAGAGCACCCAAAGTTCATGAGCGATTTTCCGTTACCACGGGGATGTTGCTGGTGTGGAACTTGTGGGGGGGTCTGGTCTACTTGGTGGCCCCACCGAAAACCCAAGTCGGGGGCTTAGAGGTCACAGTGCAAATAGCTGTGCCAGCGCCTTATTATAAATCTGGTGAGTACATTCCTTACATGTCAGTCACTGTTTTCACTACAGTATAATTTGTAAGGGATGACACTTCAACATACTTTAGAGTGGTCAGTGTAAAGCTTGGATAGCAGTAAAGATTTACTCACACACAACCATTATTGTCTAAACAAGTGTGTATCCAGGTACGTGTGTCCTGCGTACAGTCAAACGTTTTTTAATCCAATGTTTTAACAGCCTTGTTAATACCAGACAGCAGCTTAGAAATGGTTGCTCATGCAAGGCGCCTACTGTATATTATCTTTCGGTGTTCATTTCAGGTGCCACAACACTAGCCGATTGGTCTCTGCGGCGCACAGCTCCTTCCCCCTGGGCCGAGTTGGAGTTTCAGAACATTATCCTCACCGTATACTCAGATGTCATACGGACGCTAGATCGGCCAGATTTGTTGGCGGCATTCTGGGACACCATCATGAGAAGCATTGCTGACCTGGCTGCAAAACCACACACATATGCCCGTAAAGAACGCTTTGTCGCAGATGTGCAGATTTCTCATGGTATGTCATTGGAAAAATAATGTACCTCATACACCAGACTACAACTAGAATTCCATTCCCCCGTTGTAGTCAATTGTGAGAGGTACATTAAATTGGTCTTTCTATCTATCAATTAATCAGTCCAAATTCATTTATATAGCCCTTAAGCACAAGTGTCTCATAGACTACATTTACACAGCTGGCCAAAGTGGACCAAATTGGATCTTTTCGAAATCTGATTTTTTCCATACAACTGTTTTGATTAGAAGTCAAATGTGACCTCTACGCTTCTTGCATGCACAGTTCGATAAAGTGAAAACCAGGAAAGTTGACTGGATTTCATAAATGGACAAGGGTGTCACTACTACTATCCATCTATCCATCCATCTTCTTCCGCTTATCCGAGGTCGGGTCGCGGGGGCAGCAGCGTAAGCAGAAAAGCCCAGACTTCCCTCTCTCCAGCCACTTCGTCTAGCTCTTCCTGGGGGATCCCGAGGCGTTCCCAGGCCAGCCGGGAGACATAGTCTTCCCAACGTGTCCTGGGTCTTCCCCGTGGCCTCCTACCGGTTGGGCGAGCCCTAAACACCTCCCTCGGGAGGCGTTTGGGTGGCATCCTGACCATATGCCTGAACCACCTCATCTAGCTCCTCTCGATGTGGAGGAGCAGCGGCTTTACTTTGAGTTCCTCCCGGATGACAGAGCTTCTCACCCTATCTCTAAGGGAGAGCCCCACCACCCGGCGGAGGAAACTCATTTCGGCCGCTTGTACCCGTGATCTTATCCTTTCGGTCATGACCCAAAGCTCATGACCATAGGTGAGGATGGGAACGTAGATTGACCGGTAAATTGAGAGCTTTGCCTTCCGGCTCAGCTCCTTCTTCACCACAACGGACCGGTACAACGTCCGCATTACTGAAGACGCCGCACCGATCCGCCTGTCGATCTCACGATCCACTCTTCCCCCACTCGTGAACAAGACTCCTCGGTACCTGGACAAGGGTGTCACTATTACTACTATTTTACAAAATAAAAGTTGCACACCTTAAAAACGAAAGTTTTTTTTTTATGTGAAAATGAATTAAAGTAATTTATTGTATAAATGAATATAGTGTAATATATTTGGGAGGGTTTTAATATTTTCCATGGCTGTTAAGTAGAGGAGACACAGACATCAGCATAGATCTACATTTGCTTATTTTTTCACAACTTATGCAATGTACGTAACATAAGCATACACGTCATTTCCGGTGCATTAACAATAGCTATTTTATATATTACTTGTAGCGTATTATTTGTGCACCGTTGACTAGTGATGCACCGAAAATTCAGCTGCTAAAAAAATGATTTGCTCACAGAAACCGGATGTTGTAATGACGACTCCACTTCCACCGGCAGGCAACATCTTCCCCCGCACACACAAATAACACAGCTCGCCCAAACCTAGACTGAAAAGATCTAATTTCAATCAGATTTGGACTATCTCATGATGTGGCCTGAATCTGATGTGAAAAGATCAGGTCTGAAGCAATTTGGAGCATTTACACAGGAAAAAAATCCGGTGTGTGTCACTTGAGGGCAAAAAAAATCAGATTTGGTGTGCATTGTAAACGGGGCCAATGATGCGACCTGACATGTTTGTTGTGGACCACATGGAGTGTTATCCTCACTAATCATTTTCCAATCCTTAGGGTGGATGCATGCAGGATACCCAGTTATGATGCACAAGGCCTCAGCAGCTAATTTGGTCAATCTTGAGCATGCCAAGAGCAAAGGTCTGTGGGGGTCAATTCATGAGCTTGGACACAATCAGCAGAGAGCATACTGGGAGTTCCGACCACACACCACAGAGTGCACATGCAACCTTTGGTCAGTGTATGTGCATGAAGAGGTGTTAGGGATCAACAGGGCAAAGGTGAAGTCCTTGTGTGTTCTTAACATGACCCTTGACCGTTTATGCTTAACATCACTGCCTCCTACACTACAGGCTCACAGCGCAATCACTCCAGACAAAAGAAAGAATCGATTGCAGGAATTTGTAAAAGAGGGCAAGCCACTTGGCAAGTGGGAAGTGTGGGTGGCTCTGGAAACATACTTGCAGGTGAGATACTTTCATCAAAAAAAAAATGTGACTTCAAACAAAATTAATGCCTTTGAATTCATTTCCCTCTCATGTAGCTCCAGGAAAGATTTGGTTGGGGTGCTTTCAAGAGCGTGTTTGCTGCTTACCACACCATGAACAACTTTCCAAAGGACAACAACGGAAAGATGAACCTCTATGCCGAAACCTTTTCGCGGACGGTGAAAATGAACCTCTCTGGGTTCTTTAAGGCCTGGAGCTGGCCTATCGAGAGAGCTACTGAGGAGAAACTATCCCAACTTCCTCCCTGGACTGACCACCCCATGGTCAAGTACGGTTAAACATTTGACTGGTGACGATTTGAGTGCAGGAATCTGTTAGACTTGCTGCTTTTACTCCATTTGTTTTATTATTGAGGTTAACATATTTTACACTACTCTTGGAAAGGTGTTCCTCTTAAACAGGTTCTCATTGTTGTCATTTTTCCTTTTATATGGGTAAAACAATGACTCTTATGGTTATGAATAAGGTGGTATGGTATGGTATTAATGACATATGGTATTAATGACATTTGTAACACTGACGGCAGTGATTTTACTGCACGCAAACAAGTGACGCTAATAAGCTTGAGAAAGGGAACAATAAATATTTACACACAAAACACATCACACCCCTTATTTTTCAGTTTATTTTGTATTGATTATTAACAGAGGTGGGTAGTAACGGGATAAATTGTACTTCTATGAGTAGTTTTTATGCAACATACTTTTACTTTTACTTGAGTATATTTATAGAGAAGGAACACTACTTTTACTCCGCTCCATTTATCTGCAATCAGGTCGCTACTCGCTACTTTTTTTTTTTATCAATCTCTTAATGCACGCTTTGATTGTTTTGATTTTGTCAGACACGCATTCAAAGTAGGAACTACGCATGCTTGCGTTTCACCAATCACATGCAGTCACTGGTGACGTTGGACCAATCAAACAGAGCCAGGTGGTCACGTGACCCTCACACGTAGAACCCGACATGTTGAAAAACTTATTGGGGTGTTACCAATTAGTGGTCAACTGTACGGAATATGTACTGTACAGTGCAATCTACTAATAAAAGTTTCAATCAATCAACCAATCAATCAAAAGTGTAAAGGAAAAAAGACACTTTATTTCAACCGTACTTCCCGTCAAAAGCCTAAAGACTGATCGCCCAGTTCCTGTCTGCGCTAACAAAATAAGAGTCTCCGAAAGCCAGCGCAAACCAACTAGCAAGCTACGGAGTTTGCCGCTAATGTATTTCTTGAAAAGTGTATGAAAACGAATATGGAAGCTGGACAAATTAGATGCCAAAAACCAACGACTTTCAAGTGGTATTAGACAGGAAGGCGGAACTTTTTTTTCCTCCATTTTGAAAACCGGGACGTTATCAGCACTATACTGTCTGATTCCAATCAATGCAAGTCATCAGAATCAGGTAATACACCAACTTATATTCTTGTCTTCATTAAAGATAGGAATCTATATGTTAAACATGCATGTATATTCATTAAAACACCTTTAACATGTGAACAAAAACCGCAAAATAAATAAATATAAATTATATACTGTATATATAAAGGTATGTGTATATATATATATATATATATGAGGTAGATCACCTCGACTTGGTCATTTATTAAGTAATTGATAAACGTTGAAAAACTTATTGGGGTGTTACCATTTAGTGGTCAATTGTACGGAATATATACTGTACTGCAATCTACTAATACAAGTTTCAATCAATCAATCAATCAATCAATCAATGCCTACTGAGCCTATGGTGCTGTTAAGCTATTGAGCCTCAATTTGCCTTAATATTTCATTTTTATTTTAATGTATTATCATTTACATATATTATTGTTTTAGTTGCTTAAGAGATATCCCTGGCTCTGAATTTTCTCATTGCTATTTTCATGTTTTTGTGCATTATTTGTTGCCGTAATCATTAAACGTACAGGTTACTCATCAGTTACTCAGTACTTGAGTAGTTTTTTCACATCATACTTTTTACTTTTACTCAAGTGAATATTTGGGTGACTACTCCTTACTTTTACTTGAGTAATACATCTCTAAAGTAACAGTACTCTTACTTGAGTACAATTTCTGGCTAGTCTACCTACCTCTGGTTATTAGTAGCTTATTGACAATGAGTCAGAACTTCAAATGTTATAAGGTAGTGACTGGATATTACTTTAGTGTACAGGAGTACCATAACTTTGGAGGTGGTGACACCCCGGACAAGGACTAGGTCTATCGTATTACCGTTGCGATGTGTGGGTTCGTTTATAATTTGTGTAAGATCACAACTATGAAATATAGTCAGTAGCGCCACGCACGGAGTTTAAGACAGGGTAATCATATGAATATTAAAGTTCCCCCATTATAATTCTATTATCTGCGTGCGTCACTGAATTAGCGATAACATGTAAAAGTAACTGACAATATCCGGGGACGATATATTTAAGAACCAGATGGAGAGGTAGCGGTGTGACAGACCTCAAAGTAAGCACCTCAAATTATTTATACTTAGGTTAGGGCTAAGGTTAAGGGTTTTCATTGGATATTAGTCATCATCATCATCAATCTTTACTGCAGACCTTAAGATCCATTACACATATAAAAACACAATACAAAACATTAAATACAAAACAAAAAAACATAAAGCCCAAATGTCAGTTTATGACATACGAACATGTGTGCCAATGGTTCCACAGTCCAGATGAGTACCTAACAGAACTGCGGCCAGGGTTTGTTATCACAGTGATAATGTCATTTTCAGACTCAGATGCCCTATACATAAACGTACACATAAGGTTGCATAGCAACGCTGAGTAAGTGGGCACTCCAACACTAACAAACATCTGTCTTGCACTGGAGTGTCTTGGAATTCCCAGTAGCAACCTCATACAATCATTATAAGCAACCTGCAGCTTCTGTATGCTTTTTTGCTTATACTTTACCCACAGGGGGGCAGTATACAGAGGAGTGCAATAGGCTCTGAATAAGTTTATCTTCACATTATCCGTACAATAAAAAAAAATCTTTCTCAGCATGTTGGCTTGGGCATACAGCATACGCCGCTGTCTGTATAGGTCGTCATCATCCCCGAATAGGTCAGTAATGATGTGCCCCAGATACTTAGTTTTATCACACACACACTCAGCACCTGTACTGACAGATAGAGCGAAGGAAAAGAGAGGTCCTTGTCTTCTCTTGTTCTACATATCATGATGACACTCTTTTTGGCATTATATTTCACATCATATTTTAAACCATAATCTGTACATATATTCAGCAGCTTTTGGAAGCCAGCACTGCTAGGAGACAGGATGGCTAAATCATCCGCATACATAAAATGATTGACCACAGTATTACCAAGTACACATCCTGTTCTACAGGTATTGAGCTGTACAGATAGGTCATTCATATACAGATTCAAAAGGGCATGGGAGAGAATCCCCCCCTGGCGTACCCCGTTTCCAGCCTTCAAATGTTGCCGAGCATTTATCGCCCCATCGATCTGCATGCTCTGATTAGCATACCAATATGACAGAATTCTGATGATACTATCAGGCACGCCCTTGTCTTTCAGTTTTAAAAACAGTTTCAGATGGTTGACTCTATCAAAGTGGACCCCCCCACCTCTTTTAGGTGGACGGGCAATATGTGCACTCCTATACTTAGGGGATTCCTCGTTAAGTAAGAAAAATTCATCTGGTTTTAGCCAAGTTTCACTGAGACTGATGACTTAAAGATTGTTGTTTCTAATGACCTTCCATCCATTTTCTACCGCTTATTCCCTTTTGGGGTCGCGGGGGGCGCTGGCGCCTATCTCAGCTACAATCGGGCGGAAGGCGGGGTACACCCTAGACAAGTCGCCACCTCATCACAGGGCCAACACAGATAGACAGACAACATTCACACTCACACACTAGGGCCAATTTAGTGTTGCCAATCAACCCATCCCCAGGTGCATGACCTCATTAACTAATTACGTTTTGCGAGTCAATTATCTTATGTTTAAAAAGCCCATATTGTAGGCAGTGGGCTGTTTTGAGGATTTTTTGTTAATGGTATCCGTAGTACTGATATTAACGTTACGTTTATTTTGTGCAGTGCGCCTTAAGTAATTTCGATCTCATCTAGGAGTTGATATTCTATCCTCTGCCCCCCCCCCCCCCTCCCTTGTGGAGGAGGGAGGGAGGGGGGGAGGGGGCACAGGTCACGTGGCCATGGATGAAGTGCTGGCTGTCCAGAGTCGGGACCCTGGGTGGACCGCTCGCCTGTGCATCAGTTGGAGACATCTTTGTGCTGCTGACCTGTCTCCGCTCGGGGTGGTCTCCTGCTGGCCCCACTATGGACTGGACTCTCACTATTATGTTAGATACAATATTATGCTAGACCAGGGGTGGGCAACCTTTACTACTCAAAGAGCCATTTTGACCCATTTCACAAAATAAAGAAAATAATGGGAGCCCCAAGACTTTTGAAATTTATAATGAAATAACACTGTACACAGAGTTGTTTTTTTTGCTTTGTGCTATGTATAAACCAGGGGTCTCAGACACGCAGCCCACAATTAAATATGAAGATTAGATGTTAGTGCGGCCCGCGAGTTTTACATGAATGCCCCTTGTTAGTATCACGCATACAGTTCCTCCCGATTTGTCCGGGAGACTTGCGGGATACAGAGTGACTATTCCCTCGGACGTCTGCTGGGTTAAACCCAATCAACAGAAATAAGGGCGTGCTACGATGGCACTGTCTTTAGTGAACTCCACAACTTTTGCAAATAGCTTACCAGTCACGTGTTGTATGTGGCTCCTGCAGACGCACACATGCGACTGCAAGGCATTCTTGTTCAACAACCATACAGGTCAAACAGAGGGTGCCAGTTTAAACAACTTTAACACTGTTACAAATATGCGCCACACTGTGAACCCACACCAAACAAGAATGACAAATACATTTCGGGAAAACATCCACGCTATAACACAACGTAACAAATACCAAGAATCCCATGCAACCCTGACTCTTCCTGGCTACATTATACACCCCGCTATCAGCACATTCCCCCCTCCACCCCCCCCCCCCCACCCCCGCCTTCTCCTGCGTCAGTTGAGGTGGGCGGGTGGGGGGGTTGGTGGTAGCGGGGTGTATAATGTAACCTGGAAGAGTCAGGGTTGAATGGGATTCTGGGTATTTGTTATGTTGTGTTTATGCTGTGTTACAGTGCGGATGTTTGGTGTTTGTTCTTGTTTGGTGTGGGTTCACAGTGTGCGCATATTAGTAAGAGTGTGAAAGTTGTTTATATCACAACCCTCAGTGTAACTTGCATGGCTGCTGAACAAGTATGCATTGCAATCGCCTGATGATTGTAATGTTAGTTGCACACAACACGTGACCGGCCGGCAGGCACATAGTGTTGTGTAACAGCGGGCACAACTACATGTATAAGTAGATGTTATGGGTATTGTCATCACGGCCCGCTCTCAAGGTTGCTGTCCGAGTGAAAATCGCAGTAGAAAATTTCAGGGAAAGGCACTGAGGTCAGAAATCCCGCCGTGAATTTGTGAAGGTCGGCAAGTTTACTGTGCAAGACCCACTCAACGTCCATTCACCCACATCTTCAGTCCTCTCCAAGGTTTCTCATAGTCATTCACATTGACATCCCACTGGTTTGTGAGGTTTTCCTTGCCCTTATGTGAGCTCTGAACCGAGGATGTCGTTGTGGTTTGTGAAGCCCTTTGAGACACTTGTGATTTAGGGCTATATAAATAAACATTGATTGATTGATTGATATGATGGGGATTTTGAAATTTGCTTGGTGCGATAGATTGAACGCGTCATAATTTGCCACCTTAGTGGAATGCATGTTCACCTCTGGCACAGTCACTAAAGAAAAGTTATGTATTAATCTACCAGAATAATGAAAAATATATGTGTGCAGGAATTCACCAGTCTGGCGCTGGTTAGTTCTAGCTTTACTGACTCCTCAACCGAGCTAACAGACACTGTATTTCCCGTTGTCCCAGTTTGCTGTTGTGTAGTTAGTCATCGATAGGTGGACACACCTCGATACAGCAACGTCAGTGATGCTGGCTTAAATCTGCACCTGCTGCTCCATTGAGAATTAAGTCTCCATTCATGTTGTTGTCCAAACAAACCCCAAAGAAAGATCATATGTTGTTAAAGTCATAAACAGACCTTTACACACAAATTACTCATTGACCATGGTAGTTTGTGTACGGAGAAACAGATGGCTAGCTCGTTGCAAGCATCACACTGCTGACAGGAGTATTATTGTACTTTACATAACGTTAGCTTTTCTAACAGCAGACAACCTAGCATACAGACTCGTTCATAGAAATTTAGTGTACTCTTAAAGGCCTACTAAAACCCACTACTACCGACCACGCAGTTTGATAGTTTATATATCAATGATGAAATATTAACATTGCAACACATGCCAATACGGCATTTTTAGTTTACTAAATTGCAATTTTAAATTTCCCGGGAGTTTCTTGTTGAAAACGTCGCGTAATGATGACGTGTACGCGTGACGTCACGGACTGTAAGGAAATATTAGCGCTGCGCACACACACAGCTAAAAGTCGTCTGCTAGACCGCATAATTACACAGTATTTTGGACATCTGTGTTGCTGAATCTTTTGTAATTTGTTCAATTAATAATGGAGAAGTCAAAGTAGAAAGATGGAGTTGGGAAGCTTTAGCCACACAAACACACGGTGATTCCTTGTTTAAAATTCCCGGAGGTGAAGCTTTCCTATGGATCAGAGCGGTCAAGCGAACATGGATCCCGACCAAATGTCAACCAGCAGTTTTCGGTGAGAAAATTGTGGTAAAAAGTCGCCACTTACCGGAGATCAGCCGAGCTTGCGCCGTCCAAACAGCTGCCCTCGACTTCCATCAGACACTGGCCTCAAGACACCCGTGGACACACCCTTCTGACTATCAGGTACTATTAAACTCACTAAAACACTAGCAACACAATAGAAAGATAAGGGATTTCCCAGAATTATCCCAGTAAATGAATCCATCCCAATACGATCGCGTTTTTTTTTTGTAACTTGATTTTTTTATTTGTTTATTTTTTTTCTAGTCCGTCGCTATCAATATCCTCAAACACAAATCTTTCATCCTCGCTCAAATTAATGGGGAAATTGTCGTTTTCTCGGTCCGAATAGCTCTTTTTGTTGGAGGCTCCCCTTAAAAACAATGTGAGAATGTGAGGAGCCCTCAACGGGTGACGTCATCATCTGCGACTTCCGGTAAAGGCAGGGCTTTTCTGTTAGCGACCAAAAGTTGTCGATGTTCTCTACTAAATCCTTTCAGCAAAAATATGGCAATATCGCGAAATGATCAAGTATGACACATAGAATGGACCTGCTATCCCCGTTTAAATAAGAAAATCTCATTTCAGTAGGCCTTTAAATATGACAACAATTAATGTCAACATAAGCTTACACTGTATGTTTTAACTTTGAAGAATAGACCTCGAAAGTAAGTTTTTGCAGCTGTCTCTTCTCGCGACTCTACCTCCGAAAAAGGCGGCTGTTGCCATGACAATCACCAGCGATGTTCAGTTGGAAGGGGAGGGACTCAATTTTAAGATCACGAGACATGGAATAATTTGACTTACCGTATTTCCTTGAATTGCCGCCGGAGCGATAATTGATTTAAAACCTCTTCTCACCCCTGCGCTTACCAAAGGCATGCGGTAAAAGTAAGCATGCGCTAATTATTTTTAATACCTCTTCTCACTCCGGCACTTACCAAAGGCAAGCAGTAAAAATTTGAGTGTGTTGTAAGCTTGGACCTTAAATCCTACTGAATAGCTCTTAATCTTCTTCCCTTTATGCGATTTCAAACTACCGGTATTGAAATCAGCCTCCTCCATTTTGAAAATGATGACAGGGGAAGTGTCACTCGTGACGTCACGAGTTTGACCAGGCGGTAATACTAAGCATGCGCTAATTATTTTGCGAAGCGAGTTTGACCCGGCAGTAATTCAAAGCAGGCACATACTATATGCCCAGCTGCAATTCAAGGAAATACGGTAAGTCCGGTTTAAAGAACAGCAACAGCCTTTTTGACAACTAGACAGACATGTAAAGTGGTTTGACCTGAAAACAGACACTGCAGATCAGTCCTGAAAGCCCATACTTTAACGGGAGATGTAGGAAAGAAATATTTTATACTACGCTTAGGCAGACTCGAAGGTGCATCACGTGATGTTCGCTTCCGTTCTTGCCGCCTTTTGTTTTGTTTGTATCTTTATGTCCTTTATGTGCAACACTGGAAGCAGCTGTGTCTGAGTTACTGAAGCAAACATGAAATGGGTATTGCTAGTTGAAAAAGTAGATGGTGCCACCATGACTGAGTTTCCCAGACTGACCAGGACCGAACTTCTCACCCTCCAGGACACTGGAATTGGAGATCAGCTGGGAAAAAAAGAATTGAGGACTTATGGACGGCATGGAGTGTCTTATCACTTTTATGCAGACGACTGCCAAATTTATATACCGATTTCAAAAGGTCACGGCCCCATGACATCCCTTCTCAACTGTCTATGCGACGTCAAAGCTTGGTTAGCCCAGAATTTTTTTAATAATAAATGAGGGAAAAACTGAAATTTTAGTTTTTGGTCCAGCCTTCACTGACTTGGGACCATTGCAAAATTATGTGCGTCCCAAGGTCACCAGCCGTGGCGTTACTCTAGTCAGTGATTTTAAACTTGACAAATAAGTCAATGGCGTTTTAAAATTGTTTTTATCTTCTTTGCCTTTTAGCAAAAGTAAAACCATTTTTATCTTTTAACCTTTTTGAACCAGTCGTTCATGCTTTTATTGCAAGTCGCCTGGACTACTGCAATGCACTTCATGCTGGCATTAGCCAAAAAGCTCTCTCCCGGTTGCAGTTAGTCCAGAACGGGGCAGCACGACTTTTAACAGGGGCCAAGAAACGCGAGCATATAACCCCAGTTCTTGAGAGTCTGCACTGGCTTCCTGTTCATTTTAGAATTGATTTTAAAACTTAAAAAAAAAAAAATTTGTACCATATGTCCCGGCAAGAAATCTGCGTTCAAAGGACTCCGGCTTATTAGTGATGCCATCCCGGTAACAGTTCGAGATGCCACCTCAGTAGAAGCATTTAAGTCTCACCTTAAAACTCATTTGTATACTCTAGCCTTTAAATAGACTCCCTTTTTAGACCAGTTCATCTGCTGTTTCTTTTCTTTTACTCCTATTTCCCACTGTCCCTTGTGGACGGGGTCCGGTCCGATGGCCATGGATGACGTACTGGCTGTCCAGAGTCGGGACCCAGGATGGACCGTTTGCCTGTGTATCGGCTTGGGACATCCATGCGCTGCTGATCCGCCTCCGTTTGGGATGGTTTCCTGCTGGCTCCGCTTTGGACTGGACTTTCGCGGCTGTGTTGGATCCATTATGGATTGAACTTTCACAGTATCATGTTAGACCCGCTCGACATCCATTGCTTTCGTCCTCTCCAAGGTTCTCATAGTCATCATTGTCACCGACGTCCCACTGGGTGTGAGTTTTCCTTGCCCTTATATGGGCCTACCGAGGATGTCATAGTGGTTTGTGCAGCCCTTTGAGACACTAGTGATTTAGGGCTATATTAGTAAACATTGATTGATTGATTGAACACGTTGTTTGTTTTTAAAGCTTTACATGGACTGGCACCTCATCATATCCAGCTCCAGCTCGTGGTGCCCAACACCAGACCTAAAACCAGGGGAGACAGGACCTTCTCTGTGGTCGGCTCTAAGCATCTAGAACACCCTGCCCCTCCATGTTAGAACTGCTCCCACAGTGGAGTGTTTTAAGTCTCTTCTTAAGACCCACTTTTATTCTTTCAATCAATCAATCAATGTTTACTTATATAGCCCTAAATCACTAGTGTCTCAAAGGGCTGCACAAACCACTACGACACCCCCGGTAGGCCCACGTAAGGGCAGGGAAAACTCACACCCAGTGGGACGTCGGTGACAATGATGACTATGAGAACCTTGGAGAGGAGGAAAGCAATGGATGTCGAGCGGGTCTAACATGATACTGTCAAAGTTCAATCCATAATGGATCCAACACAGTCGCAAGAGTCCAGTCCAAAGCGGATACAACACAGCAGCGAGAGTCCCGTTCACAGCGGAGCCAGCAGGAAACCATCCCAAGCAGAGGCGGATCAGCAGCGCAGAGATGTCCCCAGCCGATACACAGGCGAGCAGTACATGGCCACCGGATCGGACCGGACCCCCTCCACAAGGGGAGTGGGACATAGGAGAAAAAGAAAAGAAACGGCAGATCAACTGGTCGAAAAAGGCTTTTATAAACACTACGTGAGTTGTGTGGTCCTCTGCGTTTTTAAAATTAGGATTTCTATTTATTGTTTTAATTAGTTTTACCCTTTAAAATCGTTTTTAATCATCCATCCATTTTCTACCGCTTATTCCCTTTTTGGGGTCGCTGGCGCCTATCTCAGCTACAATCTGGCGGAACGCGGCGTACACCCTGGACAAATCGCCACCTCATTGCAGGGCCAACACAGATAGACAGACAACATGGGTCACTGGGCGTCTCGGCCTTATCACTAGACGCCCTCTCCTTGGGTGGCCAGCCACAGGGTGATCGGCCCAGGGCTTGCGTCAATCCCAATTAATCATGAGTTGCTTGGTGTTGAGCAGCAGACTTCTCATGGGACTGCATGGCAGGGGCGTCCTTTTCCCTGAGTCAAGCCTAAGATGACCACATACGTCCTGGCTTGCTACTTGGGGGCCCAGCAGTGGTCTTTCCTCCTCATGAACAGCCACTGGCTGCCTCTTTTGGCTGCCTCCGTTACAGCTTTGATGGCTATAAGCAGGCGTTGGCCTCGTACTCCCAGGTCTACAAGCATCTTTAATCCTCACAAAGATACCGTGAATAACAATCAAAGGTAGAGACATAAGATTGTTAGGACTGCGATGTTTGTCCTAATACCTGAGTGACAACCACATCCTGGTCTGCAAAGCACGCCACCACCTTCACTGTTGGAGAAACAAAAGTTACAGCCACACGTGGAATGAACAAAATAAACACTCGTGTCAATCATGCTTCAATTTGATATTATATAATAATAATGTAGCTGAGATAGGCGCCAGCACCCCCCGCGACCCCGAAAGGGAATAAGCGGTAGAAAATGGATGGATGGATAATAATGATAATGCAAATTTAACAGTAAGATTTGTGACAACCAGTAGTGAGGGAAAAAGAGAGTTAGTTATTGCCACGATACAAAGAAAATTTTAGTCAACAAATTTAGCCGCACTTAGCCAGGCTACCGCAATGTTAGGACAAGGGTCCCCAAACATATATATATATATATATATATATATATATATATATATACATATACATACATATACACATACATATATATATACATACATATATACATACGTATATATATATACACACATATATATATATATTTATATATATATATATATATATATAATTTGGGGACCCCTGTGTCAGGACTGAGGGATATCCTTCTATTAAGACAGACATGTAGGCGTGCCAATAAAAAAGAAGATTTGGACCTGACGCCGCGTTGTTTACAGCAATGTAATGTTCATATGTGACACAATCATGAAGTTGCAGCGCAGCGAAATGACGAAAGACACATACACATTGAAATATGTGTATTCCAACAGACTGCATTCCTTGGTGTAATTAGAAGCAATTCCATTCATTGTCAAACACGAAAGTGCTACATCAACGTGTTTGAGTATCTAATTGTCCTTATGCAACACACCTTGCACACGCACACGTTTGGAGCTATATTTAAAAATAATATGCAAATTAATTGGCATTATTTGTCATTAAGCATCATGTTTCCTTCTTATACAGTAAGAAAAGTGGAGGAGTGTCTGCACAGAGAGGCAAAGATGTGGGCGCGGTTTTGCGGCTGAGAGTGTTACGTACGAATAGGGAAGGAGACAACAACACGAGGAAGGTAAGGTTAACAGGTTTATTCAAACATTTGATGAGTGTGTGGGATGTATATGCTACTCTAAGTGTGTGGTGCCACACTGCAAAAACTGAAAGTAAGATTAAATATCTCAAATAAGGGTGATATAGGGACGACGTGCCGCAGTGGGAGAGTGGCCGTGCGCAACCCGAGGGTCCCTGGTTCAAATCCCACCTAGTACCAACCTAGTCACGTCCGTTGTGTCCTGAGCAAGACACTTCACCCTTGCTCCTGATGGGTGCTGGTTGGCGCCTTGCATGGCAGCTCCCTCCATCAGTGTGTGAATGGGTAAATGTGGAAGTAATGTCAAAGCGCTTTGAGTACCTTGAAGGTAGAAAAGCGCTATACAAGTACAACCCATTTATTTATTTGTTTATTTTCTATTTAATAAGATAATCCTTCGCACTAGGCAGATTTTATGTTACAGTCTTTTACTTGTTTTAAGTGTTTTGGTCCTAAATTATCTCAGTAAGATATTACAGCTTGTTGCTGAAATGTTATGACCTACATTGAGTAAAACATGCTTGAAACTAGAATATCAAGTGTTGCAAAGCTGTGTCATCAACACTCACAAGTATAAAACTACTTTTTTAAAGTAATCATTTCTTACTTCAAGCATGAAAAAAAAAATCATGATTTTGACACAATTGTGTCTCATAATTAAAACAGATGACAGCCAAATTGACTTCGCTGTTTTCTTTTCAATGAAACAATAGAGAACACGTGCTCCTATAGTAGTACAGTTGGCACAGTACAGTAAACTGACAGTTAATATTTAAACATTTAACATTTTAAACAGAAATAGTTCATGGACATTCAGATAAATTCCTCAAAATTACAACATTTTTTTTGACAGCGACGGGGGCACGGTACTTTTCAGAGGCGGTATAGTACTGAATATGAGTCATTACCATAGCGGTACTATACTAATACCGGTAGACTGTACAACCCTAGTTCCTTCCCATGCACCCATACACAGATTAGAAAAATGAGGTCCAAAGCAAGCTCCCATTACTCCACCATTGCTGTAGATGAGCTAAATCTGAGAAAAGTGAGTTAAATGTAAGTATCTGTCACATTCACGTCTTATGATTCCTTAGTTTTTGTTTTATATATTTCCTGTCAGCTCTTATTTTAGACCCACTTCCTGCATGTCTTCCTGAGCGCTCGTTTCCCTCACCTGTCCCTGATTGGCAGCCTGGCACACCTAGTTACAGTTGCCAATGAGCCTGATATTTACGCCTGCCTCGCCCTTTTGCCAGGGCTCGAGGATTGTGATTATGTTACAGACTTTTAGCTGCATGCTGTGTGCGGCTCCTCCTGTGTTTGAGGATAATGAAATACTTTTCTCGGCCTCCTGCATCTTGGGGTCACAACTACCTCAGACATGCGAGTCCCTGACATAAAATCTGAAAAAAGTTATATATGAGAAAAATATCTGCTAGAAAAGTGTGACTGAACTTTTACATCCGGCACCCCATCGTTGCACTGTCAGTCTTTCCCAATAATTGGTCATTTCGGAAATGAGTTCAGATTAAATGTTCCGATCAAACTTTTCCGGGAATCATACCAAAAGTTAAGCAGGTAAAGCCAAGTTTCACATAATTTTTGTTTGTGAAACTTTAATTTGGACCTGACGCCGCGTTGTTTACAGCAATGTAATGTTCATATGTGACACAATCATGAAGTTGCAGCGCAGCGAAATGACGAAAGACACATACACATTGAAATATGTGTATTCCAACAGACTGCATTCCTTGGTGTAATTAGTAATCTTACTTCATAGCAGTGTTAGCATTTACTGCTAGATATGTTTATGTATTGTAAATTGCGGAAACCCACAAATAGTTTGATTGGGGAAACGCAGAGCTGAAGCAAAACCAAAATTAAGTAGGATATTAAGATTTGGTTTGTCGCCTTTGTGCTTTACTAATTATGGGGGATTAATCTGTTTTAATATGTTTGATGTTTATTAGGGCGGCGAATCTTTGGGGTTCCCACGATTCGATTCAATATCGACTCTTAGGGTCGCGATTCGATTACAAATCGATTTTTTTTATTCAATGCGATTCTCGATTCAAAAACGATATTTTTCCGATTCAAAACGATTCCGTATTCATTCAATACATAGTATTTCGGCAGGATCTACCACCGTCTGCTGACATGCTAGCAGAGTAGTATATTTAAAAAAAAAAGCTTTTATAATTGTAAAGGACAATGTTTTATCAACTGATTGCAATAATGTAAATTTGTTTTAACTATTAATCCATCCATCCATCATCTTCCGCTTATCCGAGGTCGGGTCGCGGGGGCAGCAGCCTAAGCAGGGAAACCCAGACTTCCCTCTCTCCAGCCACTTCGTTTAGCTCTTCCCGGGGGATCCCGAGGCGTTCCCAGGCCCACCGGGAGACATAGTCTTCCCAACGTGTCCTGGGTCTTCCCCATGGCCTCCTACCAGCTGGACGTGCCCTAAACACCTACCTAGGGAGGCGTTCGGGTGGCATCCTGACCAGATGCCCGAACCACCTCATCTGGCTCCTCTCGATGTGGAGGAGCAGCGGCTTTACGTTGAGCTCCCCCCGGATGGCAGAGCTTCTCACCCTATCTCTAAGGGAGAGCTCCGCCACCCGGCGGAGGAAACTCATTTCGGCCGCTTGTACCCGTGATCTTAACTATTAAACGAACCAAAAATATGACTTATCTTTTCTTTGTGAAAACATTGGACACAGTGTGTTGTCAGGCTTATGAGATGCGATGAAAGTGTAAGCCACTGTGACACAATTCTTCTTTTTTTATTATTTTTATAAATGATAATGTCAATAAGGGATTTTTAATCACAGTTATGCTGAAATTTAAATAATATTGATATTGTTGTTGATAATATTCATTTTTGTTTCAGTACTTTTGGTTTGTTCTGTGTCGTGTTTGTGTCTCCTCCATTACTCTGTTTATTCCAATTCTGAGTGTTGCTGGGTCAGGTTTGGTTTTGGAATTGGATTGCATTGTTATGGTATTGCTGTGTATGGTTTTGTTGGATTGATTAAAAATAAATAAACAAATAAAAAAATCGTTTTTTTAAAAATGAGAATCGATTCTGAATCGAACGTTAGAATCGCGATTCAAATTCGAATCAATTTTTTCCCACACCCCTAAGGTTTATGTATTATTTTACCAGAAACGGAATAGGCAGGTTATGTAACCACACGTTGTGTAAACGTGCCGTTTTTGATCCACTATCCATTTTTTTCTTCATCCTAAATCCCATTTTAGGATCCCATCACATTCACGTCTTATGTTTCCTTAGTTTGTGTTTGTTTATTTCCTGTCAGCGCTCTTATTTTAGTTCCACTTCCTGCATGTCTTCCTGAGCGCTTGTTTCCCTCACCTGTCCCTGATTGGCAGCTTGGCACACCTGGTTACAGTTGCCAATCATGCTGCTATTTATGCCTGCCTTGCCCATTCGTCAGGGCTCGAGGATTGTGATTATGTTACAGACTTTTAGCTGCATGCTGTGTGCGGCTCCTCCTGTGTTTGAGGATAATAAAATACTTTTCTCGGCCTCCTGCATCTTGGGGTCACAACTACCTCAGAGATGCAAGTCCCTGACAAAATATCAGAAAAAAGTAAGTTATATATGAGAAAAATATCTGCTAGAAAAGTGTGACTGAACTTTTACATTCGGCACCCCATCGTTGCACTGTCAGTCTTTCCCATTAATTGGTCAGTTCGGAAATGTGTTCAGATTAAATGTTCCAATCAAACTTTTCTGGGAATCATACCAAAAGTTAAGCAGGTAAAGCTAAGTTTCACAGAATTTTTGTTTGTGTAACTTTAGTTCACTTTAATTGTTGCAAAGGTACACATTTGACATGTTTTCTGGTGAACTAATGACAGCAGTGTTAGCATTTACTGCTAGATATGTTTATGTATTGTAAAATGCGGAAACCCACAAATAGTTTGATCGGGGAAACGAAGAGCTGAAGCAAAACCAAAATTAAGTAGGGTATTAAGAATTGGTTTGTCGCCTTTGTGCTTTACTAATTATGGGGGATTAATCTGTTTTAATACGTTGGATGTTTATTAGGGCTGCAAATCTTTGGGTGTCCCACGATTCGATTCAATATCGATTCTTGGGGTCGCGATTCGATTATAAATCGATTTTTTTCGATTCCACACGATTCTCGATTCAAAACCGATATTTTTCCGATTCAAAACGATTCTGTATTTATTCAATACATAGAATTTCATCAGGATCTACCCCAGTCTGCTTACATGCTAGCAGAGTAGTAGATTTTTTTTTTAAAGCTTTTATAATTGTAAAGGACAATGTTTTATATATAAGTTATATATGAGAAACAGATCTGCGAGAAAAGTGTAACTGAACTGTTACATTCGGCACCCGATAGTTGCACTGTCAGTCTTTCCCAATAATTGGTCAGTTCAGAAATGTGTTCAGATTAAATTTTCCGATCAAACTTTTCCGGGGGATCATACTGCTAGATATGTTAATGTATTGTAAAATGCGGAAATCCACAAATGGTTTGATCGGGGAAACAGAGAGCTGAAGCAATACCAAAACTAAGTAGGGTATTAAGTATTGGTTTGTCGTCTTTGTGCTTTACTAATTATGGGGGATTAATCTGTTTTAATATGTTGGATGTTTATGTAATATCTTACCTGAAACTGAATAGGCAGGTTGTGTAACGAGGCGTTGAGTAAACGTGCCGTTTTTGATCCACTATCCATTTTTTTCTTTATCCTACATCCCATTTTGGGTGGATAATTTACTCACTCGCAAACCACTCTGATCATTTAAATGCTTTTACTAAATGTTAGGATGCTAATGCTAAGTTTTAATGCATTTCAAATTTGATTTAGATCATATTACAAATGCATAACCACAATCAATCACATTTGTGCTCAACTTAGGGTTGTACAGTACACCGGTATTAGTATAGTACCACGATAGTAACGAATCATATTCGGTACAAATGACTGGTACTTCTGAAAAGTACCGGTCATTTGCTTACTTACTAATAAAAAACAAGTTGTCTAGTATCTTCACTATTTAATTTAAGGAAAAACGTGCAATAAGAAACATATTTTTAATGTACCGTAAGATTTTTTGTTCAAATAAAGCCAAAAATAAAAATTTTTGCGATCTCCTTTATTTAAAAAAGTATCAAAAAGTATCAAAGTAATGGTACCGGTACCAAAATATTAGTACAACACTAGCTCAAACTAGTAATGGTCCAAAAGGAAATAGTAAGAAGCAGAGCTTATTCGATCCTACCACTGTCCCCCAATAAGTATCTGAAAAGTCACAGTGCTACAATAGTTATTTATACTTTGTCAGCGCCATATATGCTTATGTTGTATTGCTTCATGAACAGATTAAACTTGCATTTTTACAACTTGAGTTCTGTTTGAGTAGATGACTGAAACTACAGTATGACTTGACGAGTTTTACCAGGGCGTATGCCTTCCTCAAGACGGAAAATAATGTTACACAGCAATCCTGTTAGACATGTTATTTGCGATCTACTGTGTCCAGTAAGGTTTGTTATTCTTTGTTGAAGCCATTTCAATAGGTTGCACTGACTTGCCACACCTCTGTTGTGTTACTAAGTCTGCGTACACCTGGCTACTGCTTCACATTGCTCCCTGTTTCTTTGACTGCAACTGCTGACTCTGGTAAGAATATTATTTAGCAATGTTTTTCTTTCGACTTATATTTCACTTGCTAACAAAGTTGTGATCTTGTGAGTTTGTCTGTTGTAATATGTTTACTATAACTGAAACATAACCACCTCTATTGTTTTTTCACAGGAATGTATTTTTTGTCCTGGAACTACATTTCCAAGATTATTCTTCACCATGTCGAGGCAGCCAGTACAATATCACCCGCAGGGTGCCTATTTGGCTCTGATGAGAGGTTTGAATGAGGTGGACCTTTGTGGCCCTCCTGTGCCCTCTAACCTGATTCTGACAGGAGACCATGCCTTTCCTTTGGTTATGAACAACCAAGGTCAGGTCCTGATGGCCGCCTCTCAGTATGGCTCCGGAAGGATTGTGGTCTTGGGTCATGAGGCCTACCTGACGACAGTCGCTGCGCTCGTAGAAAATGCACTGACCTGGCTGAGAGGAGAGAGATCAGAGAACCCGTCAGTGGACGTCCACACAAGCGTTAAAGCAGTGGTTGATTATCTCAGCAGATCCAGTTTCCAAACCAGAGTTGTGGGGGCATTCCAAAAGAATTCAAATGTCGGTGTGTATGTAACAGATGCCTACAGCCTTGGTACAGATGTAAAGGACCTGGTGGCTTTCCTGAAAAATGGTGGGGGAGTGTTGATCGGAGGGCAAGCGTGGAATTGGGCTGCAAATCACCCAAAGGAAAACACTCTGTTTCAGTTTGGAGGGAATAAACTTTCTGGTGTGGCCGGGATTTACTTTTCTGAGCATCAAGGGGAGGCTGAATGTCTGCCTGTGTACCCTCAGATTCCATCTTCCTGGATGGGCGTCGTGTAAGTACATTTTATTATTATTGTAGTGTATGTTTGCAATTTTATCATGTCTGTTTGTGTGGGTGTGTTTGTTAGGGAACAGCCTTTGGTGTGACGTCAGGGCCAACAAGGTCTTCTTTGCTGGCCTAACATAACCACAAATCATGATCATAATTAAAAATAAAATATTTTTTTGTTTACTTTCCCTAAATATCTCAAAGTATTAATTTTCTCTTCATGTCATATTAAATTGGTTGTAGTGCTGTTGTTTTTAAGTTTTAGTTTGTATCCAATCAGAATTCAGCTAGCTTATGTTGCCATGCTGTACCAAATCTGTCAGAGGCCGTCAGAATCAACAACGGGGGCGTCTGTGCACTGTAAGTGAACGGGGACATACAGTGATAGACAGTTGCGATAGCCAATCAGATCACGAGTTGTTGTCAGTAAGGCCTTCTAGATGTCCAAATGTTGAACGTGACATTTACGCGTCCTGTGATTGGATACTCATTGGACCGTTAGCGGATGAATTTGAGAACATGTAGAGTTGAGAGACAGTTGCTATAGCCAATCAGATCACAAGTTGTTGACAGTAGCCTATCGAAGTAGCCTGATGTTAACGAGACTGTGATTGGATACACACTCGTCACTCCAGAGTATCCAATCACAAGTTTCAATTTAGCAGGAAGCAGGAAGTGTTGCACTGTAGCCAGACTGGGATAGCAGAGAAAGAGAACATAACGGTGATTAGGGGGCAGATATATATTTGCAAGGCCATTTTCAAGAAGGATATTTAAAGAGAAACTACATCTTGTGAGACCATGTCGGCTAACCCTGGAAGCTAGCTCAGCTGTTCTATCCATCCATCTTCAAACGCTTATCCGGAATCGGGTCGCGGGGACAACAGCTAGAGCAGAGACCCCCAGATTTCTCTCTCCACAGCAACATTAGCAACTTCTTCTTGGGGAATCCCGAAGCGTTCCCAAACCGATTAAATGCTCGCCATTTCCACTCGAATAACCCGTCGACAAGAAGTACCACTGGCTTATATTGCCTTGAATAGATCCTAGAAATTGTGAGTTCAAATATTACATTTTTTGACTTTTAATATGTTTTTTGCTATTTTAATTTTGACAGTACCACATAAGATATGTTTTAATTGCTAATGAATTTTCATGTATTTTTAAATGAAAATAATCTGTTTTGTACACTGTTGATGTGTTTCAATGCTCCATTGGGGTGTAAATGTCTTTCTGAATAGTATTTCACAAGCAATGGTCATGTGGTGCCATAAATTATGGTATTTTGAAAAGTAATCAATTGAAGTCGGACATCATTGAAGGCCTAGGTGGGAAACGCATAACCCACAACAATTCAGAAAGTTGAGGTTATGATTTGTAAGTTACATTAAGGAACATCATGTGGTTACATTTGTACATTTCAACACATCTAAAAAGGAGTGGAAGGAAACAAATCTTAGACTTAATCCTGCCGCTTCTCCAAGCTCTCCCCTCCCCCGCAACCCTGAAAGGGACACACGGTACAAAATGAATAGATGGATGGAAGGTGTTGAAACAAATCCACTAAATATTGTAGAATCTGTCCTAATCTGCTATTTTTGTAGCTGGCGTTGCACCTGGCTTCAGATGCAACAAGTCTTTAAGAGTTGTGTTGTTTTTGTCATTGTCGTCGAGATTATGTCATCTTCAGTATTTGTTCCTAAATGTCTTTAACAACAAGTATTTTGGTATCATTCGGTCCTTTTTTAACTTGATGTAGATTTTACGGTTGGTGCTTTGAATTTTCTCCCGTTTCCTTAAGTCACTTGCTTTTTCGGCGATGTCAGCGTTGCGTTAGGTCAGAAGCTTATTGATATAAATATTTATTCCCTTTGGTTCGATTCACTGCCTCAACAAGGGCACTCTACTGCTCGCTAGTGTTACCATATCTGAGTTATCGTATAGAAATATGGGGAAACAACTACAAATGTGCGCTTCATTCACTAAGGGTGTTACAAAAAAGATCAATTACAATACTACATAATGTTGGATATAGAGAACATAAAAACCTGTATTTATTGAATCAAAATATTGAAAATTCAACGATTTAGTGCATTTGCAAAGAGCTAAAATTATGTGCAAAGCAAACTATAACCTGCCACCCAACAACGTACAACAGTTTTTTTCAACAAAAGAGGAGAAATATAAAATATAGGAAAATCTAATTTAAAACATTTGTATGCACGTATAATACTTAAGAAAGAAAAAACAAATATACATAAATACTTTAAATCTTTAAAAAAAAAAGAGATAATCATTATTTATCAATCAATGTTTACTTATTTAGCCGTTGTGCAGCCCTTTGAAAGGGCTGCACAAACCAAAATGACATCCTCAGCTCAGGTCCCACATCAGGGCATGAAAAAACTCAGCCTAATGGGTAAATGAGAAACCCTGAAAGGGACCGCAGATGGGGGGGGGTCCCCCCCCTTAGGTGACCGGTGCAATGGATGCCGAGTGGATACAGTTAATAACGTGAGAGTCCAGTCCATAGTGAGGCCAGCAGTGGATGCTCTTGTATGTAGACACATCAGCAGTGCAGATATGTCACCGACTGCTGCATAGAGCTAGTGCATCCTCCATGCAAACTGATCTGTGGCCACCTGATAACCTCTCCACGCAGAAGAGGGGGGCAGAGCAGAACGAGAGACAGCAGATGAACTGGTCTAAAAAGGGTGCATGAATTAGTTCTACGATGGGACTTAAATATTTCTACTGAGTGAGCATCTCTAACTGTTACCGTTAGGGCATTCCAGAGTACTGGAACTCGAATAGAAAACACTATAGCTATGTTGCAGATTTATGTATTTAATATTTCTTTACTTACTTATGGTATAATTTTTTATTTTTAAATTAATTATTCATTGTTCTGTTAGCAGCTGGGGCAGTATTGCAGTCTCTCTGCCGCATTGTTGTAAAGAAACGAGAGCTGAGCCAGAAGGCAAAGCTCTCGGTCTACCAAGCTATCTACATTCCTACTCTCACCTATGGTCACGAAGTGTGGGTCATGACCGAAAGAATAATATCGCGGATACAAGCGGCCGAAAGTAGTTTGCTCAGAAGGGTGGCTGGCAATCTCCTTTTGAGATAGGGTGAGAAGTTCGGTCACCTGAGAGAGACTTGGGTGCCTCTTTAAACATTCACTTTCTCTTGTAGTCCAATCACTTTTCCTTACAGTCCATCCATTTGGTTACGGAGTGTTGCAGTATCCTTCCTCACTTCCTAATATTTTTTGGACAAGTATTTCATGTCCTCGCACTATCAAGCCTAGCAAACAGTTGGGTCTGCCTGGCTCCCATATTATGTAGCATAATTATTACTTCTTGGAGGCTACCTGATGCTGGACTCTCTTTCACATCCTCCTCTTCTGCAAATGTAGCAGTAGAAGCCTTTTTTTCCCCATGTTGTTTGGGTTTGACGGCTTTGAAGCCTGGAGGTTAAAAGCAGTTAGCTTCTCTTTGCTAGAGATCGACAGCAGTCGTAACTCATCTTTTTCGAGGAGTAACTACCAGACAGTGTTCAAACCAGTGGCATCAGCAAACGGATATGGAATTATGGTTGAAATCTGTGGTCCGGAAAAGATAGGTACAAAAACATTGAATCACTACATAGCTCTTTCAATTCCCATCCTTCCTCAAAGAAAAGGACATCTTTTTTTTTTTTAAAGGCTGATTTTCATCTGTCCAGAAATATCCGAAATGGGATAAGGAAGTTGTCATTATTATATTTTGGGGTTAATACAAATAATTTATACCTCGTTACGGATGTGTATTGCTGATCTTGTCGTCCTCGTCTGGACCTGAGGGCGATGTGGCGTTGTAAAGGATCAAAGGAGACGCCGGTGATGCATCATTGAACTAAAAGTTTCTTTATTGTCGAACGAGTGTCATTGTACAGGACTGCAGTACTTGGAGGAGGTTTAACCAAAATGTGTCTCCCCCTACCTTGGAAAAGCCAAACCAGCAGTTTTATATTCCCCAATGGGATCATCTTATGTCTTTGAGTGTATGCTATGCAAGTTGCATACATTCTGAACCTTGTAGGGCAATGTTAAAGTGTGTAGGTGTGCTAATACTTCAGATTTATGTCATAACTTAATTGTTGGCGTTAACTTAAACATGCAGTCCCTTCTCACAGATGCGGCTATCTCTTTGCATACCAAGGATGGATTTATGAGGCTTTATCTTGTGTGAACTAGTCTAGTCCACTTGTACGTAAACGTGATGGCCATACTTTATCACCTTCCCACAATGATATACCCTTATTTACCGAAAATCAGATTGTCCACTTTCTCCAAGAGGAATGTAAACATTCACCATATACAAACTTTGATATGTGGTAATATCAACAGACACCACATTACTCTACAATGAGCTTCAACTTCTTTGTCTATATGTATTGCAGTGGTCCCACCTTCACCCAAAAAGACAAAAACAGTAGATGACTGAAAAGAGGCGTCACTCTTTTCCTTTCATTCTGCTATAGAAAGCTCTATCAGTCATTGACAACTTTTTTATTTAACTTTCAGGAAAACTCAGAAAAGGGAGAAGGTACAAATGATCACATTTTGGGGGGTAATTTGGATCACTGTGTAGTTTCAGGAGTTTTACTATTGGAAGTAGAGTCTGTGCTCTCCGAGTGTTTTTGTAGTTTTAAATAGTTTTGCAGTGTTAGTTTTGCAGTGTTAGTTTCATTCTTTGAATCTACCGCAAAACCACTTTTCATTCAACTGGCACCTCCAAAGACATGCACCTGGGGATAGGTTGTTTGGCAACACTAAATTGGCCGTAGTGGGTGAATGTGAGTGTGAATGTTGTCTGTCTATCTCTGTTGGCCCTGCGATGAAGTGGCGACTTGTCCAGGGTGTACACCACCTTCCGCCTGATTGGAGCTGAGGTAGGCACCAGCGCCCCCCGCGACCCCAACGGGAATAAGTGGTAGAAAAATGGATGGATGGATGCAACAATGACAGTGAAGCTTTCTCTTCTATTCTTTTTAAATACAGTGTTGGTAAGGATTTTGAGAAAGACCTGGAGTTCTTGCTACATGGGATATCCCAGTTTGACATCTCTGGTAAAGCACTTGCTTCTGAGATTCTTGTTCATGGCCAGCTTGCCTTCCCTGTGGCAATGGCAGGCGATGGACGGACATTTTTGGCTGCCTCCTATTATGGGCTGGGGCGCGTTATTGTCGTGAGCCATGAAGGGTATCTGCAAAGAGAGGTAATTTTAGAAGAGACGGTATGCTAAGCAAACTAATTTTTGTTACTTCACTTGTTATTGTGTTCTGATCTGCCAAATTCTTCACAGTCGTTGGCTCCATTTTGGAACAACGCAATTCACTGGTTAACCAATGACCGACATGGCACTGTTGGTATCGAGAAACAAGACGTCTTTAAACATTTCAAGAAATCTGGCTTCAAGTGTGAGAAGACCGACTTCCGGAAAGACCTGAGTGTGTTTGTGGGCTCAGCATATAATGACAAATATGCAGAGGAGATCCACAACTTTGTAGCAGAGGGGGGAGGCCTGTTGATTGGTGGCCATGCCTGGTACTGGGCACAACAACACAAAGACCAAAACCCATTTACAGAGTTCCCAGGTGTTACACTCTACCATATCAGCTTCATAGTATGACTTGATCATTTTATAATTGACACTGCCTATAATTCCAGGAAACAAAATCCTCAACACAATGGGTCTAAGCTTGTTGAGTGCAACCATTAAGGGAGGTGTCTTCAAGGCCCCTGTGCCCAACAAGACCGTCAAAGACACCTACCACTTCCGCCACCTTCTGCAGCGCTTTGCTGCTCATGTAACTCAGGGAGAGAAACTTACCCAGCATGAGGAGCAATGCCTTAAAAGGCTTGGAAAGGACTGTGCGACCTTCTTAAAGATGAATGCCCACCACTGCTGCCCATATAATCAGGTCCTGTCCACCCTCACAAATGTCGTGAAAAGATCAGGTATGCCTCAGGTAAGTTAGGTTCCTGGATAAACTCATGAGAGCAAAGACAGCAGTTGCATGCATTAAATCGCACTTAACCATCATCACCATTGTTAGATCTTTATATTTATTTGGTCACGTTGAAGGTATGTGACAGCTGCCCAGTGAAGTCTCCGAAAGACCACCTCCTCCTCAGTGTGGGAGCAGAGGTATACAAGGTTAGCCCCAATCCTGACAGTCTGATGCCTTACCTAATCAAGCAGAATCCTCAGCTACCTGTTGTCTACGACTACACAATTCCATTGAACGTCAACACTGCAGGTTAGACCTTGTTGCTGTGCTATTTGAACGTTCAACCTCTGTACCGTCCAATATTACATGGACTTAATAAAATGAAAATCATGGTTTATGCGTCAGAAAGGGATGAGTGGATCAGTACAGGTCTCTACCTCTCTCCCGGCATGAAGACCTACATGGCGTTACCTGCACAAATTGTCAACAAGGGATGGAAGGTATGACACACAAATCCAAATGAACACGGGGAAAAAATAAAAATGGTGCCTTTCATTTTAGACCTGAATAAGAACTGGCCAGGAGGTTATGCAATCCCCAGAGTTTGTCTGTTTGTTAGCTAGTTAATTAACTAAATAACTCAAAAAGTTGCAGGCTGATTTTGATGAAACTTTCAGGAAATGTCCGTAATGGGAAAAGGAACAAGTGATTAGAGGGCCATCTGAATCACCGATACCATGTTTTATCCAGATCTACGTCACCATGGCGTTGCAGCCATTGCAGGCAGTGTTGCCAATCAGGCCAACGCCTATTACAAGCAACTTTGGGCCTGTTTTTTTTTTTTTTTTAATAAAGTCACTTACAAATTACGTAAATTGTGGATTGCGGTTTTTAGAATTTTTTTTTTTTACTTGTGGTTACTTATTTGAGCTTGCTTTTCTGTCCCCACAATAAAACAAAACATGAATGAATAAGCCAGAGCCCAGACTGACACAAGTATCAGTAAGTCTCAAAATACTATTGAAAATAATATTTAATGGCAATAATTTTTAGGTCATTGTATTGTTGAGCAAAATTTGTGGGCATCCAAGGCCTACTTGTGATAAAGGCTAATTAAATACATTTTGATTGATTAATATATGATAATACCAAACAATAACGTCAAAATATACCGTACAAAATGCACTGCATAATAACCAGGAGGTTATGTATTCCCTGGTGTTTGTCAGTTAGTTAGATAGTTAGCAACATAGTTAAAAATTGATGGCCAAATTGTGATAAAACTTTCAGAAAATTTCAGAAATGGAATAAGGAACAAGGAATTAGATTTTGTGGGTGAGCCAGAGCACCATCTGGATTCAGGATTTGTTTAAAAGGGTTCTTTAATATTAGGAATAGAGCCTGGTGGAAATCTGCGCTCCCCCCGAGTATTTTTATAATATCTTATTGTAAGACCTCTAAATATTTAGATCAATGAATGTCCATCTCACGAGCATGGTCATGACAAGGAACTTGAAGTTATTAGATCTGATATCCAAAGCCTGTATATTTGAGAGGATTTCATCAGGAAAGGCTATCTGAGTAAAAACTAAACTGTGGCGACACCTGACTGAAAAATTAGAGAGAAAAAAATACATATATTGTTCAGTTTCATTAAAATATCGCCTGTATTATTTGGGGGGAACAACAGCCAGGAAATTGTATAGACTTCAACTTAAAGTAATGTAATAGTTAATTTTCCTGGTAGTTAGTTACTTTGATAATGATGCAACTCAATTCACTTCTAAGTCGCTAACTTTTTTAGAGAGATAAAGTGTCACTTTAAGCATTGTTGATGGTGATGCAATGTTTTTGCTTGTCTGTAAAATAATCACATATACACATTGCATTATTGTACATCCACTACAGGTCCAAATTGGTTGTCAAACAGACCATCTTCAGCATGAAAACTTGAAGAGGGCTCCTATAGTTCATGAACGATTTCCCGTTAACACAGAGATGTTGCTGGTGTGGAACTTATGGGGGGGTCTGGTCTACTTGGTGGCCCCACCAAAAACCCAAATAAAAGGCCTAGAGGTCAAAGTGCAGATAGCTGTGCCTGCGCCTTATTATAAATCTGGTGAGTAGGATTTGATTGAAACTGTACATGTATGAGCTGTCTAATCCTATATTTGTTCATTTTTGTAAAAATAAGAAGGAAAGATGTTTTATACACAGGAAAATTAAGATGTATTACTTATTTTAAATCACTTAAATACTGGTAAAGATGTAGTAAGCTATTTGCACTATATAAAGTATATTACAAGTGAGTACATGCCTCACGCCTCAGAATCCATTTTTACGACAGTATATTTCTGAAGGGATGGGACAGTTCATTGAAGTTTATCATTTTCAGTTTATTAATATCTGAAGACACTTACACTCTAAAGTACCAACTAAAGTGTGAAGCTTGGATAGCAGTAAAGATTTACTCACACACAACTATTATTGTCTAAACAAGTGAATATCCACATACTGTATGTGTGTCTTGCCTCCAGTCAAAAATGTTTTAATCCAATGTTTTGACAGCCTTGTTAATACAGGAACGCAGTTTAAAAATGGACACTTATGAGAGGTGCCTAATTTATATTCTCGCTCGGTGTTCATTTCAGGTGCCACAACACCAGTCGATTGGTCTCTACGGCGCACAGCTCCTTCCCCCTGGGCAGAGTTGGAGTTTGAGAACATTATCCTAACTGTACCCTCAGATGTCGTACGGACGCTAGATCGGCCAGATTTGTTGGCGGAGTTGTGGGACACCATCATGAGAAGCATTGCTGATCTGGCTGCAAAACCACACACATATGCCCGTAAAGAACGATTTGTCGCAGATGTGCAGATTTCTCATGGTATGTCATCTGAAAATTTTGAATAACGTATGTCTTACACCGGCTTCACGGTGGCAGAGGGGTTAGTGCGTCGGCCTCACAATACGAAGTTCCTGCAGTCCTGGGTTCAAATCCAGGCTCGGGATCTTCCTGTGTGGAGTTTGCATGTTCTCCCCGTGAATGCGTGGGTTCCCTCCGGGTACTCAGGCTTCCTCCCACTTCCAAAGACATGCACCTGGGGATAGGTTGATTGGCAACACTAAATTGGCCCTAGTGTGTGAATGTGCGTGTGAATGTCGTCTGTCTATCTGTGTTGGCCCTGCGATGAGGTGGCGACTTGTCCAGGGTGTACCCCGCCTTCCGCCCGATTGTAGCTGAGATAGGCGCCAGCGCCCCCCGCGACCCCAAAAGGGAATAAGCGGTAGAAAATGGATGGATGGATGTCTTACACCAGACTGCGACTACATTTCCATTCCTCTATAGCAGTCAGTTGTGTGGTATGTTAAATCAATCGTTATACATATAATCAATCAATCAAAATGTATCTATGCACAAGAGTCTCAAAGGGCTTTACATACTCACGGCATCCCTTGATAAAAATCCACAATCGGGCAAGTAAAAACAAAATGGATGTTAAGTGAATATAATTATTGAATTTTCAAATGAACAGATAATGTGGGAGTCTTGTCCATTGGAAAGTCAACAACAAGTCATAGGGCAGGGGTGTCAAACTTGTTTTCATCGATGGCTACATTAAGTTAAAGTTAAAGTACCAATGATTGTCACACACACACTAGGTGAAATCTGTTCTCTACATTTGACCCATCCCCTTGTTGACCTTCTGGGAGGTGATGGGAGCAGTGAGCAGCAGCGGTGGCCACACTCGTGAATCATTTTGGTGATTTAACCCCCAATTCCAACCCTTGATGCTGAGTGCCAAGCAGGGAGGTAATGGGTCCTATTTTTATAGTCTTTGGTGTGACTCGGCCAGGGTTTGAACTCTCAACCTACTGATCTCAGGGCGGACACTCTAACCACACTGCAGTTATGGCTGCCCTAAGAGGGCCGTTTGTAACAATAATATGTATGAATATAAATGTATAAGGATCGGTGTTTGTACTAACGGCGTTATTCAATAACGGTGTTAGTAACGATATTACTTTTACGAGTAACAAGTAATCAAATTAATTATTTTAAGGTCCATTACAATGCTGTCAGTGATAGCTTGATGGAACGTGCAACGCCTATTTTGATGTGGTTTTATTTACAGTACGTCAACAACAAGACAGCCTCATAGGTGCAGCAAATTCTATGCAGGAAATATATTTTTGCTATAGTGAAAGCAACAATCAGCATCGCACTAAAATAAACTTGATATCTAATAGGAAGAGGCAACATCACACTGTGACACAGCAGACAGCATACGCGACAACATTCAATGACGGAAGTAACAAACTTGCCATTCATACAATACACCGTTTGTACAAGATATGACAGCCATCGAAACATATTCAATCTATTAACCAAAGGTAACACAATCCGCTGAAAAGATTATAAAGAACTGGCGTCAGAGCCAACACACTCCCACTGCTAACAGCTAAAGCTAACACACACAGCTTCGTTGAAACCCTAGATCAGTGGTTCTCAACCTTTATTCAGTGATGTAAACCCTGTGAACATTTTTGTAATTCAAGTACCCCCTAATCAGAGCACAGCATTTTTGGTTGAAAAAAACAGATAAAGAAGTAAAATACAGCACTATGTCATCAGTTTCTGATTTATTAAATTGTATTACAGTGCAAAATATTGCTCATTTGTAGTGGTCTTTCTTGAACTATTTGGAAAAAAAGATGTAAAAATAACTAAAAACTTGTTGAAAAATAAACAAGTGATTCAATTATAAATAAAGATTTTTACACATAGAATTAATCATCAACTTAAAGTGTTCTCTTTGGGGATTGTAATGGAGATCAATCTGGATTCATGAACTTAATTCTAAACATTTCTTAGCAAAAATAAATTTTTAACATCAATGTTTATGGAACATGTCCCCAAAAAATATAGCTGTCAACACTGAATATTGCATTTTTTTCACAGTTTATGAACTTTCATTCATACTTTGTTGAAGTATTATTCAATAAATATATTTATAAAGGATTTTTGAATTGTTGCTATTTTTAGAATATTTTAAAAAAATCTCACATACCCCTTAGCATACCTTCAAGTACCCCCAGGGGTACGCGTACCCCCATTTGAGAACCACTGCCCTACATGACGTCACAAGCCACTAGGCAACAGGCCTCCCCTTCTAAAAGCATAGACACACGTACAATGCGCACTATATGAAATGTCTTTCAACTGCAAATGCCAGATATTTTAAGTTTTTTTTAAGTAACGGATTTCCCTAATAATTAATTACTTTATTTCAGAGTAATTACGTTGGTAATTCAATTACTTTTTTGGTAAAGAAACAAGTAACTATAATTAACTAGAAAATTCCCACAGAAAACGTTGATGGGCCTGCTGTCTGTGCGGTGAATCTCCGGTCGTTGGTCGGCATTTATCACATACCAAGTTATATGACTCTAAGGTGTCTAGCCGCGGAATTAGAGAAAAAGTGTTTAATTAGCTGAAAAGGTTAGCATGCTAATGTTAGCTTTCTAGCATGCTAATGTTAGGATATTAACAGTTAATAAGTGTCACATACCAAGTTATATGAGTCTGGTGTAAACATTTGTAATACTAGGTACAAAAATCGCACAATAAAGACCTTTCTGACGGTATAAGATATGTAGGGGTTCGTTGGCCAGTTTGTCTTGTATTAAGCGCGGCAGAATAAGATAGAAGAAGAATAAAAGATAGGTGTATCAATATGTGCTGCTTTCTCATCACTGCTACTGTGTAGCATGTGAATGGGCGCTTTGCATTGCAGCAGGCCCATAGTAATAAAGAAGTCCAAGCAATATCATTATAAACTGCTGGCATTTGCTTATTAACGATTTGCATTGCAGCAAGCTCATAACAACTTTCTTTTTTTTTTCTAAAAGTAATTTACAAAACACTGATAGGATTTCATCCTTCCATCCATTCATTTATTTTACGTACTGCACTGTAAAAAAATAAATCTAGATTTTACAGTAAAAAGACTAACAGCTCAGTTGCTAGAATTTTACTGTAAAATCTACAGTTGTTGTTTTTACAACTAATTACTGCATTTTCTTATACAGTAAATTTCTGGTGAATGAACTGCCAATTTTTTTACCGTAAAATTAATTTTGCAGTGTACGATTCAATGGATAACTTGCTTTAAAATCGTAAGTTAAGCAGATGTTTAATGTTTGGAATGTATGATAATATAAAATTTGTTGCATTATTGGATAATTTTAAAGTTTAAAAGATATGCAGTTGCATTAAACACATCTATTTTTTTCTGTCAAAATGGAAACAATGAATACTTTTATCAAGAAAACACTATTTGCACTAGAGATGCGCAGATAGGCAAATATATCATCCGCAACCGCATCACCAAAGTCGTCATCCACCCGCCGTCTACCCGAACCAACATTTTATCAGGACCGTACCCGCCTGCCAACCGCCAGGCAGCTGAAATACATCAGAGGTTGGCCGCCTTTCCCACTCACAGAGCTATTTAAACCTGATTCACAGAGTAATGAAGATAATTGGAGCCGCTAACGTTCTTGCGACTATCCAATAGCGTTCATCCTGATGACAAGAAAATGGGCGTGCTGTGAAGCCATTGCCTTAGACACCTTCAACAACATGTACGAACCAATTGTTGGTCCGGCAACATGTTGCGTGCAGCTTCCGCAATTGTGCGTCCAAGATTGAAAGGCATACTGGGTGATACAGAGTACACTGATGGTTGTGATGTAAACAACTTTAACACTTACTAATATGCACCACGCTGTGAAGCCACACAATACAAGATTGACAAACACATTTCGGGAGAACATCCTCACAGTAACACAACATAAACGCAACACAACAAATACCCAGAATCCTTTGTATCCGTGACATTTCCTGAATATATTTTACGCCCCCAACCCCGCCCACCTTACCGACGCACGGGGGGGACACTCCGCGGATGAGACCGTAAACCGCGCATCTCTAATTTGCGCATATTATTTCCAGGCTTTCGACCAGCCACATCATTTTATGTCCCTGGCCAGATCTGGCCCTGGGCCCTGAGGCTGTGACACCTGTGTCGTAAGGGATTTTTTTCCAGACTCACCGAGGGCAGCTCCACAGAGACGCACACAGCTGTGCATGGAAGAGTGATCCACCAAATACATTGTAGTACTTTTTTAGCCCCACTACTTAGGGCCGTAACACAGGAAGAGCGTTACCTTTTTATGTTTTTATTGACTCACACTATTTCCACTTGACATGTTGGTTGTGGCCCACACGGGGAGCGTTATTGTAGCTGATCATTTTCTAATCCTCAGGGTGGATGCATTCAGGATACCCAGTTATGATGCACAAGTCCTCAGCAGCTAATCTGGTCAATATTGAGCATGCCAAGAGCAAAGGTCTGTGGGGGGCAATTCATGAGCTTGGACACAATCAGCAGAGAGCATGCTGGGAGTTCCGACCACACACCACAGAGTGCACATGCAACCTTTGGTCAGTGTATGTGCATGAAATGGTGTTAGGGATCAACAGGGCAGAGGTAAAGTCCTTATGTGTTCTTAACATGACCCTTAACCGTTCATGCTTTACATCACTGCCTCCTTCACTACAGGCTCACGGCGCAATCACTCCAGACAAAAGAAAGAGTCGATTGCAGGACTTTGTAAAAGGGGGCAAGCCACTAAGCAAGTGGGCGATGTGGGTGGCTCTGGAAACATACTTACAGGTAAGATACTGTTACTCTTTATGGTAAACTTTAACTGAAAAAACACTTACACGTGACCTCACACAGAATAATTTACTTGTGTTCCCTTTCATGTAGCTCCAGGAAAGATTTGGTTGGGATGCTTTCAAGAGCGTGTTTGCTGCTTACCACACCATAAGCAACATTCCAAAGGACAACAATGGAAAGATGAACCTTTATGCCGAGACCTTCTCGCAGACGGTGAAAATGAACCTCTCTGGGTTCTTTAAGGCCTGGAGCTGGCCTATAGAGAGAGCTACTGAGGAGAAACTATCCCAACTTCCTGCCTGGACTGACCACCCCATGGTCAAGCATGGCTAAACGTTTGACTGGTGTAGACTTGAGTGCGGGAATCTCTTAGAGTCGCTGCTTTTACTCCATTTGTTTTATCATTGTAACATGGTTAACATATTTTAAACTACTCTTTGAAAGGTATCCCTCCCAAACAGGTTCTCATAGATGTAAGTTTTCATTTTATATGGGTAAAACAATGACTCTTACAGTATATATTAATGACATGAATAATAAAGATGACAGCAATGATTTTACTGAGCTACAACCACATGGCTCTATTAACAGCCATTAAAAAAGAAACAATAAATAATTACACTCAAAATAAATCACACCTCTGCTATTTCAGTTATTTAGTATTCATTATTAATAGTATGAACTTGAAATATGTGTCAATTACAGGCTTAATATACAGTATGAATTATTGAATGCATGATTCAAAATGTAAATCAGTGATAAAAGTCACCAAAACGGCTTCACGGTGGAAGAGGGGTTAGTTTGTCTGCCTCACAATATGAAGGTCCTGAGTAGTCTGGAGTTCAATCCCGGGTTCGGGATCTTTCTGTGTGGAGTTTGCATGTCCTCCTCGTTTATACATACATAAACACAAAATAAAATGTGTCAACAAGTTGCATAAAATACATTAAAAATGCAATATAAATAAGGCACTGCACAAAACAAAATATCAAACCAGTATGACTTAAAAACTATTACAAAAAAAGGGGATCCTACACAGTTCTCTATTTGTGCTTTTTAATATGGCATTAACTAGAATGACTTACAAATTACTGTACACCACCCCTTCATCAACCTCACATCACCTGCTACAGCCTTACCCTCCTAGTCTTTCTTGCAGCAAACTCTCGTTACATTGTTATTTTCATTAACAATTTAGCCCTCTCCACAATATTAACCCGACGTTAAAACAACCCGACGTTAAAACAGAACTAGCTATTTATTGGTTAGCAATTGCCGAATCATGTAACATTAGCTTAATGCTAAAAAGCCAGGTTACCATCACATTCTGTAACAGACAAATAATTTCATGTAGACTAACGTTACCTACCTCTGTCTTTTTCTCTTTTCTCCTCTTCTTTTCTCTTTTTTCTTCCCTGGGCACCTGACAGTTTTGGCCGTCTTGACATCTTGTGGTGATTTTTTGATATGGTGACGTCCAAAAAGAGTCATGATACGGGAGGTGAGGGGGCGCACTGTGCGGGGGGGCATTATGTTGTAACAAATAATATTTCTATTAAATAGGCTTTACTTTGCATTTTATTTAACGTGGGATTATTTTTTTGTATTTAGAAATAATAGTACCAACTTTTTTTTTTCCCCTCCAACATGTGTGGCACTGGCATGGCGCCCCCTGATGGACGGCGCTCTTAGCATTTCCCTACACGGCCTATGCAGATCACAGTAGTTCTTGAGATTTTTATAATTTTACAATTAAGTTACTGGGTATCAAACAGCTTCCTTTGAGGATCAATAAAGTTTTTCTAAATCAATTCCCTTTTATTACGTTCAAAATAAACTAAATAGTGCAAAATAACCAAACGAAAGTAAAAACTACAATTGTTAAAAGAGTTATTTCTTGAATTTTGGTAAACAATAACAAAATTACATAACGATTTTGTGTACATATTCTTACACAAACATTAATCTAATCACTGTAGTGTTGCTTGTATTCCGACAAGTGATTTCTTCCTGGAAGTGATAACCAGTGGTGGTCAATTGTCATGTCTTTGTAATCATGTTTTGTTTGATTATATTCTGTTGGTTTTTGGACTCTTTGGGCACTCTTGTTTTGTCACCATGACAACCATTAGTTTCACCTGTGTTCGGGCTCACGCACCTGTCATTAATCATGTCTGTATTATTTAAGCTTGTAGTTGCCAGGCAGTCGGCCTGGCGTCATACTCTACACGTAACTTTTTCAGTCCATAGTCCGAGTACATTGATCCGTTGTATCCGTCTTTGTGTCTTTTTAATATTTTTTTTAACGTGGAGATTTTTTTCGGGAAGCGCAGCAGCAACTGTTGTGTACTAACTTTCGGAGTGTTAGGAACTTTTTGGAGAGTGCGACGTCTTCATTTTCTGTGTTGTTATGAGTGGCAACAGGCATTTATAAGTTCAGATTTTTTGTGAGTAAAGTTAACGTTATCCCTTTGTTGACTCCGTTTTGAGAAAGAAAACACACGTTTACCAATTTGGAAATAAACGTAAAGGACAGAAACATCTCAGGTTGGTTTCCTAATGGATCAATGTAGCCGGGCCCCATAAAGCTATATAAATATATTTATATTTGAGTGACGCTTTAGTATAACTAAATGTTATGAAGGTGCTGGAATATTTCATGCTATTATTCAGAGGCAACCTAAAAATAATCCTTTATTATTTAAAACAGAAACGTGTACAATATCTGATTCAGTTCTGATCAGATAAGTTACATGTCTGTGTTATTATTGGTGTATGCTGCATCCCCTATGTCCATTTATTTCATTTAGCTTTTTTTTAATGTTGTGGCGTATTTAGATAGATAGATAGATAGATGGATGGATGGATGGATGGATGGATGGATAGATAGATAGATAGATAGATAGATAGATAGTACTTTTATTGATTCCCTCAGAGAGTTTCCTCAGGAACATTTTAGTTCCAGCAGCAAGCGGCTGCATTGACTGATGCTATCCTGAATATGTTGCAAACTGACATGAGGCTACTATCAATGGAGGAGGATGACGGTTTCAGAAAAATGATTTATGTCCTCAACCCTGGTTACAGTCTTCCCTCAAAGACCCATTTTACCAAACTGATGGAGAGGAAGTACGAGCATTTCAAGCTGTGAAAACTGACATAAAAGCCACCCAGAGCAAAATTGCTCTCACTACTGATGTGTGGCCTAACTTCGCAATACATGCCTCTACATTGGAGAACAATGGAACATGAAGTCAATCTGCCTTACGACCATGCCACTTGAGGAAATACATTCAGCATCCAACATTGCAGAATGGTTGGAATAGGTAGTAGCCAGGTTTGAAATTCCCCCAAGCAAAATATTGCTATTGTGAATGACAATGGTGCACTTTATAAAAAAAAAATGTTTTATAACACTTTCATTGTTTTATTTGGCAAGTCGAAATGACATGGTGCCAGTATGCGTTTTTTTTAAATGAAGTATTGGAAAGGATAGAAATGTAGTTTGTCTCTTTTATCCGATTATTAATCAAAGTAATAATCTACAGATTAATCGATTATCAAATTAATCGTTAGTTGCGGCCCTAGTATCAATCCCCCCACCAATGTTTAGATTCAAGAGCCACTATATAGCTTAATGTTCAAAAAATATTTAATCCCTTTCTTTATAGATAGATAGATGGATAGATAGTACTTTATTTATTCCGTCAGGAGAGTTCCTTCAGGAAAATTACAATTTTACCCCCTGAAAGTACATAAAATATTTATGGAAAACAAAGTCTCAGTGAATGATGTCTTCCGATTTAGTTCATTATATATATGTAGAAAAAAATACTCTGGCCAACAAAGCATTTATTTTATTCGGACGGAAATGTAAAAATCTGAGGGAAAAAGGGTTTTAAATTTAAAAACTCCATATTAAATTTAAAGTACCACTGATAGTCACACACACACTAGGTGTGGTGAAATTACCCTCTGCATTTTACCCATCCCCTTGTTCTACTCCCTGGGAGGTTAGGGGAGCAGTGAGCAGCAGCGGTAGGTGCGCTCGGGAATCATTTTGGTGATTTAACCCCCAATTCCAACCCTTAATGCTGAGTGCAAAACAGGGGGGAATGTGTCCCATTTTTATAGTCTTTGGTATTACTCAGTCGGGGGTTTGAACTCAAGACCTACCGATCTCAGGGCGGGCACTCTAACCAAAAGGCCACTGAGCAGGTGCGTTAATGCATATGCACCATATGCAGACAAAGAGTCTTGTACAGGTGAAACTCAAAAAATTACAATAGTATCGTGCAATGGTCAGTTTATTCCGGCAATTACATTTACAAGGTGAAACTAATACATGACATAGGCTCACAACATGTAACCCAAGATATTTAAAGCCTTATTTTGATGATTATAGCTAACAGTTTATGAAAACCTTGAATCTAAAAAAATATTGGGTTTATAACAAATAAAGGCTTGACAGATCTTTCTAAGCATGTAATGAGTTTATATCAAATATTAGATTCACATTTAAAGATGAATTAATGAAATGAATGGACTTTTGCTTGATATTCAAAATGTTTGAGTCTGTATAGGCTTAAAAGAAACTTGTAAATATGAAATTGAAATATCAATTCATCATAATTTAAATCAATGTTAAAGTTTCCCGTATATGTGACGTATGATATTAAATAGGATTTGATTCTATTTTCTGTAAGTCTTGAAGGGTTTTACGGTAATGTCCAGTATAAACGTGTAACTGGATTGGGCAATGCATCAGTGTTTTGTATTGTTGTGACTCCATGAAAATGCAGAGCCAGTATCGCTGATGTCAATTATTTTACTTCGACATTTATTAAGATCATTAAATAATTTGGTGACTTTAATTTTACACGCAGAAAAAAAACAATCTTTATTTGTAATAAATATTTACATTATAAGACAACTGAAAAGATCAACAAAACAATGTATTACAAATAATTGTTTGAGAAAAATGGTTATTAGTGCAATGCAAGTAAACACAACCTACAATTACTATTACCCCTGTGTCCAGGGACTTACTCCCTATGATGATTGTTATCTTATGAATAAAAAACACATACTACCTACTTGGTATTGGTATGGTCAATATTAGGATCGATGGACACACCTCGTCAGTGATGCTGGCTTTAAACTGCACCTGCTGCTCCATTGAGGATGAACCGCCATTGCTGTCCAAACAAACCTTAAAAAAAGATTGTATGTTGTAAACGACATAAACAGACTCATTGAACCCAGTGGTTTGTGTCCATCGAAACAGAAGGCTAGCAAGCTGCTAGCATCACATTGCTAACAGGAGTAAATATTCAATCATCCATCCATTTTCTACCGCTTGTCCCTTTCGGTGTCACTGGAGCCTATCCCAGCTGCATTAGGCCGGAAGGCAGGATATACCCTGGGCAAGTTGCCAGCTCATCGCATGGCCAATCAATTAAATATATTTTTCCCAAAATTAAGACTTGTAGTATGTTCAACTAGACACTATCTGTAAGTCATGTGATTTTTGAGAATATATATCCTACAGTCTTTAGGCTATTGTAAATTCAAAAATTCAAATATTCCTTAAAGGCCTACTGAAACCCACTAGATGAAATATTAACATTGCAACACATGCCAATACGGCCGGTTTAGTTTACTAAATTGCAATTTGAAATTTCCCGCGGAGTTTATTGTTGAAAACGTCGCGGAATGATGACGCATGCGCGTGACGTCACGGACTGTAAGGAAATATTAGCGCTGCACGACTTGCGGCTAAAAGTCGTCTGATTTAACCGCATGATTACACAGTTTTTGGACATCTGTGTTGCTGAATCTTTTGCAATTTGTTCATTTAATTTTGAAGACTATAAAGAAGAATGCTGTCGGTGGAAAGCGGTGGATTGCAGCTGTCTTTAGCACTGAGACACAGCCGGTGTTTATTTGTTTGTTGTGAAGCTTTAACACAGAGCGGTCAAGCGAACATGTTTTCTCTATGTCAACCAGCATGTCTTTGGATGGGAAAATTGTGATATTAAGTCTTACCGGAGAAATCAGTGGATTATGGGACTTTCTCCTGCAGCTCAAAAAGGCAGCTGTGATCTTGGCTCCTTCATTGGCTTCTCTGAGAGACACTAGCGTTCACCGCAGCCATCCGACTTTCAGGTATGTCTTTGGAATCTCACTAAAACACTATTAAAGCAATAAGCAGATAAGGGATCTTCCAGAATTATGCTAGTAAATGTGTCTAATTACATCTGAAATGCCGCCTGCCGCCGCCTGGAGCCGTCGCCTTTTTTTTTTCTTTTTTCTATCTAGTACTTCACTCTAAACGTCCTCATCCACAAATCTTTCATCCTCGCTCAAATTAATGGGGAAATTGTCGCTTTCTCGGTCCGAATTGCTCTTACTGCTTGGTGGCTCCCATTATAAACAATGTGAATATGTGTGGAGCCCTGCAACTCGTGACGTCACGCGCACATACCTCCGGTAGAGGCAGGGCTTTTCCATTAGCGACTAAAAGTTGCGAACTTTATCGTGGCTGTTCGCTACTAAATCCTTTCAGCAAAAATATGGCAATATCGCGAAATGATCAAGTATGACACATAGAATGGACCTGCTATACCAGTTTAAATAAGAAAATCTCATTTCAGTAGGCCTTTAAAAATCAATAAAATAACTTTTCCCCATAATATGACTTGTCATAGAAAGAACTAGACACTATCTTAAAGTCATGTGATTTTTGAGAATATATATTGTTTGGTCTTAAAGCTATTGAAATTTTAATATTTAAAATATTTCTCAAAAATCAATAGAATAACTTTTCCCCAAAATACGACTTGTATCATATTCAACTAGACTCCACCTATAAGTCGTGTGATTTTTGAGAGTACATATTGTTCATTCACAATGCTATTAAAAATGGAAACTTAAATATTTCTTGAAAAACCACAAAACATCCCATCCATCCATCTTCTTCCGCTTTTCCGAGGCCGGGTTGCGGGGGCAGCAGCCTAAGCATGGAAGCCCAGACTTCCCTCTCCCCAGCCACTTCGTCCAGCTCTTCCCGGGGGATCCCGAGGCGTTCCCAGGCTAGCCTGGAGACATAGTCTTCCCAACGTGTCCTTGGTCTTCCCCGTGGCCTCCTACCGGTTGGACGTGCCCTAAACACCTCCCTAGGGAGGCGTTCGGCTGGCATCCTGACCAGATGCCCGAGCCACCTCATCTGGCTCCTCTCGATGTGGAGGAGCAGCGGCTTTACTTTGAGCTCTTCTCGGATGGCAGAGCTTCTCACCCTATCTCTAAGGGAGAGCCTCGCCACCTGGCGGAGGAAACTCATTTCGGGCGCTTGTACCCGTGATCTTATCCTTTCGGTCATGACCCAAAGCTCGTGACCATAGGTGAGGATGAGAACGTAGATCGACCGGTAAATTGAGAGCTTTGCCTTCCGGCTCAGCTCCTTCTTCACCACAACCACAAAACATTATTTTTAAAATTTGACTTGTAGTATAAAAGAGTAACCATCTATATATGGTGCAGTTTGCGAGATTACTGTGATGTACAATTATGAAGTTATCGAATGAATAGCCATATAAATCATTAATAAAAATCCAAAGAATATTCCATCCATTTCCTACTGCTTGTCCCTTTATCGCTACCTAACACGTGTTAGGTATCGATAAAGTCAATACAGTCTTGTATTGTTAACCAGTAGGACACATATCGTACGTCTGAAATTATTACAGAGACGTGACAAAGTATACAAAAATTGTTTCTTATTATGTATTGTATTGTCAGGGTTTGTAGACGGTCCGTTACTATTGTGTTAAAGAAGTAGTACTTGTGCTTTAAAGATGTTTCGTTTTTGAGCTGCTATAACTTAATGTGCCAATCTCTTTCTAACTTTACCTTGGTCTGACCACCGAGCGTACAGACACGACCGTATAGTAATTTAGCGTACTTTTAAATATGACAACAATGAATGGTAACATAGGCTTACACTGTACGTTTTATCGTTGAGGAGTAGATCGACCACGCCGGCGAGGTCCGTAGCCGTCTCCTCTCGCGACTTCACGTCCGAAAAAAAGGCGGCTGTTGCCATGACAATCACGAGCGACGTTCAGTTGGAAAGGGGAGAGGTCACATTTGAAGATCACGTGACATGGAATAAGTCAGTTACATATGACTTAAGTCGGTTGAAAAGAATATCAACAGCTCAAAGCCGGTCGGACATATTTGTTGACACGCAGGAGTGAAAATGTCGTCTTGGACAAGCTCCGATTCTTCAAGTTCATCGAATTATTCAAGTAAGTGGATGATAACTGTGAATATCCTATAATGTAACAAGCTAATGTATGTTATTTTTAGATACAGTAGCCACATTATTTCTTAATGCATCATGTAAACACATTAGCTACATAGCCACAGTTGAACATTATTCAATGCATTAATATGGCTTCCAATGGATGGCTAATTTAAAAAGATGTAGAACGTTTAGTTTGTTACTGTATCTTTTATAACTTTTGCAAATACAATTTACAATCAATAATTTTGAGGCCAACCGTACATTCGATGAAATCCAAATTCGGACTTTGCAAATCATGCTCGATTTTGATTTACACGGTAAGATAATGTAATAATACCACCAAACCATACTGAGGTGGTTCATGTCTTCCAATGTATGTGTTTTTAGTCTATATATATATATGTATATATATATGGGCCTCACGGTGGAAGAGGGGTTAGTGCATCTGCCTCACAATACGAAGGTCCTGCAGTCCTGGGTTCAATCCGAGGTTCGGGATCTTTCCGTGTGGAGTTTGCATGTCCTCCCCAAGAATGCGTGGGTTCCCTCCGGGTACTCCGGCTTCCTCCCATTTCCAAAGACATGCACCAGGCGATAGGTTGATTGGCAACACTAAATTATCAATAGTGTGTGAATGTGAGTGTGAATGTTGTCTGTCTGTTGGCCCTGCGATGAGGTGGCGACTTGTCCAGGGTGTACACCCCCTTCCGCCCAATTGTAGCTGAGATAGGCGCCAATGCCCCCCGCGACCCCAAAAGGGAATAAGCGGTACAAAATGGATGGATGGATGGCTTAGAGCAGTGGCTCTCAAATGGGGGTACGCATAGCCCTGGGAGTACTTGAAGGTATGTCAAAGGGTAAGGGAGATTTTTAGAAAAATATTCTAAAAATAGCAACCTTTAAAAAATCCTTTATAAATATATTTATTGAATAATACTTCAACAAAATATGAATGTAAGTTCATAAACTGTGAAAAGAAATGCAACAATGCAATACTACTCAGTGGCCTAGTGGTTAAAGTGTCCGCCCTGAGATCGGTAGGTCGTGAGTTCAAACCCTGGTCGAGTCATACCAAAGACTATAAAAATGGGACCCATTACCCCCCCTGCTTGGCACTCAGCAATAAGGGTTGGAATTGGGGGTTAAATCACCAAAACTGATTCCCGGGCGTGGCACCGCTGCTGCCCACTGCTCCCATCACCCCATTAAGGGTGATGGGTCAAATGCAGAGAATAATTTCGCCACATCTAGTGTGTGTGACAATCATTGGTATTTTAACTTTAACACTCAGTGTTGACAGCTAGGTTTTTTGTGGACATGTTCCATAAATATTGATGTTAAAGATTTCTTTTTCACGAGTGAGGGAAGAGTGGATCGTGAGATCGACAGGCGGATCGGTGCGGCGTCTTCAGTAATGCGGACGTTGTACCGATCCGTTGTGGTGAAGAAGGAGCTGAGCCGGAAGGCAAAGCTCTCAATTTACCGGTCGATCTACGTTCCCATCCTCACCTATGGTCATGAGCTTTGGGTCATGACCGAAAGGATAAGATCACGGGTACAAGCGGCCGAAATGAGTTTCCTCCGCCGTGTGGCGGGGCTCTCCCTTAGAGATAGAGTGAGAAGCTCTGCCATCCGGGAGGGACTCAAAGTAAAGCCGCTGCTCCTCCACATCGAGAGGAGCCAGATGAGGTGGTTCGGGCATCTGGTCAGGATGCCGCCCGAACGCCTCCCTAGGGAGGTGTTTAGGGCACGTCCAGCTGGTAGGAGGCCAAGGGGAAGACCCAGGACACGTTGGGAAGACTATGTCTCCCGGCTGGCCTGGGAACGCCTCGGGATCCCCCGGGAAGAGCTAGACGAAGTGGCTGGGGAGAGGGAAGTCTGGGTTTCCCTGCTTAGGCTGTTGCCCCCGCGACCCGACCTCGGATAAGCGGAAGAAGATGGATGGATGGATGGAAGATTTCTTTTTTTGTGAAGAAATGTTTAAAATTAAGTTCATGAATCCTGATGGATCTCTTTTACAATCCCCAAAGAGGACACTTTAAGTTGATGAGTACTTCTATGTGTAGAAATCTTTATTTAGAATTTAATCACTTGTTTATTATTCCACAAGTTTTTAGTTATGTTTATATCTTTTTTTCCAATTAGTTAAAAAAAGACCACTACAAATGAGCAATATTTTGCACTGTTATACAATTTAATAAATCAGAAACTGATAACATAGTGCTGTATTTTACTTCTTTATCTATTTTTTTCAACCAAAAATGCTTTGCTCTGATTAGGGGGTACTTGAATCAAAAACATTTTCACAGGGGGTACGTCACTGAAAAAAGGTTGAGAACCACTGGCTTAGAGGGTAGAGCGGTGGTCCAAAACTTTGAGGGTTCCTGGTACGAATCCAGCTTCCGCCATCCAAGTCACTACCCTTATGTCCGTGTTCAAGGCATTTCACCCACCTTTCTCCCGCTAGTGTATGAATGTGTGTGGCAGGACTCCATTGCAGATTTCTGATGTCAAATGCATGTTTCCGGGTAAATAATGGTTTAAAATTTCGTAAAAATTCAGGTACATCTCAACAAATAGGAAAGTTCATTAAAAAAAAAATTCAGTAATTTGAAAGTGGGTCTCTTGTACAATGCTGAGTGAAATAGTTGAAGAATGGGATGGGTATCGTTTACATTTCAATCAATCAATCAATCAATCAATGTTTATTTATATAGCCCTTTGAACTGATACGGTACATGGAAATCGATACTGGTACTCAATGATGCCAATTTTTGGTACTTTTGTGTGTGTTAATATTTAATAATTGTTTTTGATGATTAAATCGCATTTTTCATTTCAACATTCAAATATGAGCTATTTATCCTAACTGCTGTGCAGTTGTTATAGCTATTTTTATTATGACATATCTGAGTCCCATTTGCAAGTATGACAACAAATTGCAATTACATTGCAAGTGCAAGAGGTTCGATAGCAGTAATGTAATGTTTATAGTCGGGCTGCATGATTATTGCCAAATAATTATCCCAATTATTTGTATTAATATTGAAATCACAATTATTAATCATGATTATTTATTGTTATGTAAAACATTTGTTTTGCACTTTATATTTTAAACAAACAATATTAGATCAATCCCGGGCTTTGGAGTTTGCCTGTTCTCCCCGTGACTGCGTGGGTTCCCTCCGAGTACTCTAGCTTCCTCCCACCTCCAAAGACAAGTACCTGGGGATAGGTTGATTGGCAACACTAAATTAGCCCTAGTGTGTGAATGTGACTGTGAATGTTGTCTGTCTATCTGTGTTGGCCCTGTGTTGAGGTAGCGACTTGTCCATGGTGTACTTCGCCTTTCGCCCGAATGCAGCTGAGACCGGCTCCAGCAACCTCCGCGACCCCGAAAGGGACAAGCGTTAAAAAAGTGATGGATGGATGGAATATTATAACTTGGCTTTCATTTAAAATGCGACCTGAAAATAAAAATTTCCATCCATTTTCTCGTTCGGGGGTCAGAAGTAATACAATTTAATTTACAAAAGAAAAATGGCTAACCAAAAATAAATATGCCTTTTGAGAAACCGTTCATAAATTGCAAACAAGTAAAAAAACAATATTATGCACAAAAGACACGTATACTACATTTAAGGAACACAGTGTGCCCCATTCAGCAACCGTTGTTAAGAGCACATTTTGTTCTTAGGCCCACTTCTGAAGTTTTTAAGGAGATATTTGTATTCACAAATGTTTTCTTAGCTGGGATTTGTTCGTAGGTAAGAACAAAATCTCCAGAGCACTCAGGGTGGCCTATTTGCTCAAAAGTGTGAAAAATTCTCTTACTTCTAATGTCTAACGTTACATTAATATCATAGATAGATAGATGGATGGATGGATGGATGGATGGATGGATGGATGGATGGATGGATGGATGGATGGATGGATGGATGGATGGATGGATGGATGGATGGATGGATGGATGGATGGATGGATGGATGGATGGATGGATGGATGGATAGATAGATAGATAGACATACAGACAGACAGACAGACAGACATATAGCAAAATGAGCAAAATGTAGACATTTCAAAATACCGTATACGCATGCACGCGCACATGAACACGCGCCCGCACACACACACACAAACACACACAATCATCAATAAATTTTGGCACTGGTGATTCTTTAAAACAGTGATTCTCAACCTTTTTTCAGTGATGTACCTCCTGTGAACATTTTTTTAATTCAAGTACCCCCTAATCAGAGCAAAGCACTTATGGTTGAAAAAAAGAGATAAAGAAGTAAAATACAGCACTATGTCATCAGTTTCTGATTTATTAAATTGTATAACAGTGCAAAATATTGCCCATTTGTAGTGGTCTTTCTTGAACTAGTTGGAAAAAAAGATATAAAAATAACTAAAAACGTGTTGAAAAATAAACAAGTGATTCAATTATAAATACAGATTTCTGCACATAGAAGTAATCATCAACTTAAAGTGCCCTCTTTGGGGATTGTAATAGAGATCCATCTGGATTCATGAACTTAATTCCAAACATTTCTTCACAAAAAAAGAAATCTTTAACATCAATATTTATGGAACATGTCCACAAAAAAATCTAGCTGTCAACACTGAATATTGCATTGTTGCATTTCTTTTCACAGTTTATGAACTTACACTCATATTTTGTTGAAATGTTATTCAATAAATATATTTATAAAAGATTTTTGAATTGTTGCTATTTTTAGAATATTAAAAAAAAATCTCACGTACCCTTTGGCATACCTTCAAGTACCCCCAGGGGTACGCGTACCTCCATTTGAGAACCACTGCTTTAAAAGACCAACAGCCCTCTCACACCCTGTTGCAACTCAACTTACACAATTGCAATGCTTTTGTTGCTCCTGCAAGATGCCACAGATCGTGCCTTGGGGAGGGAGCGCATATTTCACTACCATGTAGACCTATTTGCCCAAAGTGACAAATATTTATTCGAACGCTTTAGGCTACCTCAGCAGTCCACCCTTTTTTTAAACTTATGTTTTGACATTATGTATTTCCCCCACGGTATCATACGAATTTCTCTTCTGTAATCTGTTTGTGTTTTCGCTGTGTGTTTGATGTTTGGCTTTTCCGACAAAATTGTGCCCTTATATGGGAATTAAGGGCGTTTACCTATGCAAATTACAGAATCAGGGATGTTTACATATGCATATTGGGGAAATAAGGGCGTGTTTAAATGCAATTTATGACAGACATGCACACGCTAACCATTTGGCATTCAGCAACTTAACAACAGCAGGTGGGAAAAATTGGCTAAAAAGAACACTTCATGAATTTGAATGGACTCCTCTTAGGAAATCACTTATGAAAAAAGATAAGTGGAAAAGTTAGGAACTTACTGCTGAATGGGGCCCAGTATTTGTAGGACATAAGTAATTTGCCAAATAAAACATGTCTTTGACAGGTGGATGGATGCAGGGGCCCTCGTTGCATGGTTGCGGTCAATGTTTTGTACTTTGGCACCCCTGCTTTTGTGGCTGTTTGTTGGGCCTTTGCGCGCATGGTGGTCAGCTCTATATGTAACCACAACTTTATCAGGCGGTTGAGGAAAGAAGGGAAGTATTGTTAGTGCTTAATGTGTCGTGTGTTTAAACGCCCTGATTTGTTTGAATGTGCCCATCGTGCAACGCAGCTATGCACGGTGAGTGTTGATTCCTATGCATGCCGGTTGGCAGCCTGTGGGTTGAAGTGTTGAAGTGCAAAGAGCTGACCGAGTTGACAACTGGTTGACGTCCCAGGCAACCTAGGTACCGTAACATGGCACCCTTGTATTTTCCATGAATCAGTGAACCGACAGGAATCGATAGGTGCCAAAAAAAAGTACCGACTTCAGTACCCATCTCTAACCTCAATCTATGAAGTTAATTGATTCTGTGACCGCGCTCTTGACTCAAAACACCTATACCTCAAATCAATGTCTCCTATTTTATTTAATTTTAGTCAATTTAATTTAAAAAATCATTTTTAAATAAGAAATATTGTATAAGAACAATACAATAGAATGTGGTAACAACTATGCTATTTTTTTTTATTACAGCAATATATATTTTTTAATATATTAATGTAATAGTGTAATGCATTTACCTTGTAGCGTGGACTTCTACAGTACCTACTCTATATTTTCATTGATAAATGTCCAAAATTATTTTAACATACTTGGCAAGCATTTTTTGCTCAAATAGCTTCACTAAGTTGGTGACAATGTTAGTCATGTATTATGATGATTTTTAATTTATTTAATAACACTGTCCTTCACACAAATATTCTTCCTTCCAATAGTTGGTAAACAAAGTTATGTCTATGTTTAGCTTTAAGATAATGCCAGCGATTAAGACCAGATGTTATGGTCAGATTGTACATGGCTCACTGTGACATCTGCTAAGTCAACGCATGGCGGGGATGCTTGTAACTCCAAATTTTAATAAAGGCATCATGTCATGAGAAAAAGCTGACACATTGATACGAATAATGAGCAAAATCACAAATATTTTTCTTTAAATGTATGGATAACATTTATCCATAGCCTTTTTATTAGACATTACAAACACTTTTTTACCAAACATAATGAATGATCGTAATTTCAATATTGAAAAAAATTATCTTAATTTTTTATTTTGTCCATAATCGTGCAGCCCTATGTGTAAGACTAGATCTCAGACATGATCACTATTTGTACCTAAATGGACAAAAAGTTTAGGTACGTCTCGAGGCCGTTAGGTGCCTTCTTGCACAATTTTCACATTTATTTATGTTATGGTTTAGTTTTTGTCATATAACTTTGTTATGTGTTGTGTTTTTTTTAATAAAACTTGGTTAAAAGACGTCAGTATAAATGATTTTTTAATATTTTGCAAACATTTAAGATACAGTGATAATAATCATAACCGTGATAACTTTTGTCACAATAACAGTGATAAGAAACCGTGACATCCCTGTTCTCTAAGGGAGATAAGGGCACCAATGTTATAATGCATGATATTTTTGGGAGATACAGGCGGCCGGCTGACCCGAGTGTAAGTAACCCTCTCACTCACTTAGTCTTACTCGCCCTCTCATGTGTCTACTGTCTTTTGGTCGCCCCCTCAGTTGGCTGACTGTTGGTTGTGAATGTGCTTGAATGCAGCAGAGCCTGCCTTTTAAATGTTAATATCGCCGACGATCACCCTCATTTAATCGTAGCGTCCAAAATCGTGCGCACAATTAAAATTCAGTAATTATGCAGCCCTAACTCCCATCATACGCATCATGTAAGCGTTTTTATAATTTTCAGAATCCTAAAAAAAGACATATGTGTTCTTGTCTCTCATAATGATTGTAATTGGTAGTAAAATTTCCCCCCCAAAATGCAGTTCCCCTTTATGCTGGGGCACTCTTAAATTGAGGTGCCACTCTATTTCTAAATCCAAATCAAATCAAACTTTATTTTTACAGCGCTTTTCATACATAAAAGAAATGCAGGGCAAATTGCTTTACAGACTTAAAAACAATACCCCGTTGATCCAGAGCCCCCATTATCGTAAACACAGACAAGCACGGACACTGTCATAACGCAAACACACGCACATATACACATATGAACAAATTAATGCATGTCTCCATAGTTCTTAGCTAAAGTATACATGTCAAAAAGTTAAATGTTGTAAATCACAAGTTTGTGCTCTAATTTGTCTCTTAGTCTGAATTTAATCTTGAATTTTTAAATGTAATATGTATGTATTGAGATGTGTGCATGGCTGGATGATTGTTATTTAACCCTAACTGATTGTTGAACAACCATTTCCAAACACACATCCTGTGGCCGTTGAAAATATGTTCATCCTAAATATGACAAAAGTATTGTCTGTATTTGTCATCCTGTCTTGCAGCGAAGATTGCAAAACATGAAGTCCAGCTCGGCAAAGTCTTGTACAGCCACTGCAATGCTTACTCTGTCCTAAATTTCGTTGGAGAAGGCTACTTTGGAAAAGTGGCACTGTGCAAAAACGTGTACACTGCGCAGACTGTGGCTATCAAGATCCTGAAGCATGAAGCTTCTATCAAACAAGACCACGACAGAGAGCTGTTAATGCTCAAGAAGATCACTGCCTTGGATCCTGACGACTCCAACATGGTCAGGTTCTATGAGCACTTTGAGCATGAAGGAAACATCTGTCTGGTGTTTGAGTTATTGGACTGTAATCTCATCGATATGATGGAGGAACGACAGCGTCAGCCGCTGTCACTAGATGAAGTTCGTGTCATTGGCCATCAGCTGCTGGTGGCTTTGGAGTCCCTGAAGGTTCTTGGCATTGTCCACACTGACATTAAGCCTGACAACATTATGCTTGTTAACAGGAAAGACCAGCCGCTGAGAGTGAAACTGATCGATTTTGGTAACGCCATTTCAGCATCCAAAATTAAGAGAGGGTTGGATATACAACCGGTAGGATACCGAGCTCCAGAAATCACGCTCGGCCTCACTTACAGCGAGAACATTGATGTCTGGAGTGTCGGCTGCATCCTGGCCTTCCTCCTCCTGCCCGGAAACCTTTTCGGTGTAAACTGTGAATATCAAATGATAAAGCGTATCGTTGGGCTTCTGGGCCAGCCAGATGACCATGTGCTGCAGACCGGCAAATACACTGAGCAGTATTTTGTTGAAGACGAGGACGTTGGCTATTTTCATTATCGATTCATGACACCAGAGGAGTATGAAGCAGCCAACAACATGAAACCAAAAGAGCCCAATAGTTGCAAACTACTCGCTAAACCACTGGAAGATCTGATTTTGCCCCCCCTTGAGGGAGAGAGCGCAGAGGGTGAGCTTGAGGACAGGAAAGCTTTCATGGATCTGCTGACAAAAATGCTGCATGTGGACGGGAATCAGAGAATCTCTGCCGCAGAAGCCTTGCAACATCCTTTCATCACAATGACTCACCTGGCCGACACTGCCAGGAGGAGCCTCCTAACACCCAAAGACGTCCTGTCAGAGGAAGAACAAATCTCCCCCCCGAATCCAAAGGGTGCTAATGGATCCAACAAAAGCATTTTGAAGAGAATACGCAAATTCTTCCGTAGAATTACCTCTTCATTTTATCGCAGGCCCATGCTAATGGACTGATTATTTCTAACCACCAACATATATATATAAACATATATATATATATACTGTTTCCCCCAGAAAATGTGTTAGCTAAGGTGGTGTCTCTCCGGCGGACAGACCGGGGAAGGAGAGGGTGGGTAGGTGTAAAGATCGGTGTAACTCGACCTGTCGCCATCATGTCTCCACCTCGTCGCTGCCACCACAGCCTGGTAGGCAATAGACTACAGACTGTGGTGACGTAGGTCGACTTTGTCGCGTGAAGAAGCCTAACATTTTTGGTTGTGTTTTCGGCTCTATTCGCTGAATGGCGATATACAATATGTATCTCGATATTTTTTCCATAAAGTAAAAACAAAACAGTCCTAGTTACCTGAGATACTAAGTATGTCATTATTATGCCACATACTGACATATGTTCAACTCATCATGCTTAATTCATTACAACATTTGGGAAGCCTGTAGTTAATTTGCATTTTGTAAATGTTATATTTTTATCAACATGTGATAGCAGGGACCCTGCCATTCAAAGCTAGGCTGCTACATTACTAATGATAAATGTAACTATAGCTGCAAAAATAGTACAATAGCAATAGGAAAGACTATTCATCCCTGAACACCATGGAATTCATGTAGGCTTTATGATGCAGTTACATTATTATATCAACTATTAGACAAAAACTCTTCATTTAACATAATGTCCTTTGTTGCTGCTTCAACACAGCTCAATCAACACAGAAAAAGGTCAAGTGAAATAACAGACAGACAGAGCTTAGCTGTCCGTAACACACACACACACACCGCAAAATGAGCTAAAGTTACGCTAAAAGCTAATAAGTCTTCACCTCAAGGACTGCCGTTTATGTTTCCAGAACGTCAACAGGCTCATAGTAATGTTACTAGTAGCTGACTGGGAGGTGTTTATTATCATTTGGGGAGAGTCTGCTGCCTGATGCTTACCTGCTAAACACCTATCTGCTCATCAAGACGCTGGAGCACTGACTCAATGCGCTCTGAGTACACATTGCTGATTGGCTGTTACCGCTCTCAATACGCACTGCTGATTGGCTGTTACCACTCTGCGTGTAACCAATCAGATGGTTCTGTGCGTGGGACAATGCTGGGTGCTGCATAGAGGACTGACAGAGACAGAGGCAGTAATAAGCGGAGCAGCTTGTTAAGACTTAAGCTTAGGCGGGCGGCGGCTCTTTGTTGTTAAGGCGACCGCCTTAGCAACAAAGCGCTGCGGGAAACCCTGAGATGTATATATATATATAAACTAACTTGCACATTTATGTGTGTGTGTATGTATATGTATATACATATATCATATATTTAATGTATATATACATTTTTGATTAAATATTATTTTTGTATTAAATGACAAGCAAAATAAATAAAATATGCATTTCTTTTGTGCACTTCTGCAGCATCAACTATGCAACTTTAGTTTTTCAATCAAGTGTTATATATTTGATTAAAAAAGCAATCCGAAATCTGTTCATTCTTGCACTAATTTTTTTGGACTTCCGTTCGTCATTCAAATATGGGTGATGTGGTGCTTACTGCTGTGACAAAGTAAGAGATTGTAGTATATATGTCCATGATCCCCAAAAGGGCATTGTAATCAATCACATGTCATACAGACAAGAACAAAGTGCAGAACAGATTGTAATAAAATGTTGCAAAAAAAAAAAAGATTTGCCATGACCCTACATAAGAGTTTTGGACTTGTGGTTATCTTCCTGAGCTTGATGTTTTTTTCATTCTGGCGCTCTTCAATTTGTATCTGTACTTACTATGTTTTCATTTCCTGCCATGTCATCTCTGGCCTGAGCACTGCCTCCCGTACCTGTTCCTGATTGGCAATCAGGACACATTTTATGCCAGCCATTTTCCGCTGGACAAGGTCAGATTTGTTCAGTTTGTTGCTACCTTTTTGTGCACTCCCTAGTGCCTAAGGTTTATTTGCTGCATGAGCCCTCATTAAATGATATTTTACCTGGGCTATGCCTCCCGTCTGTGCATCCTGGGATCACGCTTCAAGCTTAGCTTGCACAAACTAGACATTGTTCCTACTAATGTATTTTTAGGTAATATTTTAGTACCTTCAATATCTATTGTAGGGTATGTGTGTCAATTATAATTTTACATAAGCTTTTACAAAAATAAGCGTATACATATATAACATTTAATTTTATTGTTAGGTGAAGTACAGTACCGTGCAAAAATTAAAACTCAAGTGGAGTAAATATTACAGTATTTCATAATGTCATTGAGTCAATTCACGCATTTACAGTCAGTGGAGAAAGAAAAAATGATGAATCTAATGTCTTTTAATTTTTCACAATGCTGTGTAATGGAAGTGTATTTTGATTATTTTACAAAACTACTTAAAACAATCAAATCAAACTGCCATACAGTTGTTGTGGAACAACTCGCCCACTGGTTGATTTGAGAACTGTTGCAAGAACTCTCCCAGCTCATCCAACGAGAACTTCTCCACCCAATTGTCTGCGTTGTTCCTGGCTGCGGCGGCAGCCCCCTGAATGGGCTTGTCGTTGTTGTCCAAACAGCAGAAAGCATTCCACAGGTAGTCTGGGATGTTGACACGCTTCACGTTGTTCTTGACGATCCAGTTAGTCGCAGAGGGAATGGCACCGACCAGAACGTAGACCTTGGAGCACTTACTGCGGAAAAGCTCAGTGAGCTGAGACTCATGGATTCTCCATGCATTTTGGTTCAGTTTGGGGTTCTGAGGAACCACATTGGTGAGGGTGAAAGTGGCATTACGGCCAGGGACTGTCATGAAAGTAGGGAGAAAAAGTGAGATTTAAAAGACATGTTGTGATTATGACCTAATCATACAAATATGAGTAGGGGTGTCCAAACTGTCGAAAGTATTGTGTGTATCTGACCCTATCAGTATTCTGTGAGCTTCAGTGAGGTGCAATGGCTGGATCATAAGTTGTTGCTAAGTGAATGTTTTTATAAATGGCAGATCATTTAACAAACCTGCATGGTGTCCATTAGGGTTAAGGTGACCACGATCAAAGCCAGAGTGCGTATAGTCCTCATTGAGAGCTTGTTTCTCCCCTAGGTAGATCCCAGGATGGTCTCTCCCCAGCCAGTAACCATCCTTCATTTCAGCTTGCCAGGATTGGTTTACCAGCTATACAAGAATCACAAACTGTGAATATTGACGGAACACCAATTGTTGAACACTTCACACATTTACTACTATATTTCTATTTAGAGAGAATATTCTGTGTGATAAGTCAATTCAGATTTTGTTTTACCCCTTATCCTTGCTTAGTGTCACAGGAGAGCTGGGGTCTAGCCCAGTTGACTTTGGGGCGAGAGGCGGGCTACACTCTTTAAAGGTCACCACTCAGAGGGCACAAATAGACAACCTAAGGACAATTATGAGTCTAAGGGCCTGATCTACTGAGACCCTAAATAGCATGTGTAAACTATAAAATTGTGTGTCTATTAGTGGGTGTGTTGTGGGTGATCTACAAAGATTGCATAAATAATTGCAAAAATGGTGCCCTATTTAAATGAAGTTTTCCAATGTATACTGGCTGTCACCGTGGAGACACTCATTTCCCTCCACATTTATGTTATCATACGTTCCAACCTGTGGCGTTTCGTCATGTTGTTGACATGCAGCACACCACCTTTTTTGGCTTTATTGAAGTACGACCAAGACAATAGAATCATTTTTTAGCACGTTGAAGGTATGCTCTGAAAGGTGCTGCTGCTGATTGTGATGATGTGCCTAGAACAAGGGTTCCCATTACGTCGATCGCGAGCTACCGGTCTATCGTGGAGGGTCTGCAAAGCATGCATTAAAAAAATAAACCTAAACCTTTATGATCATCAATCGTTACGACGTCACTTTCGTCACTTGATTGGCATTCACGGCAGCCCAGGGTCTTCTGAGATGACGCTGGCTGCTGCGAGATCATTATTAGTAAAATATGATCGAGAGGAGGGCGAGAAACACTTTTTTTTCCAACACTTTCGCGCCGTACCTGCTGTCAAAACCCTAAAGACAGACTGCACAGTTGCTGTCTTCACAATAAAAGCCCAGCTTCATCCTGCCTGCGCTAACAAAATAAGAGTCTCAGAAAGCTAGCGTGCACAAGATAGCAAGCTATGGAGTTTGCCGTCAATGTATTTCTTGCAAAATGTGTAAAAACAAGTATGGAAGCTGGACAAATAAGATGCCAAAAACTAACCACTTTCATGTGGTATTGGACAGAAAGGAGGACTTTTTTTCTCCTCCATTCGAAAATGTTGACGTTATCAGCACTACAGTCGGATTCCAATCATTGCAAGTCATCAGAATCAGGTAATACACCAACTTGTATTCTTGTCTTCGTGAAACAAAGGAATCTGTGTTAAACATGCTTGTGTTATCATTAAACGTGTTAACAAAAACCTCTCTTTCTTAAATAATTAAATATAAATTATATATATGAATGAGGTAGATTCCTTCGACTCGGTCAATTGAAAAGTAGCTCGCCTGCAGAAAAATTGTGGGCACGCCTGGCCTAGAATAAGTCAGAGTTAAGAAAAAGGATATATTTAAAATACGTTTTTGATACCATTAAGAACTATCAGCAAACATTAAAACCAATTAAATTTGCTTTAATCAGTCACATACTTTAAGTCAGGGATCTAAAGCATGCGGCCCGCAGACCAGATTAGGCCCGCAAATAGTTTAAATCCAGGCCACGAGAGGAGTTTGCTAAGTGTAAAATTGAGATGCATTCTTAAATTAAAGAAACTGCTGTTCTAAATGTGTCCACTTGATGTCGCAAAACCCATTATGTTAGGCAAGCAAATAGTTTAGACATGTATAGTATAGTAGGCAAGCACGTATACTAAGCAAGAGGTACATGGTAAAGCGGAGCTGCGAACAGTTTTTGGTCCAATAAATCACATTGCGAGTGCTAAATGATTATATTTGCATCTCCTTTTCCCAGTAATGTGAGCATTCTGATGATCAGCATATGTACTGCATATACTTGAAGACAGACACACTAAATTGATTGTGCTCTATTTTGCTGATTTAAGAGACAAAATCCTCTGCACACTTGCTTAGTAGATCAGTTTTTTGTGAATGCAAGCTTAGTAGATCAGGGCTTTAGTATTACTATTCTCAGGGCAATCAGGGCTTTAGTATTACTATTCTCAGGGCATTGACCGTAGACTGTCGAAATCCTCATTGTCATCAGTTTGTGTTCACAGATTTAGACATACACATCTCTAGTCTGAAGGCCTGGTCAAGGATCTATGGGATTTATCCTCTCAGTCTGAGCAGTGCACAACTCTTTGTGACAAAATTGGAGTAAACCCACTCAAGAGCGGGGAGAAAATGCAGGTTCCACACAAATAAGTCTGAGCCAAATGCAACAAGTCAAATGTGCTGCTGTTTTACATAAATATAAATAGGAATAAAACAATCAGGCATACATACAGTAATGTTATGTGTTATATTGTATAGACATTTGCAATTCTATTTATTGGTTGAAAAACCTGCAATTCCTAACAATCCAGCAAAAAAAATTATATTGTTTTTACTGATCATCTATTGAAACTGTGAAGTTTGAAAATTAATGCAATCAACAATGGGTGCTGAATCATTTTGAGAGTATTTTTATCATTTAGTGTGGCACTAACCTGAGGCTCTACAAACCACCGTCTCTCCCTCCCACCTCCATTGCTGGGCTGGAAAATGTATGCAGAGTAAACTGCAATACGACGGTTGGTGTCGTACAGCGTGGCAAAGTGATACCTGGTAGTGCAAAGATAATCAACAATTTTACATTAATTGGATGAAATGTGAACATGCCTCGGTGCTAAAAGTAAAATCGACCATACAACTGTCAACTATCCTAATACAGTGCGATTAGTTCTTGTACACTCCTGTTTTTGCATAATTTACTTTTCCACAAAAAATGTCAACTACATTTTGCCAAGGTTTTTGCATACTGTCTCGTTTATCGAACGGTCAAACCATGCGCGTGACAAACTGGCCTGTTTTATTCCAAATCATTCTACTGTACTTTATCGAGTGTCCAAATAAAGAATCCAATGCGCTCGTGACTTGTTTTTAGTGTTTTGTTATATTATTGTGTACGACTACAAAATAACACCCCATGGAGCCAATTTACAAACCCTCATTCCACAAACTTTTCGATTTACGAACCAGAGGTTGAATAACATTTAGTCCGTTTGATTTATGTGCAGTCTCAGAGTACAAATGTGTAGCCCGGCAGAATAGTCAGTGTGTGGTCTCGGTGCAGTGCTGTTGTTAGCTACAAAGTGCTACTTTGTTTGATTTTTAAGTGGTTTTTAAGCCTCTTTAAAACATTTGTCTAGTTTTGCTTGCTGAACATGGGTCCAAAGTAATAGACGTGTGACGTAAGGTTTGAAAAATTCAGGAAGTATCCACAGCGTTGTCGACTCCGTCGCCCCCTTACTCCCCTTCTTCCGCCGCACACCAGGAAGAATAACCAACAATGTCGGGTCTATTTATTTTGTCATCCTAATCATTGTAGCGACATGGCTGTTAGAGTTGTTTGTGATTTCAGACTGTGAGAGCACCACAGGGCTAGTGACAGTCTGTGTGTGTCGGCAGGACGGCTGCATAGAAGGAGGACAGTTCTACATAATGTTTTGATTTTGTTAATAAATAGAAAGTTCATCCATTTTGATATATAGTGCTGTGCAGTGTTTTATATTGTGTTCAGAGTGTGCCAACTTTTACTTTTACTACTGGATTTTTGTTGAGTGTAGGAGCCATTATTGATGTGTACATTTCTTCAATAAACTGACTTTTCTATTTACGAACTCTGTTCAAGAACCACTTAATTTGGTAAATCAAGTTTCCATTTTATCTATTAGTTGTAAATGATCTGTATGTGTTAAAGTTTGTCATGGTGTCCAACAGGGTTCCGTGCTTGGACCATTAAAATTCAGTCTTTACATGTTTCCCCAATGCTGTGTGCTCACTAAAACCCTCTATCCTGTATTCACTATCTACCCTCTGTCACTCTACTCAGACTCTGTCTCAGGGATTCTCAAACTCTGGTACCTGGTACACAGGCTCCATCTAGTGGTATGCCAACAAATGAATTAAATATTCGAACAGTGTTACTGTTCAAAGGGTATGTAATGTTACAGTGACCAAAAATATTAAATTAACTTGTTAAATGGAACCTCTGCCTTATTTTTAATTTATTTATTTAACCTATTAGGCTACTGTACTTTAATGTTGTTGATGTGTTTTCTGAGGTACTTTTTTCTTGCCTCGGAGGCCAAATGCTTGCTCAGGTATATCAAGGATGTGGTTGCCTGCTCCATGCCCAAAGCTAAATCCTAAACTGTATCCTTCTCCCACTGCGCTCATCACTGTCTTTGCCAACAAAATTCTTTAATAATAGATAATAAAAGCGATTTAATTTGTCATTTCTATTCATTCTGCTTTGTGCGGAGTATGTAAAGTTTCACTTAGTCTCCCAAAAAATTATTTTTTTGTTATTTTTTGGGGTCTAGAACAGATTGATTGAATTCATAATATTTATCATGGGAAATATAGCTTTTTTTCAACTGACTTTTAGATTAAACAAAGATATATTTCACTCCATACAATTTTCATTTTACCTGTTGGCAAAGCGTTGGCAGAGGCGTACAGTGCCAGATGTAGACATATGGTATTCTGGTACTTTTCTGCTATGGAAATATTCCATGCATTCTGGCACATCCTGGGGAAAAAAGCAAGTAAATTAATAGATATACAGGGGGAAAAAACATGTTACCAAAGGATTTAACACAAGGGGTGCCCAAAATCTTTTTGCTCGCCTAGGGTTGGCTTCCCAAATTTAATTGTAACATCCCGTTTGGGGATGGCGTGGCGCAGTTGGGAGAGTGGTCGTGCCAGCAACCTGAGGGTTCCTGGTTCAATCCTCACCTTCTCCCAACTTGTCATGTCCGTTGTGTCCTTGAGTAGGACACTTCACCCTTGTTCCTGATGGATCGTGGTTAGGGCCTTGCATGGTAGCTCCTGCCATCAATGTGTGAATGTGTGTGTGAATGGGTGAATGTGGAAATAGTGTCGAAACGCTTTGTGTCCCTTGAAGGTAGAAAAGTGCTATACAGGTAAAACCCATTTACCATTTATGGTGGGGTTGCATTTTACTGCGTGGTTGTTCTCCCAGGATGCAGACGGAAAACTCCGGACAAAGCGTGCAAGTAGGATATGATTTCATGTCCATAAATCCCTTAATAAAATACAAACATACCGGAAACAAACAAGGGATTGTGTGCCGATTGCACGGGAAGCTAAGGCTAGACTTTGCACAGGTATCTTGAACAAGGAAACAGGAATAAACCAACGTAAATGTTGCATACAGCAAACAAGGAAGCCAGACAGTGTGTGGCGAACAACGTGAATAAGTAGCTCTCTGATTAGTGCCAGGCAGCAGGTGAGCGTGCCAAACACTAATCAGAGGCAGGTGGAACTAATCGGCACCCATGGTAACCAAAACACAAACCCAGGGGTGCTCAAGACAGGGACTGAGGGAGTTCAAAACTAAACAGAACATGATCTGGGCAACGTATCCTGACAATAATACATATTTTTTAATGCCGTCTCTTAAGGTCAAACGATCACTGATGGTTAAGTAGTTGTCCCTCCCTATTTGCAGACAACGTGCTGTGTGTAGGGCCCCGTGGTTCGTCCGAGGCCCCATTTTGAATAATCACACGTAAAATAGCAAAATAATGAATGACAGGGCGCCTCATATGACATTATACCGCAAACCTATCCAGGCTCCTTCTTGCGCTGTCACTGACAGAGGTGGGTAGTAACGCGCTACATTTACTCCATTACATCTACTCGAGTAACTTCTGGGATAAATTGTACTTCTAAGAGTAGTTTTTATGCAACATACTTTTACTTTTACTTGAGTATATTTATAGAGAAGAAACGCTATTTTTACTCCGCTCCATTTATCTACATTCACCTCCAACCCTTTTTTTTAATCGATCTATTAATGTTTCTCTTGGTTTTTCAAAGTAGGATCTACGCATGCCTGCGTTTCACCAATCACATGCAGTCACTGGTGACGTTGGACCAATCAAACAGAGCCAGCCGGTCACAGGACCGTCACACGTAAAACCCGACTTAAACAAGTTGAAAAACTTATTGGGGTGTTACCATTTAGTGGTCAATTGTGCAGAATATGTACTGTACTGTGCAATCTACTAATAAAAGTTTCAATCAATCAATCAAAAGTGTAAAGGAAAAAAGACACTTTTTATTTCAACTGTACTTCCCGTCAAAAGCCTAAAGACTGATCGCACAGTTTCTGTCTTCACAATAAAAGTGCCGCGCCATCGCGCCTGTGCCAACAAAATAAGAGTCTCCGAAAGCCAGGGCAAACAAGCTAGCAAGCTACGGAGTTTGCCGCCAATGTATTTCTTGTAAAGTGCATAAAAACGAATATGGAAGCTGGACAAATAAGATGCCAAAAACTAACGACTTTCGTGCGGTATTAGACAGGAGGAACTTTTTTTTCTCCATTTGAAAACGTGGACGTTATCAGCACTACTGTCTGATTCCAATCAATGCAAGTCATCAGAATCAGGTAATACACCAACTTATATTCTTGTCTTTACGAAAGATAGGAATCTATATGTAAACATGCATGTATATTCATTAAAACACCTTTAACATGTGAACAAAAACGGCAAAATAAATAAATATAAATGATGTACTGTATATATAAATGTATCTATATATATATATATATATATATAATATGTTTGTGTATTTATATGTATATATGAGGTAGATCACCTCGACTTGGTCATTTATTAAGTAATAATTAACATTGAAAAACTTATTGGGGTGTTACCATTTAGTGGTCAATTGTACGGAATATGTACTGTACTGTGCAATCTAATAATTCAAGTTTCAATCAATCAATGCCTACTGAGCCTATGGTGCTGTTAACTTATTGTGGCTCAATGTGCCTTAATTTTTTTTATTTTAATGTGCTATTATTTAATATATATGATTGTTTTAGTTGCTTAAAAGATATTCCTGGTTCTGAATTTGCTCGTTGCTATTTTTATGTTTTTGTGCATTATTTGTTACCGTAATCATTAAACAATCAGGTTACTCATCAGTTACTCAGTACTTGAGTAGTTTTTTCACAACATACTTTTTACTTTTACTCAATTAAATATTTGGATGACTACTCCTTACTTTTACTTGAGTAATACATCTCTAAAGTAACAGTACTCTTACTTGAGTACAATTTCTGGCTACTCTGCCCACCTCTGGTCACTGATAAAACATAATAGCAAATTTTTACCTCGACATTTTCTTCTATGGCGCACAGCATTGGTGCACTCATCTTGCAAGGGAACACATACTTACTGGATTCGATCTCTGGAGGTATTGGTTTGCAAATTTATATTGTACTAAAAAATATATTATTGAATCATTTATTGCTCGTGAAATAATTTTCGTGCAAAACATGCATCAAAATTAAATCAAGTTGAAGTGAAATAGTACACAAAATGTTTCACACCAATAAAAAAAGTGTAAAAATAAAACTAAATTCTGCTTATGCACCCAATTTAGCCCCACTCCTCTAAACATGTTATTTGCACTAATTAAAGGATATTTGTGTTTCACAATTAAAAATTGCTGTGTTTAGCCTCTGGGCGCTTAGCGTATGTTAACTTTGGCCCTCGGAGGTAAAGTGTTTGGGCACCCTTGCTTTAGAAGCTATTGAATAATAAACACAAACCTCAAATTGTCCCACAAGGTCTGCACGGACAACAAAGAAGAGCGACAGAAGACTGCACAGAGTTACCAGTGTTTCCATTTTGGGGCTTATCGGTCTCGTCTGGCCTAGAGTTAAAATGAATAACATGTGTCAAGAAGGATAGAGTTAGTTTAGAGTTGGGGTTAGGAATGGGGTTGGGGTTAGGTTAGGTTAGGTTAGGTATACAGGGGTTAGAATGGGGTTAGTAGCTGGGCTAATTTGAGTTAGGGTTAGGATTTAGTACAGGTCTTTTCAACTACAAGACACTTTTCTAGAAAGCTAAGAGCAAATTTTTTTCCTATTTGTCTTTTGTTTATTCCTGTAGTGGGAATTTGATTTTTCTTCTATTTATTTGTTAAAAGTATGGATTTCGGGGAAACAAATAGCCTTATTTACAGTGTAATACAAAACTGGTAACTCAGTCACCAGAATATTACTGTAAAATTAACAAAGCTACCATTTCTCCATTTACAGTAATGCACTGTAAAAACAACAAATGTAGATTTTAGGCTAAAACAAATGGCATCTCAGTCCCCAGAATTTTATTGCAAAATCTACAAATTCATTTATTTACACTGAATAAAATGGAAAAACAATGTCACTGTTATTTTTAAGGTGAAACTTGTTTTTTAAACCTTGAAATCTACAGTCTTTACAGTACAACACTGTAAATGGTAAAATATTCCGGTGACCAAGATGCACGTTTTTTATCTTTATAGTGTATACAACAGGAGCGCTTGCCGCTTAGTTGTTTGTACTGCAAAAAGGTAATCAAAGTAATGAGTAAATGAAATGTAAAAAATAGAGAAATATCAATATACCAGTTGAATAGCCCAAATGATGAAAAAGAGAGGACCTAAAATGGTACCTTGAGGCACTCTCTAGTACAGGGGTCACCAACGCGGTGCCCTCGGGCACCAGGTAGCTTCTAAGGACCAGATGAGTAGCCCGCTGGCCTGTGATAAAAATAGCTCAAATAGCAGCACTTACCAGTGAGCTGCCTTTATTTTTTAAATTTTATTTATTTACTAGCAAGCTGGTCTTGCTTTGTTAGACATGTTTTAATTCTAAGAGAGACAAAAACAAATACAATTTAAAAATCCAAGAATATATTTTAAAGACTTGGTCTTCACTTGTTTGGATAAATTCTTTTTTTTTTTTACTTTGCTTTTTAGAACTTTCAGAAAGACCATTTTAGAGAAAAAATACAACCTTAAAAATGAGTTTAGGATTTTTAAACACATATACCTTTTTACCTTTTAAATTCCTTCCTCTTTTTTCCTGACAATTTAAATCAATGTTCAAATATTTTTATTTATTTTTTTATTGTAAAGAATAATGAATATGTTTTTATTTAATTCTTCATTTTAGCTTCTGTTTTTTTGTCGAAGAATATTTGTGAAATATTTCTTCAAACTTACTATGATTAAAATTCAAAAAAATTATTCTGGCAAATCTAGAAAATCTGTAGAATCACATTTAAATCTTATTTAAAAGTCTTTTGAATTTATTTTTAAAAATTTGTTCTGGAAAATCTACAAGAAATAATGATTTGTATTTGTTAGAATTGTAGCTTGGTCCAATTTGTTATATATTCTAACAAAGTGCAGATTGGAATTTAACCTATTTAAAACATGTCATCAAAAATATACATTTATTGTGAGAAATCATTAAGATGATCAGTGTTTCTACAAAGATAAATATCATTAATTATTAATAATAACAGAGTTAAAGGTAAATTGAGCAAATTGGCTATTTCTGGCAATTTATTTAAGTGTGTATCAAACTGGTAGCCCTTCGCATTAATCAGTATCCAAGTAGTAGCTCTTGGTTTCAAAAAGTTTTGTCACCCCTGCTCTAGTATAACTAAAGTTGACTGCATCTGAAATAAACAGGCTACAGCAACACCTTAGTTCCATAAATCACATTCCATAAAAATGTGTCACTGTCAAAAAGTAGAGGACTTAAAGGGGTGTCTTAAGGAATGCCTTAGTAATGTGAATTAGTGAAAAAGTTTGGACCCAAGTTTTCAGGATTTAACCCGTGGGCTGCAAGTTGAAAGATTGAAAGGTTTGGATAACCCTAAATATTTGATACTTATGTATGTGTTGTCCAGTCTGTACACATAAGTGAATTGATAAAAATAATAATTCACGATGTCAATTCAGCAAAAAAAAAAAAAAAAATACACACGACCGTCAATATTTTCTTCCGCTGGTGTTTACTCAAGTGTGTGTGTTCTACTTACCTCGTGTCACACTCACTAACTGCCACAGTGCACTGAGGTGAGACAGACTTACATATATATGACTACACGTCACCTTTCACCTGGTTAGTCTACTTTGATTATCTAGACCTACGGCAAACGCGTGATGATACAGTTTGTGTGCGTTGGAAAAAATAGAATCAAATACAATTTTAATAAAGCACGTTCATACTATTACATTTTTATCCGGTTATGGTTGAAATGGTCAAAATGACCGGTTGTGGGTGCTTTGGTGAAATTTATGGAAAATATAAACAATATTCTGCCAGCAAGGAAATATTTGTGTTGTTTTCTTAAAAATTCAATTTAATTTCACAACTTTTTACATAGCTATTAATTAATATTAGTTAATTATATATATATATATATACATATATATATATATATGTATATATATATATATATATATATACATGAGAACTCATTGGGTCGATTTATTTGTAAAATGAGAGCTCTCGGTTATCTCTTCCTTCATATGTTGTTTTCCCAACGATCACAGCACAGGTGGTGCACTAACTTCACTCAAAGCTCTCGCACTTATTTGCACTTCAATCTGTCATTAAATATCTGGCAGACACCGTGGAAAAATGTTATTAAAATCAGTAAATAAACCCGTTATAGCCCGATGCTGTGAAAAGGTGGTATGAATGTGAGTGAAGCTTCACTTGATGAATATTATAAAAGGCAAAAACAAAATGCACATTTGTATTGGTCATAATAAATGAGCTGGAAGTCTTACATATAATCTGATCAACATAAAGTTTCAAGAGACACTTTTGTATTGAAGAAAGCAAAACATATTCTCTATACCAGGGGTGTCAAACTCATTTTAGCTCAGGCCCGCATGAAGAAAAATCTATTCCCACATTGGTGAAATCATGGCATAATAACTTAAAAATAAAAAACTACGACAACTTTAGATTGTTTTTTTTGTTTTACTTTGGCCCAAAATAGAACAAGCACATTCTAAAGATGTATATATCACAAATAATCTTCTTGACAAAAAACCTTAAGTAGTTGAAAACTCTGAGGAAAAAATTGGTGCAGATTCAAAACACCTTGAAGAACACAATGAACTTCGACTTAACCTCAGTGTATCTACAAAGCAATTAAACTATAAGTGACAGCCCATCTCGGATTGAACAAAAAAAACTAAATAAAGCACAAATAAAATCTATTCTATGTATCAACTACCTCATTTGTCATTTCCACACATTAATCCAGTCCTAACCCAACAAACCATACAAACTGAGGTAGAAACTAGGTAGAAAAAGTTGTATAAAAACAATACAATAGAATGTACTATTAACAACTACGCAGGTTTTATTAGGTAAAAAAGTAATATAATAATAATGTACAGCATTTACCTTGGATATTGGATTTATACGGTATCTCCTTCCTGCTGCTTCTCCATCAAACACACCATCTTTTTCATATTCTTATGGAAAAACGTCCGCCATTTAGAGGTTATTTTTCACATAATTAGTAGGCATTAGCAAGGTATTCTGCTTCTGTGTGGTGCAGACTGGCAGTGCTACGCTAGGTACATCCTCACCATTTTTGAATTATTTATCTCTTCAATTCAATGAATATCATCAGCCTCTTCCTCTCATCACTGTCTTGCACACTCACTTTCTTCCTTTCGTGGTTAGAAAAAAAAAGTATTGTCGATCATTAGCTGTAAGAAAATGCTAGCAACTAGTACTTGATGTTTTGGACCCATATTGGGTTCACTGTGACATTCCAAAACGCCAGGGATAGTCAACCGGCCAAATCAGGGCCGGAAATGAAACAGAAAAAGCCCCCGAGTTCAGTTCAAAATTTGAGAGACATACTTTTTTGCAGCAAATTCTTAAAATCACTAGAGTGCTCCTGTGTTATGGAAGAACTTGGTAAACACATTGGCAGATCCTTGCATTGACATTTTAACCTTGCTAGCAAACACTGGGGTCCAAACTTGTAATTTCCATAACTGAGGTGTTCCTCAAGGCACTCCGTTAAGTCCATCCATTTTTTTGTGATGGGATTTATGTAACTTATGTGTTGCCAAAGATTGCTAACTTCAGATGCAGTAAGTAGTCATTTGTTCAATTTTTGTTGTTGTATTAGTGGCGTTCCTCAAGGTTCCATTTTAGGTCCTATCTTTTTCATCATTTGGCCTATTCAGCTTGTGGTCTGAAAGACTTGTGAGAGACTCACATTTTTTGTGGCAGATTCTGAAGAACTCTCGAGCAAGTGTGCCCAAACTTTTTGACTTGGTGGCTAAAAAAACTTGCCCGTGGGCCGAAAGCCAGGCCGGAAATGAAAAAAGCATGTAAAGTAACTATATGTATATATATATATATATATATATATATGTATATATATATATATATATATATATATATATACACACATACATATACATATATATATGTATATATTTCTATAGACATATACATATATATATATATATATGTATATATTTATATAGACATATACATATATATATATGTATATATTTATATATACATATACATATATATATATATATATATATATATATATATATATATATATATATATATATATATATATATGTATATGTCTATATAAATATATACATATATATATATATATATATGTATATGTCTATATAAATATATACATATTTATGTAAAAGTTTGACTCCTACCTTGTTTACTTCCTTGACAACCTTCTTAAAGTTTTGTCTAGTTTTGCAACAACCTTCTTAAAGTTTTGTAATCAATAAGAATATCAAGCAGCTAAAATAGGCCAAACATGGATAAGTGTGGAGGGAGTGTTTTACATTTTTTCCATCATGTACTGACATTTTTTTTAGGTCTTTTGAAGTTTCTCATAATATCGACAATGTTCAGTGAGCAGTTTTCATTATGTGTAACAATGTTTGTTGACATAGTCCCATTTTTTAAATCATTTTTTTGCACTATGACAAGGGAAGGTTGTTTGGATTGTGTCATATAAGTAAACACTGTGCTATTATCTCAAAGTGCATTCAAGGGTCATTTATTGGATTTATTCAAATCGTCCACATGATGACATCAAATATGAAACCGCTCAATATTTAAGATTAATTTCAAAGCACTCCGTGGAGCAATGCTTTCTTAAACATATGACGTCTCGTGGGTCAACTAGAAGAAGCTGGTGTCCTCACTTGGCCCGCGGGCCATAGTTTGGACACCAGTGCTCTAGAGTGCTGGCATAGAAATGATCTTTGCCTATGGTGTTTCGCAGAAAGTCCTTAAAAACAGCAGAGTGCTCCTGTAACTCTGATACAATAAATAGACCAACATCAAATGTCTACGATAGAGTACACTGGTTCTCCGGAATGTACAAAATATTCAAAATAAGACTAAAAGTGAAGAAAGAAGTCTGCCCCCCTATTGATAGCTTACTTGTAAATGTGGCCCCCAAAACAAAAATGTGGATGAATATCCCTGCTTTAAAGGGGAACATTATCACCAGACCTACAGTATGTAAGCGTCAATATATACCTTAATGTTGCAGAAAAAAGACCATATGTTTTTTTAACCGATTTCCGAACTCTAAAAGGGTGAATTTGGCGATTTAAACGCCTTTCAATTGTTCGCTGTCGGAGCGATGACCTGTCACCCGTGACGTCACAAAATGAAGCAATCCGCCATTTTCTCAAACACATTACACACACCAAGTCAAATCAGCTCTGTTATTTTCCGTTTTTTCGACTGTTTTCCGTACCTTGGAGACATCATGCCTCGCCGGTGTGTTGTCGGAGGGTGTAACAACACGATCAGGGACAGATTCAAGTTGCACCAGTGGCCAAAAGATGCGAAAGTCCCTCCTTTGTTCTGCACACTGTACCGATGACAGCTATGCTACAACAGAGATGGCAAGAATGTGTGGATATCCTGCGACACTCAAAGCAGATGCTTTTCCAACGATAAAGTCAACGAAATCACAAAGGTGAGTTTTGTTGATGTTATTGACTTATGTGCTAATCAGACATATTTGGTCACGGCATGACTGAGAGCTAATCGATGCTAACATGCTATTTAGGCTAGCTTTATGTACATATTGCATTATTATGCCTCATTTATAGCTATATTTGCATCCAGCCTTTCCCTCCACCCACATTTAATGCCAAACAAACACATACCAATCGTTGGTTAGAAGGCGATCGCCGAATTCGTCCGCGCTTCCTCCGGTGCCGCTGTCTGTCGTGATATAGCTTCAATTTCTTCTTCAATTTCGTTTTCGCTATCTGCCTCTACACTCCAACCATCCGTTTCAATACATGCGTAATCTGTTGAATTGCTTGCGCCGCTGAAATCCGAGTCTGAATCCGAGCTACTATGCTATACCTTTCTGTGCTATCAATCAATCAATCAATCAATCAATGTTTATTTATATAGCCCTGAATCACAAATGTCTCAAAGGAGTGTTCAAACCATTACGACTACGACATCCAGTGGGCAGGGAGAATTCACACCCAGTGGGACGCCAGTGACAATGATGACTATGAGAAACCTTGGAGAGGACCTCAAATGTGGGGGGGGGACCGAAAGCAATGGATGTCGAGCGGGTCTAACATGATACTGTGAAAGTTCAATCCATAGTGGCTCCAACACAGCCGCAAGAGTTCAGTTCAAAGCGGATCCAAGACAGCAGCAAGAGTCCCGTCCACAGGAAACCATCCCAAGCGGAGGCGGATCAGCAGCGTAGAGATGTCCCCAACCGATACACAAGCGAGCGGTCCATCCTGGGTCCCGACGAGCGGTCCATTCTGGGTCTCGACTTATCCGCCATGTTTTTCTCTGGTGGCTTCACGCAGTGACGTCACAGGACAATAGACGGGTGGATATAACGACGGTTAAAATCAGGCACTTTGAAGCTTTTTTTCGGGATGTTGTGTGATGGGTAAAATTTTGACAAAAACTTCCAAAAATAAAATAAGCCACTGGGAACTGATTATTATTTTTTTTAACCCTTCAGAAATTGTGATAATGTTCACCTTTAAGCCAACTCATGACGGAGATGCCTTCAACTCAATTCATGCTTGCAGGCCAAAGCATAACAATTTGTCAAGAGCCAGCTCTTGTCTCAAAACACTCTAAGGTACTACTGTATATTATACTAATTATTGCTATGCGACAATAAAATATCTGGCACCTTGCGGAGTGTTGATAGATGTCGACCCTGCTGCTGCAACAAACAATCATGCTTCATTTAAGAAGTTGTTGAAAGTCAGTTGAAGTAAAAGTGCCAAGCTAAGCTTGAATTATGTTGATTTGAAATAAAGCCAAAGAAAACCGCACAGTCCAGTCCAAACAAACATTGGGGATTAGATAAAGTAAGCAAGGGCTTTATTTAATCAGCCCTGCATTTTCCCATCACAGCACTCATTTTTCACATTAATGACTGCATAAATCTGACTGCTAGGCATGAGGCGACTGGACATGAAGTTGTCACTTTGTTTGCGCAGTGTAATTGTTTTATTATTACGGAATGAGTTGAATATTTAATGATCCGTGCTGTTTTTAATTACGACTTGTTTCCCCTCCTATGTAAACACTATAAACAAGAAAGGGCAGACAAATAATAAAGCGCTAAATATATTACAATTATTTGCACTGATAAAACTTCACAGTATTATACAAACAACATGAGAGAGACTCAATTCAAAGATTCAACAAGCATTTGGTATTATCCAACACTACCTAGTGTATTTTTGGGGCATCTCGATTTAATAACAATAAACTGACTCAATACCTGCATGTTCATATTTTTTAACCTGACCTCAGAAAGGTTGATGTTGCTTCTGTTGGCCTCTAGGTTGCAGTGTTGAGTTGTGATTATCCAGTACACCGGCTTGTTGTTTCTTTTAAATTGGTGTTGCTGGTTATTTAAGTGCTCAGCAACCATGCAGGAAAACACACTCTAAAATCCATGGTACTTTACTGGTTATCAACACTAATATAATAATACTTTTGTCTCAGTCGACGGACTAAACACAAAATCCATAAAAAAAACAATACAATCTTGAATGACTGACTGAACCTTTGAAAAATAATGTTTTGTTTTATTTTAATCATAGAAAGAACCAAAAAAAAAAGAAAGAAAAAGAACGGTAGTGATAATAGTGTTCAATTAAACGGTGCCCAGAATTGAATGTACATCAATTAATTAGCACATTTTAATATTTAATTGAACTGATTTGGTCTGTATAGATTCACTGATGACGCTATGACATTTAATGTGACTTATTTTTATATAGCACTTCTTCTCCAGAGACTCAAAGTGCTTTACATAGTGAAACCCATTATCTCCATCTTTAAGCTCCATTTAAACCAGCGTGGGCGAAACTAGGAGCAGGTGGGTAAAGTGTCTTGCTCAAGGACACAACGGCACTGTCTAGAATGGCCGAAGCGGGAATTGAACCTGCAACCCTCAAGTTGCTGGCACGGCAGCTCTACCAACCATACCACGCTGCCCCAAAACATGCTTTGTTTAAAGTGCCATGTTTTTATGGCACATTGTATAAATAAAATAGACAAAATAGAACAACAAATATGGAAACATAGTAAAAACAAATTTTAATACGGCATGCTTCTTCTCCACATCAAAAGACGCCGGATGAAGGGATCCGGACGCGTTTAGGGCATGTACAACTGGTAAGAGGCCACAGGAAAGACCTAGGACAAGTTGCAGAAACTATGGGCCTGATTTACTAAAGGTTTTTGTGTACTAACAACATGCAAACCTGTTAACACGTGCAAAACTGATCCACTAAACGTGTGCAAAATCAGTTGTGTCTTAAGTGACCAAAATAAGGCATGCGATCCATTTTGTGTCTCCGTCTTCATTAGATAGATTAGATTAGATTAGATAGTACTTTATTTATTCCGTCAGGAGAGTTCCTTCAGGAAAATTACAATTTTCAGCACAATCCCATTCAAGATCAGACAAACATTAAAGGGAGACAGAACAGGATCGCTGACGGGTCTGCCGGCTTCCAGCACCCCTTACAAAAAAAGATGAGATACAGGTAAACAAGAGGGGGAGAAAAAAATAGAAGATAAAATAAAAAAATCGGTCTTAGCCTGGGCCCAGGAGAGGGGGTGCAGACTGAGGCCAAGGGAAAAAAACAACAACTCATAGCCATAGTACATATCCCTCTTACATGTGTGTAAGAGGGAAACATCAAACATCAAAGAACACAGAGGACATTAAAGACATTAAAGCAGCAGATACAACCAGACACTTCTACATACAGCTATGAATAAAAAATAAAAGAAACATATCCACTGTGGTGGCCTCTGCGGTGTTCCACGCCATCGTCCGCTGGGGTGGAGGGAGGATGGCCAGAGACAGGAGCAGACCCAACAAAGCAACCAAGACAGCCGACTCCACTCTCGGCCAGTGTCCAGTCCGCATGGATGAGCGATGATACGTCCAAGGAGACTGAGGTGTCCGACACCTGCTCACCCAGCCACGACACCGCGAAGCCTCTCCGTCCCAGCGCTCAGTGCCAGCTCCGCAGCCCTGTCCCCTCATCCGCATCTCCTCCAGTCCCTCCAAACCTACTCCGGTGTGGCAGAGACCCAGCAGCTGGTCTCCATGGCCCAAAGGCTCCCGGGAGGCAGATCCAGAAGTCCACAAAAAAAGCACCACAGAGGTCACGAAAGTGACACCCCTTGTCACACAGTCCCAAAGGGTCCCGGACCAAAAGGCAAAAAAATATAATAACACATGAAAACAAGAGGGAAACACAAAAGGATGATACAAGAGCACAGAGCTCCTGCCTACAGCAGCCACTACAGCAGCGCCATCTTGGAAAAAAATAAAAAATAATAATTAATATGCAGAATAGATGCTAATCATCAAAACACCTACGATACTGGTAAGAGAAGATGCAGATATATTACACAGTAAATAAATGTGATTCACCAACACTCTTCACTGTTTTGCGAGCACTATTTTGTGTTCTGTTTAGCAAACTGAACGTTACATACATGGTTGCAGAATCAGTGTTCGTGCTGCAACGGCAGACAAGAATCCTCCGTCCTACGTGTGCATATAAACATTTAGGACGGTAGAAATAACACATACTAGACATACCATTTCAGCTACATTATTTTATAATTTTATAGCTGCTATAGGGACTTAATGAGCTGATTAAAACAAACTAATTTGATGTGTTCTGTTGTCCTTTATTTTTTTTTAATGACGTATACATTTCACGTATAATATATATTATCAAAATGGGGATCATCGTCTATGGAGATGATCATTTCATTTTTCAGCATGATCTGGCACCTGTCCACAGTGCCAAAACCACCAGTAACTGGTGTACTGACCATGGCATTACTGTCCTCGATTGGCCTGCCAACTCCCCTGACCTGAACCCCATAGAGAATTTGTGGGGTATTGTGAAGAAGAACCTGAAAGACACCAGACCCAATAATACAAATGAGCTAAAGGCCGCTATTGAAGCATCCTGGGCATCCATAACACCTCAGCAATGCCACAGGCTGATTGCCTCCACTGAGGCAGTAATCCGTGCAAAATGATCCCCAACCAAGTACTGAGTGCATTCATTGACATTTTCAAATGTTTGGTTTTGTTTTGCTGTTATAAACCTTTTTTTTTACTTGGTCTGGGGAAATATTCAAATTTTTTCGAGATAGAATTTTTGAGTTTTCTTAAGCTGTATGCCATAATCAGCAATATTAGAATAATAAAAGGCTTGCAATATTTCAGTTGATGTGTAATGAATCCAGAATGTATGACATTTTCATGTTTTTAGTTGCAATACAGAAAATAAAGGACTTTATCACAATATTCAAATTTTCTGAGACAGTCATGTATTTAGCCCTAAATCATAAGCGTCTCAAAGGGCTGCACAAGCCACAATGACATCAGATCCCAGATCTCACATAAGGGCAAGAAAAAACTCAACCCAATGGGATACAATGAGAAACTTTGGAGGGGACCGCAGATGTGGGGACCCTTTATTTTGTATCTGCGGTGTTTGCGGGACAATGACAAACGAGTCAGAGGCCGCTGATGGACCCTTTGCCGCACTTTTGGCACCCTTGATGAAGAAGTCAGCTGTTTGTGGCCACTGTAGATTTATTTAGTGAGTACTGTAGTATATTTGTATATCATACTATGTATTTTTATAGTAAAAAAAAAAATGACAATACTAATAATGATCAGAACTAGAATATTCAATATTTGTGCTCTTTACTGTACTTCACATCACTCAGAGCACTGGTACTTTGTGTTTGTTGTCACACACATGCACACACACACACACACACACCCATGCACACACACGTCTCCTCTGTTTAATGGGGAAAAATGACTAAATAAAAAAAAAAAATGAATACATATTCAAATAATTACTTAATTGTGTCATTAAAACGGAATTAAATGGATACATGTTTTAACAATATTGGATTCCATCCTAATGGTAAATATATGATTACTTCAATGAATTAGTGACTAATATTTTGAATCATGTATGCTAAGTAAATTACATGTTAACAATATTACTTTTGTTTCAAATATGCATTGCTTGGATCCTTATTCATTTTGATTTTAATTGTTTAAAACGAATAAAACATCCAACTTCAGTATCTCATATGTGAAAAATGATTTCCAACATTGTAAATAAACACCCTAAGGATGTAGTCACAACTAGTCAGGAACTTACTGTAGTTTTGACGAGTAAGGTCCGGTCTGGTACACTCCAAGCAAGCCAAGAAAGTCAGTGGAAAACATTTGCATTCAAATCAGATAAAAATCTGATAATTTTGAAGGCCACAGAGTACAAACCCTGTTTCCATATGAGTTGGGAAATTGTGTTAGATGTAAATATAAACGGAATACAATGATTTGCAAACCCTTTTCAGAGCATATTCAATTGAATGCACTACAAAGACAAGATACTTGATGTTCAAACTCATAAACTTGATTTTTTTTTTGCAAATAATAATTAACTTTGAATTTCATGACTGCAACACATGCCAAAGTAGTTGGGAAAGGGCATGTTTACCACTGTGTTACATCACCTTTTCTTTTAACAACACTCAATAAACGTTTGGGAACTGAGGAAACTAATTTTTGAAGCTTTGAAAGTGGAATTCTTTCCCATTCTTGTTTTATGTATAGCTTCAGTCGTTCAACTGTCCGGGGTCTCTGCTGTCGTATTTTACGCTTCATAATGCGCCACACATTTTCGATGGGGGACAGGTCTGGACTGCAGGCAGGCAAGGAAAGTACCCGCACTCTTTTACTACGAAGCCACACTGTTGCAACACTTGTCTGTGACAAAAGTTTTTGTCACAAACCGAACAATTGAATGTTTTACCTCCTGTGTGTGTGCTCATGTGTCGAGTCAAGCTTTTCTTGTGAGAAAAGTTTTTGCTACAAACTGAACAGTTAAAGTTTTGATCTGCAGCGTGAGTTGCCATGTGTTTGGTTAAACAGATCTTTGAAGCAAAACCTTTACCACATACTGAACAACTGAATGGTCTTTCTTCCATGTGAAGAAAGCATGGGCGTCCATGATAACGTTGCTTGGATGACAACATATGTTGCTCCAAAACCTGTATGGACCTTTCAGCATTAATGGTGTCTTCACAGATGTGTAAGTTACCCATGCCTTGGGCACTAATACACCCCCATACCATCACAGATGCTGGCTTTTCAACTTTGCGCCTATAACAATCCGAATGGTTATTTTCCTCTTTTTTCTGGAGGACACCACGTCCTCTGTTTCCCAATATAATTTGAAATGTGGACTCGTCAGACCACGAAACACCTTTCCACTTTGCATCAGTCTATCTTAGGTGAGCTTGGACCCAGCCAAGCCGGCGGCGTTTCAGGATATTATTGACAAATGGGTTTGGATTTGCGAAGTAGAGTTTTAACTTGCACTTACAGATGTAGCGACCAACTGTAGTTACTGACAGTGGTTTTATGAAGTGTTCCTGGGCCCATGTGGTGATATCCTTTACACCCTGATGTCGGTTTTTGATGCAGTACCGCCTGAGGGGTCAAAAATCAGTAATATCCTCACTTACGTGCTGTGATTTCTCCAGATTCTCTGAACTTTTTGATGATTTTACGGTCCGTAGATGGTATAATCCCTAAATTCCTTGCAATAGCTCGTTGAGAAATGTTGTTCTAAAACTGTTCGACAATTTGCTTACAAAGTAGTGACCCTCAACCCATCTTTTCTTGTGAATTACTTAGCATTTCATGGAAACTGCTTTTATACCCAATCATGGCACCCAACTGTTCCATATAAGTGTTTGATGAGCATTCCTCAACTTTATCAGTATTTATTGCCACTTTTTCCAACTTCATTGTCACGTGTTGCTGGCATCAAATTCTAAAGTTAATGATTATTTGCAAAAAAAAAAAACGTTTATCAGTTTGAACATCAAATATGTTGTCTTTGTAGTATATTCAACTGAATGATTTGCAAATCATTGTATTCCGATTATATTTACATCTATTTCCCAACTCATATGGAAACGGGATTTGTACTTTTAACAAAGTAAGAATATAACATGTTTTTGGTAGAATTAAATCTCTGGTTGGGAAAGAAAAAATAGGTCTTTATTGTCATTGCATAAGTACAACGGAACTTTGTTTTCAGCACAAACCCGTTCAAGATTAGACAAACAAACAGTGTACATGGTTACAGAACAGGAACGCTGATGGGTCGCCACAAGGTTCCCCCGTAAAAGATGGGAAAATGGTTAACGCTGGGGAAGGATGAGTAAAAAAAACACAATCTAGACTGGGCTCATAAGGGGGCCCAGTCTGGAGTGGGAAAAAATTCCCATAGCAAGCACATATACATATTACAACGTACATCTAGATATATCTAGCAACAGAGGGGAGGGAGTGGGGGGTCATGGTGGCAGGCTGCAGCTCTCAGGCGCTGCCCATCCTTCCCTCACCCCTATGGGATTTACGTGAAGGGCGCGTTGGATTGGGGGTGGGGTACATGTGTGTGTGTCGTATATTTTTGTGGATGCATGTGATAAGTGTACGCCTCTGTCTCTGTTCCGCGGCTTTGATGTTGTGCAGCCGGTAAGTCCAAAGTCAACAACAACAGGTGTGTTTCCATGCGAGACAAGAAGGGAGTTTGTTGTGTCTTTGCCGCACTGTCCTTCAGGAGAGTCTCGAAGCCAGGGAAACAATCCAAGTTAGAATGTTTTGTATACGTTTGAAAATATAATTTGCTTTTCACTCTAAATTGTTTATAACTGGTCCTCAAAATCCTGAGGGGCAGACAGCCCGGTGTGATCCAAAATCACAAGAGTGTCCACAGTTCTTCCCGCATCCTCCACTCATTTGTGGCAGCTTTGGGGTACTTTGAAGACTGCCAGGAACTTCCATTTTGTCGAAAATCCAGAGCAATCAGCAGATGTCCTGTTGTCATAATTCCGAATAGATAGATATCTTCACGAGTTCGCCTGAAAGGGTCTCCAGGCACGCGGCACTCCTTCTTCTCCCAAGAGTCCGTCGTGTGTCCAGCAATAACTGCTCCGTCATGAGAAGCAGGTTCCCTCAAACCCAAGATCTTGTCAATTTCGTTGAGGCCAGTTAAATGGTTCCAATGTTTAGATTTGGAGAACAGTGCATAAAGAGGCATCAAAAAAGTTAAGACAAGGCAAGACAAAAAAAGCAAGCAGGAAAGATAAGGGAGAGGAAAAATAAATGAATCTCTGGTTAATGTTGGACAATTATTCCTTCTGAAGTTGATGAGGCGCTCAACATTAATGTCCTGTGTTTTCAGGTTATTGAAAGATGTACTTTCATAAAAGTAGTAGAAGAGTCTACAAAACCCAAAACCAGTAAAGTTGGCATGTTGTCCATCCATCCATCCATCCATTTCCTACCGCTTATTCCCTTTCGGGGGTGCGGGGGGCGCTGGCGCCTATCTCAGCTGTGTAAATCGTAAATAAAAACAGAACACAATGATTTGCAAATCCTTTTCAACCTATATTCAATTGAATAGACTGCAAAGACAAAATACTTAACGTTCAAACTGTTATTTTATGCAAATATTATCTCTTTTGGAATTCGATGCCTGCAACATGTTTCAAAAAGCCTGCACAAGTGGCAAAAAAGACTGAGAAAGTTGATGAATGCTCATCAAACACTTGTTTGGAAAATCCCACAGGTGAACAGGCTAATAGGGAACAGGTGGGTCCCATTATTGGGTATAAAAGGGACGGCGTGGCGCAGTGGAAGAGTGGCCGTGCGCAATCCGAGGGTCCCTGGTTCAATTCCCTCCTGGTACCAACCTCGTCACGTCCGTTGTGTCCTGAGCAAGACACTTCTCCCTTGCTCCTGATGGGTGCTGGTTAGCGCCTTGCATGGCAGCTCCCTCCATCAGTGTGTGAATGTGTGTGTGGATGGGTGAATGTGGAAGTAGTGTCAAAGCGCTTTGAGTACCTTGAAGGTAGAAAAGCGCTATACAAGTACAACCCATTTAAAAGCAGCTTCCATTCACAAACAAGGATGGGGCGAGGGTCACCACTTTGTGAACAAATGCGTTAGCAAATTGTTGAACAGTTTAAGAACAACATTTCTCAACAAGCTACTGTAAGGAATTTAGGGAGTTCACCATCTACGGTCTGTAATATCATCAAAAGGTTCAGAGAATCTGGAAAAAACACTGCACGTAAGCAATGATATTACGGACCTTCGATCCCGCAGGCGGTACTGCATCAAAAAGCAACATCAGTGTGTAAAAGATATCACTAAATGGGCTCAGGAACACTTCATAAAACCACTGTCAGTAACTTCAGTTGGTCGCTACATCTGTAAGTGCAAGTTAAAACTCTACTATGCAAAGCAAAAGCCATTTATCAACAACACCCAGAAACGGTGCCGGCTTCACTGGGCCCGTGTTCATCTAAGATGGACTGATGCAAAGTGGAAAGTGGTCTGATGAGTCCACATTTCAAATTGCTTTTGGAAACTGTGGACATTGTGTACTCAGGGCGCAAAGTTCAAAAGCCAGCATCTGTGATGGTATGGGGGTGTATTAGTGCCCAATGAATGGGTAACTTACACATCTATAAAGGCACCATTTATGCTGAAAGGTACATACAGGTTTTGGAGCAATTTATGTTGCCATCCAAGCGACGTTATTATGGACGCCCCTGCTTATTTCAGCCAGACAATCTCAAGCCACATGTTACAAGAGCGTGGTTTCATAGTAAAAGAGTGCCATTAAATTCTGAGTTAATGATTATTTGCACACAAAAAAATAAGTTTCTCAGTTTGAACATTAAATATCTTGTCTTTGCAGTCTATTCAATTGAATATAAGTTGAAAAGGTTTTGCAAATCATTGTATTCTGTTTCTATTTACGAATTACACTACATGCCAACTTCACTGGTTTTGGGTTTTGTACAACAAAATCTAAAATTAAATATTTTTTTATATTCAGACACATTTGTAAGATACAATATATCCTCCTGAGAATGAGTGTCCTATGTGGTAGACTTCTGTTGTTGTTGTATTTTCCTTTTGTCAAAGGTATGTATGTCAGGGGAAAAGTATATAAACCACAAAAGTTCGCCGTAGGACGCTGGCTCTCAGGGGGATGTAATTTTTTAAATTTTACTCTGAAAAAATATTCTCTCTGTCATCATTTTCCCCAAATATGTTTGGAAATCAGACATGTATTGGAGTTCTTGTGAGAAATCCCTCTTCTCCCCATGCGCCGCTCAGCGCAGGGATGGCCCCTGGCATAAACACTCTATGTGGTTGTGTGGGCCACATGATCATGGCGACCCGTCACCCTAGATCACAGGTGTCAAACTCAAGGCCCGGGGGCCAGATGTGGCCCGCCAATTCATTTTATTTGGCCCTCAAAACCCTGGAAATAATATGTATCAATAAGGTGTCTTACAAAATATATTATTTCTTTCTATTTTGGGTGAAAAAAATATCTACAACCTTTTAGTTGCAAATGATATTACTTAAATATTGTCTAAATTATGCAAAAATATATAATCAAACTAAATACTAATAATAATGATTTCAAAGCAAGTTATCCATCAAATTGGGCAATGTAAAGGTAGTAATAGATTTCATGGCAAAATTGTGAAAATTACTGTGATTTTTGCTGCATTTTTCTCTACATGGAATAAACCTTTTACTGTATTAAACTCTGTGCCATTTTGGCATTTACATAATACACCGAAAAATCTACAGTTGTTAATTTGCGGTAAAAAAAACTAAACAAAGAACAAACTGGCAGCTCAGGTGCCAAAATTTTACAGTTAATTGTAGTTCTTTTATTTACAGTCAAAAATGGAATGCACATTTTACAGTAAAATTCTGGCAACTGAACTGCCTTTTTCTTTTTTTACCATATTAGCAGCAGTACTGTTTTTCCATTTACAGTAAAATACAAACAATTTTGAGCTGAAATTATTGCAATTTGCCATATATTTTTTTCATATATTAGTTTAAAAAAAAATCTACAAATAAAATCCATTAAACAATTGGGTAATAATTAGGGGTGTGGGAAAAAATCGATTCGAATACGTTGTGCGATTCAGAATTGATTCTCATTTTAAAAAAAATAGTCTGTCTATCTGTGTTGGCCCTGCGATGAGGTGGCGACTTGTCCAGGGTGTACCCCGCCTTCCGCCCGATTGTAGCTGAGATAGGCGCCAGCGCCCCCCGCGACCCCAAAAGGGAATAAGCGGTAGAAAATGGATGGATGGATGGATTAAAAAATATATATACATATATATATATATATATATATATATATATATATATATATATATACTTGAATTTTTTTATTTTTTATTTTTTTTATCAATCCAACAAACCACTACACAGCAATACCATAACAATGCAATCCAATTCCAAAACCAAAACTGACCCAGCAACCCTCAGAACTGCAATAAACAGAGCAATTGAGAGGAGACACAAACACGACACAGAACAAACCGAAAGTAGTGAAACAAAAATGAATATTATCAACAACAGTATCAATATTAGTTATAATTTCAGCATAGCAGTGATTAAAAATCCCTCATTGACATTATCATTAGACATTTATAAAAAATAAATAAAAAGAACAATAGTGTCACAGTGGCTTACACTTGCATCACATCTCATAAGCTTGACAACACACTGTGACCAATGTTTTCGCAAAGATAAAATAAGTCCTATTTTTGGTTCGTTTAATCGTTAAAACAAATTTACATTATTGCAATCAGTTGATGAAACATTGTCCTTTACAATTATAAAAGCTTTTTTAAAAAATGTACTACTCAGCTAGCATGTAAGCAGACTGGGGTAGATCCTGCTGAAATCCCATGTATTGAATGAATACAGAATCGTTTTGAATCAGAAAAATATCGTTTTTGAATCAAGAATTGCGTTGAATGGAAAAAAATCGATATATTATCGAATCGCGACCAAAAGAATCGATATTGAATCGAATCGTGAGACACCCAAAGATTCGCAGCCCGAGTAATAATAGTATTCCCTGCTAGAAGCGACCCTCTGGGGCCAAACATAACTGCGACGTGGGCCTCAGTGAAAACGACTTTGACACTTCTGCCCTAGATAATAACCACCGCAGGTGTTTGCGTTTTCTACTTCATGGATACAATTCTATTTTGGTTCTGCTAAACCTTTATTTGGCGGTAATTGTACATGTCCTTTGTAATAGTTTTTATTCGGTTGAGCAGCAGTGTCCATAATTGCTCATTTAGCCTCACTTCCAACACTGTCATCATGACACAATTATGGCCCTATTTTTAAGATGAATGTACTGTTTAAGTTTCTACTGCAGCCAAACATTTTCCCTTAATATATAGTGTCTAAAAACATTTGTTTTTTTATAGGTTTTACCAATGTATTGTGTTTATTTTATATTTTCAATTAATGTCAAAGGAGCCTTGCAGTTTTGAATTGGCTTTACGGCGGTATCCAACTTTTGTTTTTCTCTTACACATATCAACCCTTTTTTTTTTTTTTTTACCTTTGACATTATTTGGAACACAAACACATGACAATGTAGGTCTTAAAGGCCTACTGAAATTAGGTTTTCTTATTTAAACGGGGATAGCAGGTCCATTCTATGTGTCATACTTGATCATTTCGCGATATTGCCATATTTTTGCTGAAAGGATTTAGTAGAGAACATCGACGATAAAGTTCGCAACTTTTGGTCGCTAATAGAAAAGCCCTGCCTTTACCGGAAGTCGCAGACGATGACGTCACCCATTGATGGCTACTCACATCCTCACATTGTTTTTAATGGGAGCCTCCAACAAAAAGAGCTATTCGGACAGAGAAAACGACAATTTCCCCATTAATTTGAGCGAGGATGAAAGATTTGTGGATATTGATAGCGACGGACTAGAAGAAAAAAACAAAAAAAAACGTGATTGCATTGGGACGGATTCGGATGTTTTTAGACACATTTACTAGGATAATTCTGGGAAATCCCTTATCTTTCTATTGTGTTGCTAGTGTTTTGGTGAGTTTAACAGTACCTGATAGTCGGAAGGGTGTATCCACGGGTGTCTTGAGGCCAGTGTCTGATGGAAGTCGACGGCAGCTGTACGGACGGCACAACCTCCGCTGATCTCCGGTAAGTGGCGACTTTTTACCACAATTTTCTCACCGAAAACTGCTGGTTGACATTTGGTCGTGATCCATATTCGCTTGACTCCTCTGATCCATAGTAAAGTTTCACCTCCGGGAATTTTAAACAAGGAATCACTGTGTGTTTGTGTGGCTAAAGGCTAAAGCTTCCCAACTCCATCTTTCTACTTTCACTTCTCCAATATTAATTGAACAAATTGCAAACGATTAATCAACAAAGATGTCCAAAATACTGTGTCATTATGCCGTTAAAGCAGACGAATTTTAGCTGTGTGAGTGTGCGCAGCGCTAATATTTACTAACAGTCCGTGACGTCACGCGTACACGTCAGCATTCCATGACGTTTTCAACAGGACACTTCGCGGGAAATTTAAAATTGCAATTTAGTAAACTAAAAAGGCCGTATTGGCATGTTAATATTTCATCATTGATATATAAACCATCAGACTGCGTGGTCGATAGTAGTGGGTTTCAGTAGGCCTTTAAGTGCCATGAATTGATTAACGTGGACCCCGACTCAAACAAGTTGAAAAACTTATTCGGGTGTTACCATTTCGTGGTCAATTGTACGGAATATGTACTGTACTGTGCAATCTACTAATAAAAGTTTCAGTCAATCAATGAAAAAGTCTAGCCACATGATAGTCTGGTGAAGTGTATTGTGGTACTGTGAGGAGAGTTCAGGCACAAGACATTTTATTTATCAAATCATTTTTTTGTGGAGTTTGTATTTATTTTTTTATTTTTTTAAAGCCGTCCTGCTGATGGGGGTCTCAATTTGAAAAATTCAATTCATTCCAAAAAGGACATTTTTGAAAAAAATTCAAAACAGACAACTCCAAACAAAGTTTCTCTTTTCAAAAGCAGACTTATTTTTGCAACCTGGCCCTAGAAATTCATGCAATGATCATTTTTTTCAGAGAATTGCTTATTCCATCACTTTAATTATTTAATTTGATCCATACTAACAACTTTTCTGGGTGATCCCTGGACAGGGGGATCCAGGGTTCACATGACATCATTTCATTGACAGCTGCATCACAAGACAACAACAATGACTTTTTCAACTGCAGGGAATGCCGCCATGTTGGATGACATCATCAAATTGAGATGCACTGATTGAGCCAGAAAGAGAGCTTGATGTTTGTTTCTTTTTTTTTTCTTTTTTTTTTTGGCTAAATGTTCTTTTACTGTTTTGACTAATAGGCTCATTGACCAGAGTGTTTATTATTCCTGTATGCGAAGTTATTAATTTTAAACACACCTATAGTGATATATGCTAACTATTAATTTTATTTGCTGGTTAAATGCATTTAATCCAGGAGATGACGGATGATGGCGCATGACAATACAGCTGGTGAGTGCACCATACACTCCATCCATCCATTTTCTACCGCTTATTCCCTTTCGGGGTCGCGGGGGGCGCTGGCGCCTATCTCAGCTACAATCGGGCGGAAGGCGGGGTACACCCTGGACAAGTCGCCACCTCATCGCAGAACCAACACAGAAAGACAGACAACATTCACACTCACATTCACACACTAGGGCCAATTTAGTGTTGCCAATCAACCTATCCCCAGGTGCATGTCTTTGGAAGTGGGAGGAAGCCGGAGTACCCGGAGGGAACCCACGCATTCACGGGGAGAACATGCAAACTCCACACAGAAAGGTCCCGAGCCTGGATTTGAACCCAGGACTGCAGGACCTTCGTATTGTGAGGCAGACGCACTAACCCCTCTGCCACCGTGAAGCCCCACCATACACTCACTAAGCATTATTTACCCATTACTAGTAATTAGTCAACAAAAAGGCAGGAACTACGTCAAAGCAGGGTATAAATGCAAAAAAAAAGGAAATGATTTTCCATTAAATGTTGCTGCTGTGTTGTTCGAAGGTGGTGTCGAGTCTGCAGTTCCAGATCCCTTCCTCGTCAATCCTTTTGTGTTTTAAAGTCGTTATTGTTGAATGTCGATGACTCCATTAGTCCGTCTGCTTGCATCACCTTATTTTTGTGTTTCGTGCGACTTTTATTGTCACGTTTACCGTTTGTTCGGCTTCTTGAGAAACTTAATTTAACTTGACACTGTGGAAATTAAGTGGACGTGATGTCTCGTTACATATTTATGGCTGCTGCAAAGACAGAATTCCATCCCGCACTTTCCAATCGTCTCCCATTGTCCAGCCTCATTCATTTTTCATCTTTTCAATTCACTTTATTCCACATGTGTTCATTTTCAATATATTTATGCATGAGGCTTCCTTGCGTCACTCCTCAACTACTCTCCCCATTTTTCTAATTCCTTCATTTTTTCCTTCCTATCCTCTCTTTCCATGGCTTCGTCCTTTTGCCTTCCCTATCACCGCCCCCCCCCCCCCCTCCCCACACACACACACATCCCCCTTTCCCATTACAGTAATCCATCACTCCTCCATCAGCCACCATGCAAACAGGCCTCCTGGTTGCCGTAGCAACCACCTCCCGGCCCAGCACTGCACTGCCTTTTTCTGATTGGCTGGCAAAGCATAACCAGTCTCACTCTGTCTGGGAGATGTGGTAATTGGCTGGTAAGTCATACAACACACACAGACACACACACACACACACACAGACACACACACACACAGACGCAGACACATTTTCATAGATATCAAAAGGAAACTGGGGTCATAGTGATGAAGCTCATAAGGCGATGGGGCGCTCCAGGCTGTGCGAGTGTGTGTGTAGTCATGCCGTACAGTTTGTGTGTTATCACCGAGGCTTGGGGGTTTGTGGTGTTTTGGTGGTGGTGGCAAGGGGGTAAGACGTTGGAAAGGTTGGAGTGTTGCCATAAAGGGTGCAAGATTTATTTAAGAGCGGAATCCATCCTTGCCTTTATTCCCTCAAGGAAGCACTTTTGAGTCCTTGTGGTGTCTGGTCTGTGGACGGAGGCAAGAAAGAACCGAATTGTTGATGAGCTTGACTTCACGCTGCTGCTGCTGCTGCTGCTGCTGCTGCTGCTGCTGCTTGGTCGGGTCTGGGCAGCACAGGCGCTATGATGAATGTCTCGTCTGCAGGAGGGCATCACAAAGAGCAAAACTGGATGTGACCTGAATTGCAATGTTTGCAGGGGTTTAAAAAACAACAAAAAAAAACCCTAAAATTGTAGACCTTATTATAAGAAAATCAGTGTCATCCCTTCAATGTTTTTGTGTAACAGAAGGCATTGTTGTTGCTTTTTTAAACACCTTCAAAGGGTTATAAACTGCTTTTGTTTTTAATACTTAAAATGTTGCGATCCGCTTCCCGGATCACATCTGTTGTCTGTTTTTTGAGTCCTTTTTTGATTTTTTGATTGTTTGGAATCTTCCGGTGCTAAGTTTGTATGTGCACTTCCGGTTTTTGTTACCATGGTTCCTCATTTGTTCCACCTGCCATGCCTTTTTGACGCACACCTGATGGCAATTGTTACTTTAGTATTCAAGCCTGCAATCTACCTCAGTTCGTCCTTGGTTCGTTACTTGCTATATGCAACACGCACGTTTTGGTTTCTGTAAGTCTTTGTATTTTTGCTAAGTCTCGTCTTGGCTTCCGTGCATTCGGCACACTCATCTTGTACTCTTTGAACTCCATGCTAAATGTAGCATTAGCTTCCCGTGCATAGGCACGCACTTTGTTTTCTGTTTGCACCATTGCTCTTTTATCTTTTGTATATTAAAATCAGCTCTGACCTGCTATCCTGCCTGTCTGGTCCCACTGCATCCTGGGGTGATACCTTCGCACATCATTATGCGTTCTAAACGTGACATAAAACAGTGGTCCCCAACCACCGGGCCGTGGCCCGATTGGTACCGGGCCGCAGAAGAATTTTTTATTCATTTTTATTTAAAAAATAAAATATATATATATGTATATATTTTTTAAATTTTTTTATCAAATCAACATAAAAAACACAATATATACTTACAATTAGTGCACCAACCACAAAACCTCCCCTTTTCATGACAAAAACGTCCCTTTTTCATGACAAAGAAAAAAATAAAAAAATAAAATAAAAAAGGATTCCCCCACCCGGGCCGCAGGACAAATTATTAATCGTTGACCGGTCCGCAGATACAAAAAGGTTGGGGACCACTGACATAAAATATATTCATCCAGATGACATTTTGTTACCTGCATAACAGTAAGCCTGCAAGTCCAACTGCATGCAAAGAAATAACAGCACGTGTACAAAGTGAAGTGAATTATATTTATATAGCGCTTTTTCTCGAGTGACTCAAAGCACTATACATAGTGAAACCCAATATCTAAGTTACATTCAAACCAGTGTGGGTGGCACTGGAAGCAGGTGGGTAAATTGTCTTGCCTAAGGACACAACGGCAGTGACTAGGATGAATTGAACCTGCAACCCTCACGTTGCTGGCACGGCAACTCTACCAACCGAGCTAAACCGCCTAGTGAGGTCTAACCTTTTCACAGAGGGCCCATATACTGAAAAATCAAAGCAGGATACTGATATATAGATATTTTTTATAGGGATATTGTTTTTTTAGTTTTGCAAGCTCATTTTGAGTCAAAAGACAGCCATGGACGAGCTGTGTGTGGTTAGAAACATTCAAGAAGTATCCGCAGTGTTGTCGACACTGCCTCCCTTCTCCCGCTTTCTACGGCCGAACACCAAGATTATGTTAACCAACAAGGTAAAATGTACCGTATTTCCTTGAATTGCCACCCGGGCGCTAATTAATTTAAAACCTCTTCTCACCCCTGCGCTTACCAAGGGCATGCGGTAGAAGTAAGCATGCGCTATTTATTTTAAAACCTCTTCTCACTCCGGCACTTACCTAAGGTATGCAGTAAAAAATTGAGTGTGGGATGTAAGCTTGGACCTTAAATCCTACTGAACAGCTCTTAATCTTCTTCCCTTTATGCGATTTTAAATTACCAGTATTGAAATCAGCCTCCTCCATTTTGAAAATGATGACAGGGGAAGTGTCACTCGTGACGTCACGAGTTTGACCAGGCGGTAATACTAAGCATGCGCTAATTATTTTGGATCCCGGGCGGGGCACCGCTGCTGCGCACTGCTCCCCTCACTTCCCAGGGGGTGATCAAGGGGATGGGTCAAATGCAGAGGACAAATTTTACCACACCTAGTGTGTGTGACAATCATTGGTACTTTAACTTTAACTTATTTAAAGGCTAGAATATATAAATGAGTTTTAAGGTGAGACTTAAATGCTTCTACTGAGGTAGCATCTCTAACTGTTACCAGGAGGGCATTCCAGAGTACTGGAGCTCGAATAGAAAACACTCTATAGCCCGCAGACTTTTTTTGGGCTCTGGGATATACTAATAAGCCGGAGTTCTTTGAATGTAGATTTATTGCCGGGACATATGGTACAATACAATCGGCAAGATAGGCTGGAGCTAGACCGTGTAGTATTTTATACGTAAGTAGTAAAACCTTAAAGTCACATCTTAAGTGCACAGGAAGCCAGTGCAGGTGAGCCAGTACAGGCGTAATATCATCAAACTTTCTTGTTCTCGTCAAAAGTCTAGCAGCTGTATTTTGTACCAACTGTAATCTTTTAGTGCTGGACATAGTGTGACCCAAAAATAATTTGTTACAGTAATCAAAACCATATTCAATTGTTTTTACGACCTGCAAAATATGTGAAAGTACCGTCTAAACATCACAAAATGCCGCAATTTCATGAGGCCATTTTGAATATTCAAATCCAAACACCTTCGGCAATTTCCGTGTTTTTTGAGGTCGGATGACGTCGCGACGCCACTCCTGCACTCTGACAATGTTGTCAGATAAGTCATACTGGAAATACGCAAACATTGGAAAGGGAAGTGCTGTCTATCATTCACAATCCAATGTAAGACAAGAACACATATGCTTGCCTTGTGCATTCGAAATCGTAAATAAATAGCTAACAATAGAGTCAACAGATGGAGGGTCCTCTATTGCGCCAATAAAACCCTCTAAAAACATCCAGAAACCGCCAATAATATAACACTTACATGTCGTGACCTGACAATTAGCCAAATATGTATATGTTGACACATTAAGCTGGTCGCTTCTTTCGTTTCGTCTCAAACTTGCTAAAAGTACATTTTAGAGTATGATTCATGCATCTCTCACCTGGTAGTAGACAAATGTGGCCATGGATCGTCGACTTTGATATTCTGCAGGATGGTGAAAATGACGCTAGTTGCGGCAACTTTTTTTTAACTCTTTGTGAAACTATTGATTGAATCTTCATCTAAACAAAATTACTGTTAGCGCCACGTTGGTCAGCATCCCAGCGAGAGTGTAAATTGTACAGTAATTTTTTTGTTTTATTATGGTTTATTAAGGTTAGTTTGTATGTTAGGCACCTAGCAATGCTACTAATGCTAGTGTTTAAAATAATCTGCATCAGTTTAGCTCTCGTTTTCTAAAATTTATAGCGCATCCTATTTGTTTTCAGTCCCAAAAATAAAAGGTTGTGCATCACAATTTTCCCCTAAATAAAGTCTGCCTGATTAGCATTGTTGTTGATGGGGAAGGGGTCTGTGGTTCCGTCACGGATTGCGTGACTGGCTTTTTCATTATGTCTTAAAATGGCTCAGAAATATTTTGATGATATCTATTTCTTCAGTTTTTTAGTATCATAAATCAGACATACACTATATTGCCAAAAGTATTTGGCCACCTGCCTTGACTCACATATGAACTTGAAGTGCCATGCCATTGCTAACTCTTTAGGTTCAATATGATGTCCGTCCACCTTTTGCAGCTATTAGAGCTTCAACTCTTCTTGGAAGGCTTTCCACAAGGTTGGGGAGTGTGTTTATAAAAAAATTTACACCATTCGTCCAAAAGCGCATTGGTGAGGTCACAAACTGATGTTGTTCGAGAAGGCCTGACTCTCAGTCTCCGTTCTAATTCATCCCAAAGGTGTTCCATCAGGTTCAGGTTAGAACTCTGTGCAGGCCAGTCAAGTTCATCCACACCAAACTCTGTCCTCCATGTCTTTATGAACCTTGTCATGTTAGAAAAGGAAGGGGCCCGCTCCAAACTGTTCCCACATGGTTGGGAGCATGGAATTGTCCAACATGTTAAAGTTACTTACACTGGAACTAAGGGGCCAAGCCCAGCTACTGAAAAACAACCCCGCACCATAAATTCGATCATTTGGATGGGAGGCCAAATACTTTTGGCAATATAGTGTATATGATAATGGATTCAATATAGAGGGAACTTGTTTTTCCACTCTACTGGTACTTTAATATCAACATTTTTGCTTTTCCCCTTCATATTGTGACCTTTTGATCTATTATCCAAATGTTCTTTGCTTTTATTTCTAAAATGTGCAACGAGCCAATACAAAAAAATGTACATGGGTGTAAAATGACAACACAGACGAGGTAATTTTGATCACATCTTTTTAATGACAAAAAAAAAAAAATGAGTCAATGGAAGAAAAAATGTTGAGTGTTGAACAAACTTACAGAAAAAAGGACAGCAGTGAGGAGAGCATGGGAATAAAAAGTGTCTCAGAAGATTTGATCTTTTTCTCAAAGTAGAAAATACAAATTAAAAACTTTGTATCCAGGATTATTTACAGCAGACAAAAACAAAGCGCCCAAGCTTCCACACATAATTTTCTGCTTTTACAGTTATCTTTTTTTTCTTTCTTTTTTTTTTTTCAATTAAAAAGTGCAAGCAAGATCACAGAATGAAAATTTACAAGAGAGTGGCCACAAAAAAGCCTGTCAGACCTCGCCACCCCAACATAATTAAAGGTTTCATTGTACAATAGCAACAATGCCCACCTTATCAAATGGCCACCTTGCCCCTCTCACACAATCACTGACTCCACAACTCACTCCAGCATTAAGTGCCAGCAGGATTTTTTTTTTTTTTAATCTCAAAGTCTTTTCAGTTTTCATCATACATTCATCCCCAAAAATTCCAACAATACATCTAAATCAATTTCCGCTCCTTTTGTTTCCAAGCCGACTTCTTAGTGAAGACAAGTACATTCCACATTATGAGAGCACATTCTCATGAGAATTTAGTCAACAGCAGTATCTTGTTTTTCGGGTGCCCTTTTTGTCATGTGATTAATTTTTTAATGAAAATACTTATCTGCTTTTAATACACCTTCTTGGTTATCGTACGACAAACCAGTCCATTTGCCTGCGTATTTTTTTTGGTTTTGGTGTAAGGCTCCAAATTAAGCTACCATGGGGGCCAAAAAAAAGCTGCGAGTACCAGGACTTTGATACAAAAGATGAGAGACACGACTGAATTCAAGAAATGATGGTAACTACAGGGGTGTTAAATTATCGCGTTAAATGCAAATGATATATTTAGCGACTTCTTTTCTTAATCACGTTAATTCAATTTAAAGAGGCTGTATGCAACTTGGGTCAAGTTAAATTTTTTTCAACCACAAAATATGACAAAAAAACAACCGGCTACCTTGTGTTACCATAAGTGGTACGACAAAAAAAATTGTCAATGTCTATTTTTCACGATTAATAACTGTGGAATTAAAACTCGAGAAAAAAGTCAGTTTGCAGTCACGCTAACATTAGTAGTAGAGATGTCTGATAATGGCTTTTTTGCTGATATCCGATATTGTCCAACTCTTAATTACAGATCCCGATATCAACCGATACCGATATATACAGTCGTGGAATTAACACATTATTATGCTTCATTTTGTTGTGATGCCCCGCTGGATGCATTAAACAATGTAACAACATTTTTTTTAAATAAATCAACTCAAGTTATTGAAAAAAAAAATGCCAACATGTCACTGCCATATTTATTTTTGGAGTCACAAAGTGCATTATTTTTTTTTTACATGTCTCAAAACAGCAGCTGGGAATTTGGGACATGCTCTCCATGAGAGAGCATGAGGAGGTTGAGGTGGGCGGGTTTGGGGGGTATATTGTAATGTCCCGGAAGAGTTAGTGCTGAAAAGGGTTCTGGGTATTTGTTCTGTTTTGTTTATGTTGTGTTACGGTGCGGATGTTCTCCCAAAATGGGTTTGTCATTATTGTTTGGTGTGGGTTCACAGTGTGGTGCATATTTATAACAGTGTTAAAGTTGTTTATACGGCCACCCTCGGTGTGACCTGTATGGCTGTTGATCAAGTATGCCTTGCATTCACTTGTGTGTGTGAAAAGCCGCAGATATTATGTGAGTGGGCCGGCAAGGTTAATTGGCGCTCTGTACTTCTCTCTACGTCCGTGTACACAGCGGCGTTTTAAAAAGTCATGAATTTTACTTTTTGAAACCGATACCGATAATTTCCGACATTACATTTTAAAGCATTTATCGGCCGATAATATCGGGAGTCCGATATTATCGGACATCTCTACTAATGTTTGTTTGCGTGTGTCATGTGGAGTGTAGTTTATGTTCTCAAAATCGGATTGGGGAAGTCGCCTTCCAGTGGGTCCTCCAGACCACCAAGCATTTCCCTGCGAGCCCGTTTCATGGTGCGATACCATTTTATCTTTCAATGAAATGCTGTCGGTTGCTTTCCAGCAATTGTCTTTTTTTGGCTTGACAGGTACACTCTTTCTCTCTCTTACGCCTGCTGCTGCTTAAACAGAGACAGGTGATTAGATAATAAGGCCCACCTGGGCCATCTACGCACCCGTCGCAGACTTCGAGCCCGGTCCTGGCACACCCCGCTTCGCTGCAGGCCCGCAGGCCACGCCTCCTCCATAACTTTGGGTAGTTAGCAGCTGCGTAAAGGTTGCAAACAGCCTCTTTAACCCAGATAAAACAAAAAGGAACGTTTAGATAAACACAGAACAAAATGTACTCAACAACTGCGGAAGTTTTGTATGCTATTGTAGAGCATTTGTTTTGGAGAGCAGACTTCTACAGTATGTCCTGCAAGCTGCTTCTCCGTCAAACACACCATCAGCAGCATCTCTATATTTTCATGGATGAATGTCCCCTGTTTGGAAATGATTTTAATGTCCTTGGCTGGCGTTATTTTGCTTCAGTACGGTACAGACTAGCGGTTCGAAGTGTTTTGCCAAGCTGACAACGCGTCACTTTTTTGGGCAATTCCTTTCTTTAAGCCAATAAATATCTTCTTCTCAGCCCTGTCTTTCACACTCACTTTCTTCCCTGTCATGGTTGCAAAGAAAACATGATTATGTTTTACTTGCCGTTAATTAACGAGCTATCGACCAAGACGCGGGATGTTTTAGTCGGACCTTAAAGAACTTCACTGTGGCATTTGCCACGTCAACCGGCGGTGGGGAGGAGCCTCTTAACCTGAATTTTTGCCGGCAACCTGAAACATAATAATTAGCCGAAAGACAGCTTGTATCCTTAAAAAAATGTGTCTAACACCCAGAGGTGGGTAGTAACACGCTACATTTACTTTACTAACTTTTGGGAGACATTTTACTTTTCAGACTAGTTTTAATACAGTGATTACCACACCATGCCTACCGTTAAGCATGGTGGTGGTAGTATTATGCTCTGTGCAACATGTACCACTAGAGGTACACTGGCTCCATCTAGTGGTACGAAAAATAATCACTTGATTATAGTACAATGTTTAATTTACGATATTCAAACACAGTGTTAGTGTTTATACTGTGTGTAATGTTACAGGAGCCAACAATATTAAATATACTTGTTAGATAAAACCTCTGACTTGTTTTTAATGAATATTTGGGCCTACTATGCTACTGTATTTTAATGTTGGTCATTATGGTGGTTTTCTGAGGTGGTACTTGGTGGAAAAAAGTTAGAGAACCACTGTTTTAATGCGAAACGCTTGAGTGTTTTTGTGAAGAACAAACTGTAGTTTTACTTTGTTACATTAAGTTTCATTCAGATTTCATATCACAATTATATTAATTTGTGACCTACCAATTACTGCTTGCATATTATTTGGCTTGTGAGCGATAATTCTTCCCTCCGGTCACTGTCACATGACTCTTTTGCACCAATCCATTGTAAACACTATCAATTTTTTTTCCCATCCATCCATTTTCTACCGCTTATCCCTTTTAGGGTCGCGGGGGGTGCTGGAGCCTATCCCAGCTGGATTCGGACGGAAGGGGGTCTACACCCTGGACAAGTCGCTACCTCATCGCAGGGCCAACACAGACAACACTCACACAGAGCGAACATGCAAACTCCACATAGAAATACCCTGATCCCAGGATCAAACCCAGGACCTTCGTATTGTGAGGCACACCTACTAACCCCTGTTTTTTTTTTGTTGTTTTTTTTTATCATTTTAATTTAAAACTGTCCTGCAATGAGGTGGAGACTTGTCCAGGGTGTAGGCCGCCTTCTGCCCGAATGCAGCCGAGATAGACTCCAGCATCGCCCGGATCCCCGAACAGGACAAACGGTAGAAATGGATGGATGGATGGATAATTATTTGTATTTTTACCCCGGTTACCATTAATACCATTTATCCATAGCACGTACCATTAAAAAAAAAAGCTACTGAATAAAAAATAAGTACCGTATTTCCTTGAATTGCCGCCGGGACGCTAATTAATTTAAAATCTCTTCTCACTCCTGCGCTTACCAAAGGCATGCGGTAAAAGTAAGCATGCGCTAATTATTCTAAAACCTCTTCTCACTCCGGCACTTACCAAAGGCATGCAGTAAAAATTTGAGTGCGATGTAAGCTTGTACCTTGAATCCTACTGAATAGCTCTTAATCTTCTTCCCTTTATGCGATTTCAAATTACCGGTATTGAAATCAGCCTCCTCCATTTTGAAAATGATGACAGGGGAAGTGTCACCCGTGACATCACGAGTTTGACCAGGCAGTAATACTAAGCACGCACATACTATATGCTCTGCGGCAATTCAAGGAAATACGGTAACTCAGCAGTTACTCAGTACTTGAGTATTTTTTTCGGTTCTTGCTCAAGTAATTATTATGATGACTACTTTTTACATTTATCGAAACTTTTGGCTACTCTACCCACCTCTGGTAACACATCTAAAGCCACTTTGTTTTGTCGTTATGCAAGGCCCCTGAGTCAAAGATGACTTATATGAGTAACAGGAACTGGTTGATTTAATCATGTATTTATACAAATGGCATCGATTCGGTGGAACGGCCCAAATCTAATCCAAATCATGTGACCTGATCATTTTTTACCAAGCTCAAAAATTCCATGTATACCACACTACTGTACAGCTGTGCACACTCAAATGCAATTGTGGATCATGAGAGCACATCCTGTCATTTAAGTGGGGTAAATAGTTTCTTGTTCGTATTTGTCCCAAACTACCAGCACCATAATAAACGTCATCTTATTAAAAGAAAGCAAAAGTCTGTTGGAAGAGAATATAGATGAAATGTGTCACAGTGATATTTTACAACTCTGTAATGAAATAGTACTAGTAATCGTACTTGTGGTGTATCCTGCTCAAAGCAATTACCGCATTTTTCGGAGTATAAGTCGCACCTGCCGAAAATGCATAATAAAGAAGAAAAAAAAAAAACATATATAAGTCGCATTGGAGTATAAGTCGCATTTTTGGGGGGAAATTTATAACCAAGAATAAACATTTGAAAGGCAATTTAAAATAAATAAAGAATAGTGAACAACAGGCAGAATAAGTGTACGTTATATGAGGCATAAATAACCAACTGAGAAGGTGCCTGGTATGTTAATGTAACATATTATGGTAAGAGTCATTCAAATAACTATAACATATAGAACATGCTATACGTTTACCAAACAATCTGTCACTCCTAATCGCTAAATCCCAGGAAATCTGACACGTCTAGTCCAGGGGTGTCAAACATACGGCCCGTGGGCCGGATCAGGCCCGTGAACAGGTTTTTACCCGGCCCGCGGGATGAGTTTGCTGAGTATAAAAATGAGCCAACATTTCTGAATGAAAGAAACAGCTGTTCTAAATGTGTCCACTAGATGTCACAATAGCAATTATTTGTATCTTTGTAGATCATGGGTGTCAAACTCTGGCCCGCCATGTAATTTATTTTGGCCCTTGAGACAATATTAAATTAACATTAGAGCTGGCCCGCCGGTATTATACAGCGGCGGTGCATTCACCGCTAATTCTAATACTTGCCAACCCTCACGATTTTCACAGGAGACTCCCGAATTTCAGTGCCCCTTCCCCCCGGAAATCTACCGGGGCAACCATTCTCTTGAATTTCTCCCGATTTCCACTCGGAAAAACAATATCAGCAGCGTGCCTTAAAGGTACTGCTTTTAGCGTCCTCTACAACCTGTCGTCGTGTCCGCTTTTCCGCCATACAATCAGCGTGCCGGCCCAGTCACGTAATATATGCGGATTCTACACACACACAAGTGAATGTAACGTATACTTGGTCAACAGCCATACATGTCACACTGAGGGTGGCCGTAATAAACGACTTTAACACTGTTACAAATATGCACCACACTGTGAACCCACACCAAACAAGAATGACAAACACATTTCGGGAGACCATCCGCACTGTAACACAACAGAACAAATACCCAGAACCCCTTGCAGCACTAACTCTTTCGGGACGGTACAATATACAAACCGCTACCAACAAAACTGGATTTTGCATGTCACTATAAAGTTATATAAGCCTTGCTTGTTCAATATTCAATGCAAAACTTGTTTGGGTCCCTATTAAAAGGTTAAGTTGTTCAACTTTGGCCCGCGGCTTTGTTCAGTTTGGAATTTTGGCCCACTCTGTATTTGAGTTTGACACCCCTATTGTAGACGATGCTGCATGTGTAAAAAAATAAAATAAAATAAACCACGCGATGTTAGTGCACCAGTCAAGGAAAATGAGCAAACTACAGAAATAACATTCTTTATTTTGATTCTGATATAATTGTTTTAATCTTGATTAACACCAATGAGTTGACTGATGTAAAATTTCACATCATTTATTCACAAAGAATAAATAACGACAAATAAAAGTAGAATATTATTAACCGCAATATGTAAGTGTAAAAAAATCAACAAAAACATTTATTTTGAATCGAATAAAACAATCTGAAGTTGTCTTTATTTTTAAGTAATCGTGCCGTGAGTTCTCCAGTCCGGCCCACTTGGGAGTAGATTTTTCTCCATGTGGCCCCCCATCTAAAATGAGTTTGACACACCTGGTCTAGTCTTTTACGTGAATGAGCTAAATAATCTTGATATTTTACGGTAATGTGCTAATCATTTCACACATAAGTCGCTCCTGAGTATAAGTCGCACCCCCGGCCAAAATATGAAAAAAAAACTGCGACTTATAGTCCGAAAAATACGGTACTTTGCCTCGACTCCATCACTGCTGGAATGCGCAAATAGGAAAGTGTTATTTTTCCTCACATTCAAAAGGCATCCCTCCTACACACAGCTCCCACTGAGTGTGGCGATAGCTACAACTACTGCACTGGTCGCGTCTGCACACACACACACACACACACACACACACACACACACACACACACACACACTCTCACGCAAACACACACGCAAAACACACCTAATTTGGCTAAAATAGCTCTTATCACAAACACATTATTGCGGAATTAAGTGTGCTTTTTTTTTTTAAGAGTTCACGTATCAAAATCAGAATAACAACATTCATCCGTCCATTTTCAGACTTCTCAGATCCCAATTGTTTCAGTTTCTCCGAGTAGTTCCCAGAACAGCTGGAAAATATTACCAGGGATGGCCGAGCCACCTCAACTGGCTCCGTATGAGCTTTTCTTAGGGCGAGTCCAGTAACCTGGCATTGAAAACCTTTTGTATCGTTTGGTCCCTACCCAAATCTGGTGACCAAAGGTGGATCGCAGATCAACCCGTCAATGAAGAACTTTGCCTTTCGGCCCAGATCTTGCTTCACCAAGACCACAAAACTGCAGACACTGCACCGAATCCTTCTGTCGAAAAACAAAAATAACCTACAATTGTAAACATTAAAAAAGGCCAGACACACGTAAGGACGGGTACCTTTCACATTTGAATCCTTATAGGTACCAATTCCCGGGAATTGATACTGTTGCTCAAACAGTGCTTTTGTGTGTATTATTAAAGGGGAACATTATCACCAGAACTATGTAAGCGTCAATATATACCTTGATGTTGCAGAAAAAAGACCATATGTTTTTTTTATAACCGATTTCCGAACTCTAAATGGGTGAATTTGGCGATTTAAACGCCTTTCAATTGTTCGGCTGTTGTTCGCAATGACCTTTCACCCGTGACGTCACATCGTGAAGCGACTCGCCATTTTCTCAAACACATTACACACACCAAGTCAAATCAGCTCTGTTATTTTCCGTTTTTTCGACTGTTTTCCGTACCTTGGAGACATCATGCCCCGCCGGTGTGTTGTCGGAGGGTGTAACAACACGATCAGGGACGGATTCAAGTTGCAACAGTGGTCAAAAGATGCGAAAGTCCCTCGTTTCTTCCGTAGACTTTACCGACGAGAGCTATGCCACGACAGAGATGACAAGAATGGGTGGATATCCTGCGACACTCAAAGCAGATGCATTTCCAACGATAAAGTCAACAAAATCACAAAGGTGAGTTTTGTTGATATTATTGACTTATGTGCTAATCAGACATATTTAGTCACGGCATGACTGCAAGCTAATTGATGCTAACATGCTATTTAGGCTAGCTGTATGTACATATTGCATCATTATGCCTCATTAGTAGCTATATTTGCATCCAGCCTTTCCCTCCACCCACATTTAATGCCAAACAAACACATACCAATCGTTGGTTAGAAGGCAATGGCCGAATTCGTCCGCGCTTCCTCCCGTGCCGCTGTCTGTCGTGATATGGCTCAAAAGCTTCTGTTTCTTCTTTAATTTCGTTTTCGGTACCTGCCTCCACACTCCAACCATCCGTTTCAATACATGCGTAATCTGTTGAATCGCTTACGGCGCTGAAATCCGAGTCTGAATCCGAGCTACTATGCTACACTTTTTTGTGCTATCCGCCATGTTTGTTTCTGGTGGCTTCATGCAGTGACGTCACAGGACAATAGACGGGTGGATATAGTGATGGTGTAAATCAGGCACTTTGAAGCCGTTTTTCGGGATATTGCGTGATGGGTAAAATTTTGAGAAACACTTCGAAAAATAAAATAAGCCACTGGGAACTGATTTTTATTGGTTTTAACCCTTAAGAAATTGTGATAATGTTTCCCTTTAATTTCGACTTGTTTACTAAAAACATCAATTTTTTGTTATTTAACAATGTGCTGGTAATGATGACTGTGCTATCCAGTTGTTATGAATCTTAATTTCTGACACTTCTGAGTCTCATTCGCAAGTATTATAGACTAGAATTTGAATGCAGCTGCAAATTCCAAGACATTAGATAACAGTAGTGTATAGATTACAGTGTTTTGTCTAGTCAGGGATTTTTTTTTGCCGTGAAGGAAAATCTATTCCATATGTCGTCAACAGGGAGTATGTGAACCCCAAGGGTCAGCAGAGGACAAACTTTTTGTGAAATTTTTGGTTGATAAGACTTTGAAACATTTTTTTCCCAAAATTTAACCGTCTTTAAAGGCCTACTGAAACCCACTACTATCGACCACGCAGTCTGATAGTTTATATATCAATGATGAAACATTAACATTGTAACACATGCCAATATGGCCGGTTTAGTTTACTAAATTGCAATTTTAAATTTCCCGCGAAGTCTCCTGTTGAAAACGTCGCGGTATGATGACGCGTGCGTTTGACGTCACCGGTTGTAGCGGACCTTTTTTTCCAGCCCGATCCAAGCTATAAGTAGTCTGCTTTAATTGCATAATAACACAGTATTCTGGACATCTGTGTTGCTGAATCTTTTGCAATTTGTTCAATTAATAATGGAAAAGTCAAAGAAGAAAGATGGAGGTGAGAAGCGGTGTATTGCAGCTGCCTTTAGCAACACAAACACAGCCGGTGTTTCCTTGTTTAAAATTCCCGAAGGTGAAGCTTAAGTATGGAACAGAGCGGTCAAGCGAACATTGTTCCCGACCACATGTCAACCGGCAGGTTTCGGTGAGAAAATTGTGCTAATAAGTCGGCTCTTACTGTAGACATGAGCGGAGCTTGCGTCCTCCTGCAGCTGCGGACTATTACCTCCTCCCAACGGAGACACTGGCGGTCACCACACCCGTGGCCACACCCCTCCGACTTTCAGGTACCAAATAATCTCACTAAAACACTAATATCACAATAAGCAGATAAGGGATTTTCCAGAATAATCTTAGTAAATGTGTCTAATAACATCCAAATCGCTCTCACTGCCCTCGCCTTTTTTTTTTTTTACTTTTAATTTTTTATTTTTTTTCTAGTCCTTCCCTCTCATTATCCTCATCCACAAATCTTTCATCCTCGCTCAAAATAATGGGGAAATTGTCGCTTTCTCGGTCCGAATCGCTCTAACTGCTGGTGGCCATGATTGTAAACAATGTGAAGATGTGAGGAGATCTACAAACAGTGACGTCACGCGCACATCGTCTGCTACTTCTGGTAAAGGCAAGGCTTTTTTATTAGCGCCCAAAAGTTGCGAACTTTATCGTCGTTGTTCTCTACTAAATCCTTTCAGCAAAAATATGGCAATATCGCGAAATGATCAAGTATGGCACATAGAATGGACCTGCTATCCCCGTTTGAATAAGAAAATCTCATTTCAGTAGGTCTTTAAGTGCACATTATCATTGATCCAATACATTATAGCTAGTTGCCAGCGATCTATTAGCGGCACTATAACGTATGCATTTAGATACCTTAGTACAGTTTTGCACAATCATCATCATCGGGCGACCCCGGGGGCCGGACTGGGCCGCCGGGTTTCCACAGCAGTAGTGGCTGAAAGATTTCTCCCCGGGGCTCGATAGCAGCCAACGAGGGCTGAGATAGTGGCACCATAACAAGGTGTCTTTAGGACCAGTTTAATAGAAAACACAATCAACATTTTTTTTGTAGGGGGTCCCTTGCTCCTTCCTAGGGGGTCCCTGGCCTGGAGAACATTAAAGGCCACTGATCTAGTCTTTTGTTTGCGCCCTAAAAGGGGTTTATACATTAGGCATTGTACAAAACCAAAAACAGGTGACGTTGGCACGTTGTGTAAATGGTAAATAAAAACAGAATACAATAATTTGCAAATCCTTTTGAACTTATATTCAATTGAATAGACTGCAAAGACAAGATGCTTAACGTTCGAACTGGAAAACGTTGTTATTTTTTACAAATATTAGCTTATTTGGAATTGGATGCCTGCAACATGTTTCAAAAAAGCTGGCACAAGTGGCAAAAAAGACTGCGAAAGTTGAAGAACGCTCATCGAACACATGTGGTGAACAGGCTAATTAGGAACAAGTGCGTGCCATGATTTGGTATAAAAGAAGCTTCCATGAAATGCTCAGGCATTCACAAACAAGGATGGGGCGAGGGTCACCACTTTGTGACCAAATGTGTGAACAAATTGTTGAACAGTTTAAGAACAATATTTCTCAACGAGCTATTGCAAGGAATTTAGAGATTTCACCATCTACGGTCCGTAATATCATCAAAAGGTTCAGATAATCTGGAGAAATCCCCGCACGTAAGCGATGATATTACGGACCTTCGATCCTTCAGGCAGTACTGCATCAAAAGCGACATGAGTGTGGAAAGGATATCACCACATGGGCTCAGGAACACTTCAGAAAACCACTATCAGTAACTACAGTTTGTCGCTACATCTGTAAGTGCAAGTTAAAGCTGTACAATGCAAAGCATAAGCCATTTATCAACAACACCCAGAAAGGGTGCTGGGCCCGATTTCATCTAAGATGAACTGATGCAAAGTGGAAAATTTTTCTGTGGTCTGACGAGTCCACATTTTCCGGAACAAAGAGGAAAAGAACCATCCGGATTATAATAGGCGCAAAGTTGAAAAGCCAGCATCTGTGATGGTATGGAAATGTATTAGTGCCCAAGACATGGGTAACTTACACATCGGTGAAGGCACCATTAATGCTAAAAGGTACATACAGGTTTTGGAACAACATATGTTGCTATCAAAGCAAGAGTTATCATGGACGCCCCTGCTTATTTCAGAAATACAATGCCAAGCCACGTGTTACAACAACGTGGCTTCATAGTAAAAGAGTGCGGGTACTAGACTGGCCTGCCTGTAGTCCAGACCTGTCTCCCATTGAAAATGTGTCACGCCGTATGAAGCGTAAAATACAACAACAGAGACCCCGGACTGTTGAACAAGTTAAGCTGTAAATCAAGTAAGAATGGGGAAGAATTCCACTTGAAAAGCTTCAAAAATTGGTCTCCTCAGTTCCCAAACGTTTACTGAGTGTTGTTAAAAGGAAAGGCCATGTAACACAGTGGTAAAATACCTCTGTGCCAACTCTCTTGCTATGTGTTGCTGCTATTAAATTCGAAGTTAATGATTATTTGCAAAACATTAAATATCTTGTCTTTGCAGTCTATTTAATTGAATATAAGTTGAACAGGATTCGCAAATCATTGCATTCTGTTTTTATTTTTGATTTACACAACGTGCCCACTAAACTGGTTTTGGGTTTTGTACTATAATTAAACACCAATTGTTTGATTGTAACGTGCATCTTAGTTGTAGTTTTCATTACCAAATTTGGATGTGCTAAAATGGCCATATGAAATCTCCAATGCTAATCTCTGGCACGTCTCGGGTAAATCGAAGGTAAATCAGCACCGAGCTGGCTTGTGCGTTCAAGTGTTTTCTATCATGCATAAGTGCTTTGTTAGAGTGAATTCTGCTTCATTGTTTGAGTCCGCAGACCGGATGTGACGTCACCTGCAACAAAATGTATTGAAACATGGCACCGTTGGATTTCTACGTGAATCCATACCCGGTACAAATTCTGTACCCATCCCGAGACGCACAACAAACCAACATTCCCGACCACACACACAGACAAAACACACCAAGCGCCAAGTGGTGTTTCGCAGTCATTATCCCCCAGAGGGGAAATGTGAGGAGATCCTACGCATTTAGCAGGTTCTGGATAGGACATCCTCCACAAACACCAGAACCCCCACCATCCATTCCTAAGTCTGTAGGAATCCCATTCAGAGGTTTAAACTCCAAATGCTGCACTCTCTTCAGGAGTGTACTTCCGAGAACCAGTTTGAATTCTGTACAATTACTGGGGCAGCAAAAGTCTATTGAGGAAGTTGACTCTGCCAGCTTTAAAACGGGATGAAGTTTATTTGTCCGCAGTTTATAGGACGAGAACATACTGCTCCGTTGTTGTCCGGTGTCTCCGAAGCCACGTCCTCTGCCTGGTGCCCATCCATCTTGTTAATTCTCACTCACTACTTGACTGAGTTGCGGCCAAAGATCATTAGGGCTCTTCTGAGGGCTCTTAAGAGGTTCTCCAGTGGAGTACTCTTGCTCCAAAGTGCCCTTGGCAGGCTGGAGTGTGTGTCTTTGGAGCGAACCTATTGCCGGCTGATGAATTCGTTTGAGGGTGTGCGTGTGGTCTTGTATTTCTACCCTTCTTGAGACATCAACTAAGTTAAAGTACCACTGATAGTCACACACACACTAGGTGTGGTGAAATTAACCTCTGCATTTGACCTATCCCCTTGTTCCATCCCCTGGGAGGGGAGGGGAGCAGTGAGCAGCAGCGGTGGCCGTGCCTGGGAATCAATTTGGTGATTTCACCCCCAGTTCCAACCCTTGATGCTGAGTGCCAAGCAGGGAGGCAACGGGTCCCATTTTTATAGTCTTTGGTTTGACTCGGCCGGGGTTTGAACTCACAAGCTACCGATCTCAGGGCGGACTCTCTAACCACAACGCCACTGAGCAGGCTCATACTGAAAAGTACCAACCATATGAGGACTGGTGAACACGTTAGGACCGAAATCATGGACCCAATAGGGAAAACCAAGGCATATAATAGAGACTGTCTCATTAGCACCCATCCATCCATCCATTTTCCCCTGCTTATCCGAGGTCGGGTCGTGGGGGCAACTGCCTAAGCAGAGAAATGCTCAGACATCCCTCTCCCCAGCCCCTCTCGAAGGATCCCGAGGCGTTCCCAGGCCAGTCGGGAGACAGAGTCTTCCCAACGTGTCCTGGGTCTTCCCTGTGGCCTCCTACCAATCGGACGTGCCCTAAACACCTCCCTAGGGAGTCATTCGGGTGGCATCCTGAACAAATGCCCGAACCACCTCATCTGGCTTCTCTCAATGTGGCGGAGCAGCGGCTTTACTTTGAGCTACCCCCCGGATGGCAGAGCTTCTCACCCTATCTCTAAGGTAGAACCCCGCCACCCGACGGAGGAAACTCATTTCGGCCGCTTGTACCCGTGATCTTGTCCTTTCGGTCATAACCCCAAACTCATGAGCATAGGAGAGGACGGGAACGTAGATCTACCAGTAAATTGAGAGCTTTGCCTTCCGGCTCAGCTCCTTCTTGACTACAACGGATTGATACAGCGTCCGCATTACTGAAGACGCCGCACTGTCGATCTCACGATCCACTCTTCCCTCGCTCGTGAACAAGACTCCGAGGTACTTGAACTCCTCCACTTGGGGCAAGATTTCTTCCCTAACCCGGAGAGGGCATTTACACCCCTAGGGGGTGAAATATATCTAAATAAGGGTGGTCCCAAAAAGGAGGGATTTTTTCAAATTGACTGTGTGTTGGTTTTAAAAGTGCGGTCAACACATGTAATAACAAGTGTGTGTGAGAAATTGAAATGCACCCCCTTCGGCCAAAATTGATTTCCAAAAAGTAAAAAAAATTGTATCGAGAGACATACTGTAATCACTTGAAGTAAATAATGATTAAAAAACAATTACAAACAAAAAAATAAAAATAAAAATAAAGTAACTAAAAAGCTTACCTTTTTTTTAATATTTGCATAGTATGTATGTATTATTAAAGGCCTACTGAAACCCACTACTACCGACCACACAGTCTGATAGTTTATATATCAATGATGAAATATTAACATTGCAACACATGCCAATACGGCCGGTTTAGTTTACTAAATTACAATTTTAAATTTCCCGGGGAGTTTCCTGTTGAAAACGTCGCGGAATGATGACGCGTGTTTGTGACGTTATTGGTTGGAGGGGACATTTTAGCCCGGCACCACACAAAGCTAAAAGTCGTCTCTTTTCATCGCATAATTACACAGTATTTTGGACATCTGTGTTGCTGAATCTTTTGCAATTTGTTCAATTAATAATGGAGAAGTCAAAGTATAAAAGGTGGAGGAGGGAAGCTTTTAGCCTTTAGCCACACAAACACACATTGTTTCCTTGTTTAAAATTCCTGGAGGTGAAGCTTCACTATGGATGAGAGCGGTCAAGCGAACATGGATCCCGACTACATGTCGACCGTCAGTTTTCGGTGAGAAAATTGTGGAAAAGGGTCGCCTCTTATTGGGGATCAGCGGAGCTTTTGTCCTGCTGCCGTGACTTTCCTCAGAGACTGGCGTCAACACACCCGTGGACACACCCCTCCTACTACCAGGTACTATTAAACTCACTAAAACACTAGCAACACAATAGAAAGATAAGGGATTTCCCAGAATTATCCTAGTAAATGTGTCTAATAACATCTGAATCGCTCCCAATGCAATTGCCTTTTTTTTTTCTTTTCTAGTCCGTCACTCTAAATTTCCTCATCCAATAATCGTTCATCCTCGCTCAAATTAATGGGGAAATTGTCGCTTTCTCGGTCCGAATAGCTCTTGCTGCCGGAGGCTCCCATTAAAAACACTGTGAGGAGCTCTACAACCAGTGACGTCACGCGCACATCGTCTGCTACTTCCGGTACAGGCAAGGCTTTTTTATTAGCAACCAAAAGTTGCAAACTTTATCGTCGATCTTCTCTACTAAATCCTTTCAGCAAAAATATGGCAATATCGCGAAATGATCAAGTATGACACAAAGAATGGACCTGCTATCCCCGTTTAAATAAGAAAATCTCATTTCAGTAGGCCTTCAATGCTGTAAGTACAAATCTTCATATATTTAGAAAGGGTGGTCCTAAAGAGGTAGGCATTTTTCTCAGGTCTCAAGAAGGTCACAAATACAAGAATGTGTGTGTACGTGTGTGTGTGTGTGTGTGTGTGTGTGGCGGTGTTACGAGGGGTCATCCATCCACAGCAAGGAGCGTGAGTGACAGGAATGAACGCTGGAGGTCGGCTCTCCTCTAGAATGGACGCTGGGTTGTTGGGTTCCGTGAAAGACGTGTCGCATCATGGAGGTTGGAGGGGGGGTGTGGGGGGCAGCCGAGGCGCACACAGACAGTCAGGGGGCGACTGGGAATGTTTGAGAGAGGAGGAATGGCCGTCTGCAGATTAAGTCAGGGTGATGTAGGCTGAGGCCTTTGCCTTCAGTTGTCTCAAACACAGATGACAGCTCCAGCTCCCTGAAACAAACACACACACGCACACACACACACGCACACACACACACACACACACACACACACACACACACACACACACACACACACACACACACACACACAAGCAGTTCAATCAATGCTATTGTGCAGCCTGGTGGATTAATCCCTCGTCTCACAGTGTGAAGTAATGCTGTCGATGAAGGCTTGATGTGCACGCCATTAGTGGATGGAGGGGATTTGACAAGTAGGTTACCGCGGGTTTGGCCGCGGGATTTGTCGCATTAATTAAGAGCAGACACAACCTTTATGCTTTTGGGTATAAGTGGAAATCTCGTTTCAAACGTGTGGGCAGACCATGTGCGTGGGACTCAAGTGGCACCTCTGCTGTTTGCCATGGTAACAGATGGTCTTGGTAGTACTTGTACCCATGACAACACCAGTGAGCATCCTCATAGGTGGTAGTCACACTCCGGAACGGAAACACCTGCAGACTTTAAAAACTAAAGGGGCGGTGCTACTCTCCAAATGCTCATTAGGTTTCCCCTGGTTTTTTTTGTAATGCCCTAAAAATCCAAAAGGACTTTGTCAAAGTGCACTGGTGACATTTTTACCGTGGTCTTCGTACGGCCCAGTTGTAGCATGAAAGCAACATTTTGCCCTGGTTTTGGTAGCCTGTCTTGTAGGGGTGTGGGAAAAAATCGATTCAAATACGAATCGAATCGTTTACATTGTGCGATTCAGAATCGATTCTCATTTTAAAAAAATCAATATTATTTTTGATTTAATTTTTGTAATTTTTTTTGCAATAAACAGAGCAATTGAGAAGACACAAACACGACACAGAACAAACCAAAAGTAGTGAAACAAAAATGAATATTATCAACAACAGTATCAATATTAGTTATAATTTCAGCATAGCAGTGATTAAAAATCCCTCATTGACATTATCATTAGACATTTATAAAAAAAAAAATAAAAAAAAGTGTCACAGTGGCTTACACTGTGTCCAATATTTTCACAAAGATAAAATAAGTCATATTTTTGGTTTGTTTTATAGTTAAAACTAATTGACATTATTGCAATCAGTTGATAAAACATCGTCCTTTACAATTATAAAAGCTTTTTTTAAATCTACTATTCTGCTTGCATGTCAGCAGACTAGGGTGGATCCTGCTGAAATCCTATGTTTTGAATGAATACAGAATCGTTTTGAATCGGAAAAATATCGTTTATGAATCAAGAATCAAATCGAATGAAAAAAATCGATATATTATCGAATTGTGACCCCAAGAATCGAATCGTGGGCTACCCAAAGATTCACAGCCCTAACTATCGCACGGCCATTGTGCGTAACAAAGTAGTCTGTTTGCCCGCAACTGCAAAATAAGCTTTCCTGGGGCCAACAAAAGTTGTGAGTTCCAGCAGCCTGATAAAGAATGTGAGAAACACTATTGAGCGTTGCAAACTAGTTTGTTTATGATAACAATTAGGGGGCTACGGTTCGATTTTAAATCGACTATTTATACGTCTATAATTATTATATTGTACATCATTTTTTAATTGTATATTGTTAATAAATTGGACATTGTTCATATATTGTATATTACTGTATATTTTAAATCAGTGGTTCTTAACCTTGTTAGAGGTACCGAACCCCACCAGTTTCGTATGCGCATTCACCGAACCCCTCTTTAGTGAAAAATTAAATGTTTTTTTTCTCAAACTCAAGACAAAGTTATATGTTTTTTTACTGGTGCACAAAATGAACCGAGCATGAACATCACCTTGGTCAGAGAACAAAACCAACACAGTGCATGAACTCACAAGGAATTACACACCTGCGAATCCGATGGAATATTAGAGGGCACATGGTTTGTGGGTATGCATAAGACGGCGGAAGGGAGAAGTTTTTATTTACACGATGACTCGGGTGTGTCTTGACCTCCGCGGCAGAGGATCCGCCGAACCCCTGAGGCCGACTCATCGAACCCAGGTTAAGAACAACTGTTCTAATTTCATTACATTTAATTTTTTATAACATTAATAAAATATCCAGTAGGTTCCTTCCTCCTTTGGCCACTGTTATATGCAGTATTGCATCATTTAGTGGCACACAGTGTATATATATATATATATATATATATATATATACATATATATATATATATATATATATACCCCGCCTTCCGCCCGATTGCAGCTGAGATAGGCGCCAGCACCCCCCGCGACCCCAAAAGGGAATAAGCGGTAGAAAATGGATGGATGGATATATATACAGTATATATATATATGTATATGTGTGTGTGTATATATCCGTCGTGAAAAATCAGGAAGAAACACGGAGGCTATTTCATCCCTACAAGCCTGATTTGCAGGTTTCCCTGCTCTTCAGCGAAACAGGGAGAATGCCGCTGAAGACCAAGGAAACCTGCGAAACAGGCTTGTAGGAATGAAATAGCCTCCGTGTTTTTTCCTGTACATATACAGCCGAAGTTTATCCGTTAGACAGTGCTCAATACCGGGGTGGAGTGGAATATTCGTTAGGTCAGGAAAAAAACATGGAGGCTATTTCATCCCCACAAACCTGTTCAGCGGAGTTCTCCCTGTTTCCCTGAAGAGCAGGGAAACCTCCGTGTTTTTTCTTGACCTAACGAATATTCCACTCCACCCTGGTATTGAGCACTGTCTAATGGATAAACTTCGGCTGTATATATATGTTAACCCAAAGAACATTAGCATTAATGCTGCATTTTAGAACCGTTTGTATTATAATAATCGATATTTGTCCATTGATTCCTGAATCGTCCACGTTTTAATCATGATGCAAAGGAGAATTGATCCTTTTTCCTCCTCTATTGCAAACCCTATCATAAACATCATGTGTATGCTGAGTTTTCCTTCATTGAAATGTTGGGTAGTAAAGCGGTTGCATACCCTCCGGTGGTTCTGACATGGGAGGGCTCAGACAGTACATGTGGTAGCCTCTGTCACAATCATCGCAGAACAACAGCTGATCCTGGAACAGAAGAGAGTGTGCAATTTAACAGCTAATTAACACGTAAATAAACATGAGTGTCTTTCACATTTCAATCGACACGGTACCAATCACTGTTACGTGGGAATCGGTACCAGAACTCAGCGGTACCAGTTAGCAGTACTTGTGTGTGTGTTAATGTGGCAAAAACATTTTTTTAATTAAAAAAAAATTATTATATATATACGGGCTTCACGGTGGAAGAGGGGTTAGTGCGTCTGCCTCACAATACGAAGGTCCTGCAGTCCTGGGTTCAAATCCAGGCTCGGGATCTTTCTGTGTGGAGTTTGCATGTCCTCCCCGTGAATGCGTGGGTTCCCTCCGGGTACTCCGGCTTCCTCCCACTTCCAAAGACATGCACCTGGGGATAGGTTGATTGGCAACACTAAATTGGCCCTAGTGTGTGAATGTGAGTGTGAATGTTGTCTGTCTATCTGTGCTGGCCCTGCGATGAGGTGGCGACTTGTCCAGGGTGTAACCCGCCTTCTGCCCGATTGTAGCTGAGATAGGCGCCAGCACCCCCCACGACCCAAAAGGGAATAAGCGGTAGAAAATGGATGGATGGATTATATATATACACATATATATACATATATATATATATATATAAATATATATATATATATATATATATATATGTATATATATATATATATATATATATATATATATATATATAAACATATATGTATATATATTACATATATCAATGATCTGATAATGATAACTGTGTTGTCCAGTTGTTACACTATATTTGGTTTTCTGACACTTCTGAGTCTAATTAGCAAGTATACAGTTTGTCGTAGGTGTGTTGTTGTAGTCAGGAAGTAGTCCTTCGATATTAAGTTTTCTGACACTTCTGAGTCTAATTAGCAAGTATACAGTTTGTCGTAGGTGTGTTGTTGCAGTCAGGAAGTATTCCTTCGATATTAAGTTGAACGTGCCAGTCTTGTCTTTTGTTGAGTCCTACAAAGTGTTTATCGTTACACACCAGCTGTTTGATGGTAACGTGCATCTTAGTTGCAGTTTTGATTTCCAAATTTGAAAGTGAGCAAACTTGCAAAGTCAAGCCATATTTTTTAGTGCATTTCCGTCACGCACACTTGCTTTGTTGGCATGGAAAGTTGTATCATTACCTTAAGGCAGTTGGATATTAATAATTAGTATTTGCCCAGGTATAGATAGTATCAGTAGTATAGACACATTCTCTACAAATCATATTATTAAAAGTTGAATATGCTTAAATGGTAAAAATATGAATAGCATGTTTTAATACACAGTACCAGTCTATTTCCAATACAATACTGATATTGGAGCCTTGATCCAATACAATTTCTGCATGAATCATATATATACTCATTATTTTGTTGTGTGGAATTTTACATAAGGCTTGATCAAGTGAAATTATACACATAAAAAAAAATGGTAAGTATGAAAGACACTTACCTGTTCATTATTAACCGTCGGGACTGCACTTATGCTGTCTTTTTTTGTTTCTTTTCTTTAAGTTAAAGGGGAACTGCACATTAAAAAAAATGTGCCTATCATTCACAATAATCATGAAAGACATGACGGATGTTTGGTTTTTTCAATGCATTCTAACTCGTAAATGAATATAAATAAAAGTATTCTTACAGCGGAGCCAATGGGAGCGCCACTATTTTGCCCATAAAATCCGATAAATAACCATTCAAAAATCGCCAAGGTATATGTATTAGTGAGATTGTTATTATAAATGCTAACGCAGATAGATTACCTATAGCAGCGCCGTGACCACCAGCTTGTGTGCCTAGGTTGACATCATCGAGGGGTCAGCAGCTTCCTCGCATTCTTGCTTGTGGAAGTTTATTGTCGATCACAAATCATTCCGCTCACCAGGATAGTAGAAGGATGAGGATGTATTTCAACAAGTATTTCAACTTTGACAGCCAATTTTGACCCGGAAATGACAATTGTTTCCACCTCACTTCAATCACTCAATGTTTTTTACGTAGCCCTAAATCACAAGTGTCTAAAAGGGCTGCACAAGCCACAACGACATCCTCGGTTCAGATCCCACGTAAGGGCAAGGAAAATCTCAGAACCCAGTGGGATGTCAATGTGAGTGACACTTTGATTATGAATCATTGTTCATCCAAACGGGAATATAACACGATTCTATCAGTCGGCATCCTAATGACAGCAGGTGATGTTTTATTATGTTTGTTGGCTCGCATGAAGTCTACAATGTTGTTGATGCAAAAAAGGCGAACGTTGTGATGCGTTTTTTTAAACGAATGCGCTGCGTATGCCTAACATGATGAAAATACATAAATATTAAATGTTATTGTGTGTGAATGTGAGTGTGAATGTTGTCTGTCTATCTGTGTTGGCCCTGTGATGAGGTGGCGACTTGTTCAGGGTGTACACCGCCTTCCGCCTGAATGCAGCTGAGATAGGCTCCAGCACTTCCCGTGACTCCAAAAAAGGGGCAAGCAGTAGAAAATGGCTGGATGGATTATCTATGTGCCCATTTCAACATTACATATATACTTATATCATGTATATAAAACCTTAAAGGCCTACTGAAACCCACTACTACCGACCACGCAGTCTGATAGTTAATATATCAATGATGAAATATTAACATTGCAACACATGCCAATACAGCTGGTTTAGTTTACAAAATTACAATTTATAAATTTCCCGCGGAGTGTCTTGTTGAAAACGTCGCGGAATGATGACGTGTATGATGACACGTGTTTGTGACGTCTAGGGTTGTAACGGACATATTAGACCAGCACCACTTAGGGCTAAAAGTCATCTCTTTTCATCGCATAATTACACAGTAATTTGGACGACTCTGTTGCTGAATCTTTTGCAATTTGTTCAATTAATAATGGAGACTATAAAGAACAATGCTGTTGGTGGAAAGCGGTGGATTGCAGCTGCCTTTAGTACCGAAACACAGCCGGTGTTTCTTTGTTTGTTGTGAAGCTTTAACACAGAGTGGTCAAGCGAACATGTTTCACTACGTCAACCAGCAATTTTTTGGATGGGAAAATTGTGATATTAAGCCGTCTCTTACCGGAGACTTTAGTGAGTTATGGGACCTCCTCCTGTAGCTGTCAAAAAGGCAGCTGTGATCTTGGCTCCTCAGCTTCTCTCAGAGACACTGGCATTCACCGCAGCCATCCGACTTTGAGGTATGACTTTATAATCTCACTAAAATACTATTAACACAATAAGCAAATAAGGGATTTTCCAGAATTATCCTAGTAAATATGTCTAATTACATCTGAAACGCTCCCACTGCCGCCGCCCGGAGCCGTTGCTTTTTTTTATTTTTTTTTTTAGTTCTTCACTCTAAATTTCCTCATCCACAAATCTTCTATCCTCGCTCAAATTAATCGGGAACTCGTCACTTTCTCCTTCCGAATAGCTTTTGCTGCTGGAGGCTATGATTATAAACAATGTGAGGAGCCCTTTAACCAGTGACGTCACGCGCACATCGTCTGCTACTTCCGGTAAAGGCAAGGCTTTTTTATTAGCGACCAAAAGTTGCGTACTTTATCGTGGATGTTCTCTACTAAATCCTTTCAGCAAAAATATGTCAATATCGCGAATTGATCAAGTATGACACATAGAATGGACCTGCTATCCCCATCTAAATAAGAAAATCTCATTTCAGTAGGCCTTTAATGGAGGTGTTTGGATTTTTTTAAGGGCTTTTGTAGGCAGAATAGAGCTACTCTCATAGGCTCCAATGCAAGTGGACTTTTAATCGCATTTATTCAATATTCAGAATGCATTAAAAAAAAGAAAAACGTTTTGTGTTCTTCTCTTCTTGTGGTTAGAGTGTCCCTAAGTGTCCCTGAGATCGGTAGGTCGTGAGTTTTAAACCCCGGCCGAGTCATACCAAAGACTATAAAAATGCGATCCATTACCTCCCTGCTTGGCACCAAGGGTTGGATTTGGGGGTTGAATCACCAAAAATTATTCCCAGGTGCGGCCACCGCTGCTGCTCACTGCTCCCCTGACCTCGCGGAGTGTGATCAAGGGTGATGGGTCAAATGGGTACTTTAACTTTTTTTTTCCATAAGGATTGCGAATTATAGGCAAAATTCCAAAAAAAGTGCTGTTCCATTTTAAGCTCATAACGCAGTAAGTTGAATGATGCGGACACCTTTGTTACTGGATACTTTTTAATAAGTGTCTGCTTTGGAGACTTTGTACTTGTTCATAATATACAACCATAATAACTTTATACTTGTTTATATCGAAAAGTGTACAATATTGGCCAACTAAAGACAATTATTATGAACATTATGTCTAGCTTGTGTGCTCCTTATTATTTGCTTAGCTGTTGTGTAGCGTTTAGTAGCCTATAGCCATGTTTATCTTTTGTAAATGATGTCACTAAGACAAACCTTGAGTGCTTATTGCATACTTGCCAACCTTGAGACCTCTGATTTCGGGAGGTGGGGGATGGGGTGGGGAGCGTGTTTGGGGGGAGGGGCAGGACGTGGTTGGGGGCGTGGTTAAGAGGAGAGGAGTATATTTACCGCTAAATTCATAGATTCACCAAGTCAAGTATTTCATATATATATATATATATATATATATGTAGGTGTGGGAAAAATCACAAGACTACTTGAAGTAGTCTTGTGATTTTTCCCACACCTACATATTGCGCTCTACCACGGTATCGAGCACTATTCTCTGGATAATCCAATCAAGACATATATATATATATATATATATATATATATATATATATATATATATATATATATATATATATATATATATATCACCCCCCACCTCGGGAGGTGGGGGGCGTGGTTGGGGGCAGGCGGAGCGTGGTTGGGGGCGTGGTTAAGAGGGGAGGAGTATATTTACCGCTAGATTCAAAGTCAAGTATTTCATATATATATAAGAAATATTTGACTTTAGGTGAATTCTAGCTATTTATATATGTATATATATATATATATATATATATATATATATATATATATATATATGTATATATGAATAAAATAAAAACTTAAATTTCAGTGTTCATTTATTTACACATTTTCACAAACATAGCACTCATCTACACATTGTTGAGTTAAGGGTTGAATTGTCCATCCTTGTTTTTCTAACCATATGCATGTACAGTAGATGGCAGTATTGTCCTGAAAATTGACTGCTGTTGTGTGTTGTTTTACCACGCTGGGAGGACGTAAATGAAACTGCCTAACAATAAACCCACATAAAAAACTAAGAACTCGCCCTGTATCATTCTACAGTTATAACGTCATTGGGCAGACACACTCTTTATACACGTCACTCAGGTCCGCATGGAGCTGGAGGGGGCGTGGCCTCTAGCGCCACCTGAATTTCGGGAGATTTTTGGGAGGAAATTCGTCCCGGGAGGTTTTCGGGACAGGTGCTGAATTTCGGGAGTCTCCCAGGAAAATCCGGGAGGGTTGGCAAATATGGCTTATTGGAGGACATTTAAAAGTTAACTGGTTGTCCAGCTTTGCACAAGTGAACATCTTGCTGGACTTCTTGCTCCTCATGCTATTGGAATTTATTTGAAGCCCTTATGATGCCATCCAATCATTGTGTGACCTTTAAAGTTTCTGGCACAGCCACAGAGAAAGTTTCTTACCATCGAAGACAAGCTGAACCTCCTTGTTGCTATGCTGCAAGGAGGAAGCCTCGCTATGAGCCACTATCTACTAGCTGCCATTACATGATCAAAGAGTCTGTGGTTCCTTCATAAAGGACAAGGAAAAAATGGATGACGAAACCAGTGGCAAATAAAAATCAACTGTCCATACTGCAGCTATTTTTTTTTGGGCATTAGCATTCTTGAGTACCAATAATGTATATGTCATTATTACATAAGAGAGGAGAAGGTTAAGTACCAATGATTGTGTCACACACACACTAGGTGTTGTGAAACTTTTCCTCTGCATTTGACCCATCCCCTTGTTCCACCTCCTGGGAAGTGAGGAGAGCAGTGAGCAGCAGCGGTGGTCGCGCCCGGGAACCACTTTTGGTGATTTAACCCCCAATTCCAACCCTTGATGCTGAATGCCAAGCAGGGAGGTAATGGGTCACATTTTAACAGTCTTTGTAATGACTCGTCCCGTGTTTGAACGCTCACCCTACCGATCTCAGGGCGGACACTCTAACCCAGACCTGGGCAAATTAAGGCCCGGGGGCCACATGAGGCCCGTTAAGCTTATCAATCTGCCCCGCCGGACATTCCCCAAAAAATATTTCTACATCTTTAAAATGGAAAGTGTAGCTGCCATTATGATGTGCCGTGATTTTTTTCTAATGACCGTAAGTCTTTAAAGGTAAAGTACCAATGATTGTCTCACACACACACACTAAGTGTGGTGTCCTCTGCATTTGACCCATCACCCTTGATCACCCCCTGGGAGGTGAGGGGAGCAGTGGTGGCCGCGCCCGGGTCCCATTTTTATAAGCTTTGGTATGACTCGGCCAGAGTTTCAACTCACAACCTACTGATCTCTTTTGGATGATATACCATTTACTGTGGTAATCTAATTAGTTACTATGGTAATCTAATTAGTTACTAAGGTCTTCTAATTAGTTACTAAGGTCATCTAATGAGTTACTATGGTAATCTAATTAGTTACTAAGGTCATCTAATTAGTTACTAAGGTCATCTAATTAGTTACTAAGGTCATCTAATTAGTTACTATGGTAATCTAATTAGTTACTATGGTCATCTAATTAGTTACTATGGCAATCTACGTCACAGCAGCTGATACGAAGCACCAAGCAGTGTGCGCGGGAAGCGTTTCCACAGACGCGGAAGGAGATTTTCACAACAAAGTTCTAAACCTTAGTGGTATATCAGATATATCCGATGGTAAGTGGGTTTATTTTGTACCCTTCGCGTTCATATTTCACTGCTTGTTGCATTTTTGTTGCGTTTAACTTGCGTGGCATTCATATTTTGTCAATATTCAGGGTTTTATCGTTCATAGAAATGTAACATTTTATTACATTTTTTTGAGGTGGTCTGTCATAACGTTTTTAGCGTTCAATCAGACATTATCATGAGGTTTTGTACTAGTGAGCCTAAAAATAGGTATACCGCCCCCCAGACACATTTTTTTCTCTAAATGTGGCCCCCGAGTCAAATTAATTGCCCAGGCCTGCTCTAACCACTAGGCCACTGAGTAGGTGTTCATGAGTGTGTGCAAACGGTTAATACCAGTGTGTTTTAAAGTGAAAATACAATATTCATAAAAATCTGAAAAAATAGCGTCCCTACTTTACAGAAAATATAAATATGCGCTTAAGTCCTGCGATGAGCTGGCGACTTGTCCAGGGTGTACAACACCTTCTGCCCGAATGCAGCTGAGATAGGCTCCAGCACCCCTCCCGCGACCCCAAAAGGGACAAGCTTTAGAAAATGGATGGATGAATGTTCTTAAGTCAGTGCTTCTCAATTATTTTCTGTTACGCCCTCCCTCAGAAGACGACCCCAACCCCTACTTTCCACCGCGACTATAAATAGTATATTTTGTCTATAAAATTGTTATAAGTACACCTCTGCACAACATTGTATGCGTATTAACATTAAAGAAATATAGATCAACTTACAACAAACAATATATTTAGTAACATTGCTTTTTAATCCGTAACAGAAATGATTTAAAGTGCATACATTTTCCAGAAAAAAATAAAATAAAAAGATCCTTATTTAAACTATAACCCTGTTTTTGACTGACTTGAACCATTTGATACTGAAAAATTCAATTAAATAAACTCAATAAAAAAAAAAAAATGGCTCTTCATGCGAGCCAACAAACATAGTAAAACATCACCTACTGTACAATGCCTGCTGTCATTGTTATCTTCCCGTTTGGATATAGAATGATTCATATTCAAAGTGAGGTGGAAAGAATTGTTGTTTTGTGACGTTCTCGCCATTTCCGGGTCAAAATTTAATGTCAAAATTATTCCTGGGCGCGGCCACCGCTGCTGCTCACTGCCCCCCTCACCTCCCAGGGGGTGGAAAAACGGTACGGGTCAAATGCAGAGAGTAATTTCACCAAACCTAGTGTGTGTGTGACTATCAGGGGTACTTTAACTTTAATAAATCATAATAAATTCAAAATGATCAGCAACACTAACACAGAAGACACCTGAACCTAAAAAACAAAAATGAATACAACAATTTGTGCAGTTTGAAGTGAGGAAGTCAGGATTAATGGCTACATTGAGCTTTTTGTAATGCTTTTCGAGGCAGGGTTTGAAGCAAGATACTGATAAAGCATGTTACCAGGGCTCACACCATGGTTGTGTAATGCGCCTGCTCAGGAATAAAAATAACTTGTAAAACTAAAACCGCTTTGAAAACTCTAAAGGTGTGTGTCACCCTAGTAGGGTTTGTACGTGGGCACGGAGCAGGCGCAGTGGCACAAATGTTCCCATCATGTACGGATGACTCATACTTTAGTTTCATCTTTCCGTAAAGCCTTACGTCGTTCTCGGAGGTGCCGCACAGGCTGCAGGACTTGCACTCGATGCACTGCCAGCGATAAGTCCTCACTGCAGCTGTCATGTTCACTGTGAACTGCAGACAGGACGGGTGGCCTGGGTTCACGCAGACACACACACACACATACACACACACACACACACACACACACACACACACACACACACACACACACACACACACACACACACACACACACACACACACACACACACACGTGCACGCACACACACACGCCCACACAGTTTTCACCACTACTCTCCGTACTGTGAGGATTGCCAGATCTCCTCCACCTACTCCTCTATACAGTGCATCCGGAAAGTATTCAAAGCGCTTAATTCACTTTTTCCACATTTTGTTACACTACGGCCTTATTCCAATCTTAAATACATTGTCCTGCATAAGTGCAGGACTAATAGACTCAAAAACTCCTTTGTCCCACACGCCATTAGACTGTACAACTCCTCTCTGGGAAGGGGGACGGGGGGTACTAGGATGACAGGGGATGCAAAACATTAACAGTGCAATACGTTTTCATAACATGGTCACTACTGCCTACTTTGTCTTGTTATATTCTTATTTTACTGTTATATTGTTATTCCCTTTGTTTTTATTATTTTTGTAATATTTCTCAATTTTGTTTCCTTTTAAACCCCCATTATTTACTTTTTTTAAAAATTGATCTCAACTCTGTACACTCTGCTGGAATTTTAATTTTCCTGAAGGAACTCTCCTGAAGGAATCAATAAAGTACTATCTATCTATCTATCCATCTATCTATCTATCTATCTATCTATTAATTTTGTCCTCAGAATGATACACACATATTGACAATGTGTAAAGTTTTTTTTAATTAGCAAATGTATTAAAACTAAAAAAAATATATATGTACGCAAGTATTCACAGCCTTTGCTTAATACAGGGGTCTGTATATATATATATATATATATATATATATATATATATATATACATATACATATATATATATAAGGGGGCGGCGTGGCGCGGTGGTAGAGTGGCTGTGCGCAACCTGAGGGTCCCTGGTTCAAATCCCACCTAGTACCAACTTCGTCACGTCCGTTGTGTCCTGAACAAGACACTTGCTCCTGATGGGTGCTGGTTGGCGCCTTGCATGGCAGCTCCCTCCATCAGTGTGTGAATGTGTGTGTGAATGGATAAATGTGGAAGTAGTGTCAAAGCGCTTTGAGTACCTTGAAGGTAGAAAAGCACTATACAAGTACAACCCATTTATCATTTATATACATATATATGTGTATATACATATATATACACATATATGTGTATGAACATACATATATATGTATATACATACATATATATGTGTGTACACACATATATATATATATATATGTATGTCTATACAAATATATGTATATACACATATATATGTGTTTATACATATATATGTATATATATGTGTATACACCTATATATGTGTGTATATACATATACATATATATACATATATATGTATATATCCATCCATCATCTTCCGCTTATCCGAGGTCGGGTCGCGGGGGCAACAGCCTAAGCAGGGAAACCCACTTCGTCCAGCTCTTCCCGGGGGATCCCGAGGCGTTCCCAGGCCAGCCGGGAGACATAGTCTTCCCAACGTGTCCTGGGTCTTCCCCGTGGCCTCCTACCGGTTGGACGTGTGGTGTTCGGGTGGCATCCTGACCAGATGCCCGAACCACCTCATCTGGCTCCTCTCGATGTGAAGGAGCAGCGGCTTTACATTGAGTGCCTCCCGGACGGCAGAGCTTCTCACCCTATCTCTAAGGGAGAGCCCCGCCACACGGCGGAGGAAACTCATTTCGGCCGCTTGTACCCGTGATCTTATCCTTTCGGTCATGACCCAAAGCTCATGACCATAGGTGAGGATGGGAACGTAGATCGACCGGTAAATTGAGAGCTTTGCCTTCCGGCTCAGCTCCTTCTTCACCACAACGGATCGGTAGAACGTCCGCATTACTGAAGACGCCGCACAGATCCGCCTGTCGATCTCACGATCCACTCTTCCCTCACTCGTGAACAAGACTCCTAGGTACTTGAACTCCTCCACTTGGGGCAGGGTCTCCTCCCCAACCCGGAGATGGCATTCCACCCTTTTCCGGGCGAGAACCATGGACTCGGACTTGGATGTGCTGATTCTCATTCCGGTCGCTTCACACTCGGCTGCGAACCGATCCAGCGAGAGCTGAAGATCCCGGTCAGATGAAGCCATCAGGACCACATCATCTGCAAAAAGCAGAGACCTAATCCTGCGGTTACCAAACCGGAACCCCTCAACACCTTGACTGCGCCAAGAAATTCTGTCCATAAAAGTTATGAACAGAATCGGTGACAAAGGACAGCCTTGGCGGAGTCCAACCCTCACTGAAAATGTGTTCGACTTACTGCCGGCAATGCGGACCAAGGTCTGGCACTGATCGTACAGGGAGCGGACCGCCACAATAAGACAGTCCGATACCCCATACTCTCTGAGCACTCCCCACAGGACTTCCCGAGGGACACGGTCGAATGCCTTCTCCATGTCCACAAAGCACATGTAGACTGGTTGGGCAAACTCCCATGCACCCTGAAGAACCCTGCCGAGAGTATAGAGCTGGTCCACAGTTCCACGACCAGGACGAAAACCACACTGTTCCTCCTGAATCCGAGGTTCGACTATCCGGCGTAGCCTCCTCTCCAGTACACCTGAATAAACCTTACCGGGAAGGCTGAGGAGTGTGATCCCACGATAGTTGGAAAACACCCTCCGGTCCCCCTTCTTAAAGAGAGGAACCACCACCCCGGTCTGCCAATCCAGAGGTACCGCCCCCGATGTCCACGCGATGCTGCAAAGTCTTGTCAACCAAGACAGCCCCACAGCATCCAGAGCCTTAAGGAACTCCGGGCGGATCTCGTCCACCCCTGGGGCCTTGCTACCGAGGAGCTTTTTAACTACCTCAGCGACCTCAGCCCCAGAAATAGGAGAGTCCACCACAGATTCCCCAGGCACTGCTTCCTCATAGGAAGACGTGTTGGTGGGATTGAGGAGGTCTTCAAAGTATTCCTTCCACCTATCCACAACATCCACAGTTGAGGTCAGCAGAACACCATCCGCACCATACACGGTGTTGATAATGCACTGCTTCCCCTTCCTGAGGCGGCGGACGGTGGTCCAGAATTGCTTCGAAGCCGTCCGGAAGTCGTTTTCCATGGCTTCCCCGAACTCCTCCCATGTCCGAGATTTTGCCTCAGCGACCGCTGAAGCTGCACACCGCTTGGCCTGTCGGTACCTGTCCACTGCCTCCGGAGTCCTATGAGCCAAAAGGACCCGATAGGACTCCTTCTTCAGCTTGACGGCATCCCTCACTGCTGGTGTCCACCAAGGGGTTTTAGGATTGCCGCCCCGACAGGCACCAACTACCTTGCGGCCACAGCTCCGATCTGCCGCCTCGACAATAGAGGTGCGGAACATGGTCCACTCGGACTCAATGTCCAGCACCTCCCTCGTGACAAGTTCAAAGTTCTTCCGGAGGTGGGAATTGAAACTTTGTCTGACAGGAGACTCTGCCAGACGTTCCCAGCAGACCCTCACAATGCGTTTGGGCCTGCCAGGTCTGTCCGGCATCCTCCCCCACCATCGCAGCCAACTCACCACCAGGTGGTGATCGGTAGAAAGCTCCGCCCCTCTCTTCACCCGAGTGTCCAGAACATAAGGCCGCAAATCCGATGACACAACTACAAAGTCGATCATGGAACTGCGGCCTAGGGTGTCCTGGTGCCAAGTGCACATATGGACACCCTTATGTTTGAACATGGTGTTTGTTATGGACAAACTGTGACGAGCACAAAAGTCCAATAACGAAACACCACTCGGGTTCAGATCCGGTCGGTCATTCTTCCCAATCACGCCTCTCCAGGTTTCACTGTCGTTGCCAACGTGAGCGTTGAAGTCTCCCAGTAGGACAAGGGAATCACCCAGGGGAGCACTTTCCAGTACTCCCTCGAGTGTTCCCAAAAAGGGTGGGTACTCTGAACTGCTGTTTGGTGCGTAAGCACAAACAACAATCAGGACCCATCCCCCCACCCGAAGGCGGAGGGATGCTACCCTTTCGTCCACCGGGTTGAACTCCAACGTACAGGCTTTGAGCCGGGAAGAAACAAGAATTGCCACCCCAGCCCGTCGCCTCTCACTGCCGGCAACGCCAGAGTGGAAGAGGGTCCAATCCCTCTCAAGAGAAGTGGTTCCAGAGCCCTTGCTGTGCGTCGAAGTGAGTCCGACTATATCCAGCCGGAATTTCTCGACTTCGCGCACTAGCTCAGGCTCTTTCCCCCCCAGTGTAGTGACGTTCCACGTCCCAAGAGCTAGCTTCTGTAGCCGAGGATCGGACCGCCAAGTGCCCTGCCTTCGGCTGCCGCCCAGCTCACATTGCACCGGGCCTCTATATGTATATATATGTTTATATATACATATATATGTATATATATGTTAATATATATATATATATATATATATATACATATACACTGTATATGTGTATACATATGTATATGTATACATATATGTATGTATACATACATATATATATATATGTATATATATATATGTAGGTGTGGGAAAAAAATCACAAGACTACTTCATCTCTACAGAACTGTTTCAAGAGGGGTTCCCTCAATCATCAGGAGATTTTAATGGAAGCATTCACATACAAATATATATATATATATATATATATATATATATACACACATATGTATATATATATATACACATAAATATATATATATATATATATATATATATATATTATATATATATTCCTCACGCGTGCACTCACCCGACACTGCAGCGCGAGCACGATGATGTCACGTTATCGATGGGAAAATGTATTTTTAAACAATAGGATTTGCCTGAGCGGCCAGGAGACCTTGAGAGTAACAAGCGGTAGAAAATAGATTAGAAAGGACAAAAAAAACAAAAAACTTGGGACCTCCCGCGGGCCAGATTTTGGATGCTGGCAGGCCGTAGTTTGGGGACCCCTGATCTAAACTTTACCGCTGCCAGGTATTTTTTTTTATACTTTGTCATATTTTCAAAATGTGTTTGTTCCATTTTTTGCCAAAGTAAGACAAAGAAAACAATCTGAAGTTGTCTTAATTTTTTTGTTTCAATGCCATGATTTTAATAGTCCAGCTGACGTGTGCACAGATTTTCTTCCATGCGGCCCCTGAGCTAATATGAGTTGGATCCCCCTGATGTACAGTATTAAAGTATATGTAACAGCTGCAGCACAAAAAAAGGGGCAGCATAAAAGAAAAACTAGATTCAGCAGAAAAGAGACATTATAAACAAAGAGACATACTAACATAGAAGCAGTCGGACAAATAAAAAAAAAGTATTTTTGAATATGATGCCACAAGCTTGCCACGTCTCTCTTTGGGCTGTTTCGTGTACATGAGATTTTTTTGATTTTTACATTTTTAATAAATTTGATTTTTTAAATTTTTTTCCAAAAACATTCTCACATTGTCATTATTGTCTGTTGAGTTTTGAGGACATTTTTTTCCCCCCCATTTTTTAATAAGGCTGTAACATATCAAAATGTGGAAAAAGTGAAGCATTGTGAATACTTTCCGGATGCACTGTATCTATCCAACCACTTCAACAGAGGTGTTTTTTTTTTTTTACATACTGTAGAGCAGGGGTCACCAACCTTTTTAAAGCCAAGAGCTACTTCTTAGGTACTGATTAATGCGAAGGGCTACCAGTTTAATACACACTTAAATTAATTGCCAGAAATAGCCAATTTGCTCAATTTACCTTTAATAAATAAATCTATATACATATAAAAAATGAGTATTTCTGTCTGTCATTCCATCGTACATTTTTTTTCCTTTTACTGAAGGTTTTTTTTAAGAGAATAAATGATGAAAAAAACACTTAATTGAACGGTTTAAAAAAATGCAATTAAATTTTGAAACATAGTTTATCTTCAATTTTGACTCTTTAAAATTCAAAATTCAACCGAAAAAAAGAAGAGAAAAACTAGCTTTTTGTAACAATGAAAAAAAGTATTTATGGAACATTATTAGTAATTTTTACTGATTAAGATTAATTTTAGAATTTTGATGACATGTTTTAAATAGGTTAAAATCCAATCTGCACTTTGTTAGAATATAGCACAAATTGGACTAAGCTATATTTCTAACAAAGACAAATCATTATTTATTGTAGATTTTCCAGAACAAAAATTTTAAATGAAATTCAAAAGACTTTGAAATAAGATTTAAATTTGATTCTACAGATTTTCTAGATTTGCCAGAATATACTTTTTTTTTTATTTTAATCATAATAAGTTTGAAGAAATATTTCACAAATATTCTTTGTCGAAAAAACAGAAGCTAAAATGAAGAATAAAATTAAAATGTATTTATTATTCTTTACAATAAAAAAAATAAAATTACTTGAACATTGATTTAAACTGTCAGGAAAGAAGAGGAAGGAATTTAAAAGTTAAAAAGGTATATGTGTTTAAAAATCCTAAAATACTTTTTAAGGTTGTATTTTTTCTCTAAAATTGTCTTTCTGAAAGTTATGAGAAGCAAAGTAAAAAAATAAATGAATTTATTTAAACAAGTGAAGACCAAGTCTTTAAAATATGTTCTTGGATTTTCAAATTCTACTGTATTTGAGTTTTGTCTCTCTTAGAATTAAAAATGTCGAGCAAAGCGAGACCAGCTGGCTAGTAAATAAATAACATTTGAAAAATAGAGGCAGTTAACTGTTAAGTGCTGCTATTTGAGCTATTCTTAGAACAGGCCAGAGAACTCATCTGGTCCTTACGGGCGACCTGGTGCCCGCGGGCACTGCGTTGGTGACCCCTGCTGTAGAGCTTTATTTTTAGATGTTTTAAAACAAATTATTGAATTATCATTCCATTGACCCACATATATATTTTGAGGATAATGGTGGGGTATTTGCTATTACTATAAATTCCAAATACAGTGGTGCCTTGGTTTGTTAATCCACAGAAATTAAGTACGACTGCAAAATAAACCACCATGGCGTCCTCCCGCCTCCAAAGACATGCACCTGGGGATAGGTTGATTGGCAACACTAAATTGGCTCTAGTGTGTGAATGTGAGTCTAAATGTTGTATGTCTATCTGTGTTGGCCTTGTGATGATGTAGAGACTTGTCCAGGGCGTACCCAGCCTTCCGCCCAAGTGCAGCTGGGATAGACTCCAGCACCCCAGTAGAAAAGCACTTGATAAAGAAGGGGAGAGAATTTGGAACAAAGTTACATAAGCGGCGTCCGCATGGCTCTTCCTTCCTATCCTCCCTCTCTGTCTTCACCAACAAGTCTTCAAAAAAGGGAAAAGTGATGTTAAATGTTCATTTGTCCATTTCATTTGTCATTTATACGTACTTCACATTTTTTTCTGCACGTAAAACTGCAATTATTCCGTAAATGACGTGTTTTGTGTTACTATTTTAGGGTGTCTGGAATGGATTAGTTGAATTTACATTCCTTTTTACAGCAAAAAAACGCTTCATCGTCGGATCTTTTGGAATAAAATACTAACGAAAATCAAGGCACCACTGTCCGTATTTCATCAGTGAGCTGAAGTAATCTCTTTCCAATCTTATTTCTCAGCATTTTGTTTGAGGTGATGTGCTGCTGAAGGTTTTAACTCATAAAGCAATAATTGTGTTCCAATTTGAAAGGTTCACTTGGGTTCTTTCTAATTAAAAAAGGACCATACCAGTGTTTTGCATGCTTCAGCCCATTCACTACAAATCACATTTTTTTTCATCTCTTCTTTTATTATTAGACATAATGAAAAACAGATGGAATGACAATATATACATACATATAAATACAATCGAAACAAAAAAAATACAGCAAACCTAATTTATATATGCAATGCATTTAAGTAAGCACAAGGTTTTTTTTTTTAGCATCCATTCCACTCAAGTGAACACAAATGAACGAAGATAATAAATTCAAAAAATAATTATACAGGAGAAACAACATCATGTTCAGTTATTATCCATAGCGCAAATTCATGTTAGAAGACCATTCTGTCAGAAAACAATGGTTTGTAAAAAAAAATAAAAATAAAATGCATGCGGCATACAACATTATTTCCGGAGAAAAGGTGGCAATTCTGTAAATGTGTTAATAAATAAAAAAGAAAAGAAAAAGAGCAGATCACTGTGGTAAGCAGACCAATTAGAATTTAGGAAGGGAATATTGATAGTTTTCAGAAACATCAGACTGTAGTAATGATGGAACCTTAGTGTGTACAGTATTTCATTTATTGTATTATTCATGGCTCCTTGCTGTGTGGTGTAAAACAATGGTTCTCAAATGGGGGTACGCGTACCCCTGGGGGTACTTGAAGGTATGCAAAGTTGTACGTGAGATTTCAAAAAAATATTCTAAAAAGAGCAGTAATTCAAAAATCCTTTATAAATATGTTTATTGAAGAATACTTCAACAAAATATGAAAGTAAGTTCATAAACTCTGAAAAAAAAAATACAACAATTCAGTGTTGACAGCTGGATTTTTTGTGGACATGTTCCATAAATATTGATGTTAAAGATTTCCTTTTTTGTGAAGAAATGTTTAGAATTAAGTTCATGAATCCAGATGGATCTCCATTACAATCCCCAAAGAGGGCACTTTAAGATGATGATTACTTCTGTGTGTGGAAATCTTTATTCATAATTGAATCACTTGTTTATTTTTCAACAAGTTTTTTTGTTATTTTTATATCTTTTTTTCTAAATAGTCCAAGAAAGACCACAACAAATGAGCAATATTTTGCACTGTCATACAATTTGATAAATCAGAAACTGATGACATAGTGCTGTATTTTACTTCTTTATCTCTTTTTTTCAACCAAAAAACGTTTTGCTCTGATTAGGGGGTACTTGAATTAAAATAAATTTTCACAGGGGGTACATCACTGAAAAAAGTTTGAGAACCACTGGTGTAAAACACAGATACATGTTAAAATGTTGCATTGTATCCCAAGCTACCACAGATCAAAATTAGTATATTTAGGACTACAGTTGACTCAATTGGACCAGTTTGTAACAACTGTGTTATAAACCACTGGTCTCAGGGGCTGCTCTCTCCTGTGTTTTGTTGACATGAATGAATGAATTGTTGAAATTAAGTTGAGTAGAAATTCCTGTTTTTTTATTTTATTTTTTAAATATTTTTGTTGTGAATAAGCTCCTATCGCTAGCGGGATATTGTTACAGATAACTTTACAACCCAAAGTGGATTCTAATGTTGTAGACATAATTAAAATAATTAAAGGCTCACAATAAGACAGCAGCGTAATTGTTTCTTTAAGTTATGTAACTGAGAAACGCTATGAAGAAGACTGGAATTTCAATATACAACGATCACAGCTAAGCCCGCTACATTTAGGTCCCTGCACTAAAGGAAGCTAATTCTTTGAGCAATGGAACTTGCTCTTCTCGTTTCCGTCTTAGTCTGGCATACTGAAGTCGACATAACCAAAATTGAAACTAACCAGTTTTTGTGCACTTGTGACTTTGTGCAGATCCATTAAGAGAATGAGCAATAATAAAAGACACTAGTTTGTTGACATGGTTTTTCGCCTTTTGCACATATTTTTATTTGGATTCTTCTCCTTTCATATGTAGCGACGGGGTTATTGTGTAGGGTTCTGAGCTGTGATTTAGGGTGTTTCAGTATTTCTCAACCATCGCTGGGCTTTTTTTTTTTTTAGCTGTGAACCGTATGGTACAGCGGTACTCAGTTGTAATACACTTTTCTACCACTTGTGGCTGTAATGACAATATCTAAAAAAAAGAAGACGTTTTGAGCTAAAGTCAGTTTCTTAAGCACAAAAAATATGACTAAAGTGGTGATGCTGTATCTTCATTTGCACTTCAATTTTTTTGGGCTGTTTATTTAAAAAACACACATATTAGTATTATTTGTTATTCTTTAGTTAAAATGTATTTATTTTAGTAGTAGTTTGTATGCATTTTTTTCCATCAGTTTTTATGTGTCACTTCTACTGCAGTATATTTTAACAGTATTCATTTTTGTACTCAGCCTGATCTTAGTCTTGATAATAATCGTTATTATCAACACATGCTTTCATGTCATTTAACAAGGTTGTTGTTCTGTTAAACTGTTAGTAAGTTAGATATAATTATTGAAAACGATTGAAAATCTAGAGTAAGATTACTAATTCAGTGTTCAGCTGGGATCATGAAATGATTAACGTGGACCCCGACTTAAACAAGTTGAAAAACGTATTTGGGTGTTACCATTTAGTGGTCAATTGTACGGAATATGTACTGTACTGTGCAATCTACTAATGAAAGTTTCAATCAATAAATCAATCAAAAAAGCCATGAGGTCGTAAAGGTTAAGAACGCATAAAAGGCTTGTTTGATTGACTTGTTTGTCAGTTAGAGCCCTTCCAAGTGAAAATAGTTAGTTGCATTGCTCTTAGCTAGTTATGTCCTGGTATAACTTTTTCACTTCCAGTATGATATCAGCGCAGATCATACAGACTTGTATGATTTTCCCGTGTGGACTGATAGAAAAGGCTCGATTGAATGTAGTTGCTCAAACATGGTAGGTATGAAAAACACATTTATTATTAACTGCCTGGAAAGGACTGGTACTGTCTTTTAGTTTGAGTGGGGTGGAAATTATTTTTGGCCACACCGAGGAGTCACAATAACTTATTTAGATAGTTAAGCTAATGACACAGTACGGAAAGTTGAATGATTCTGCTGAATACTTTCTAACATGCTTCTGCCTTGGAGACTTGGCATCTTCAAGTAATATACAGCTATAATTATTCAATATTTGTTTGTGTTGACAAATATGGTGTTTTAGACTGCAATATTGTTCAATCAAAAACACTTATGTATGTCTAGCTCGTGTGCTATTGTGTGCTTAGCTGTTGTTTTGCTGCAAGCTCCTATAACCAATGAAGTTGGCACGTTGTGTAAATGGTAAATAAATAAAAAATAAAATTATTTGTAAATCCTTTTCAACCTATATTCAATTGAATAGACTGCAAAGACAAGATACGTCACGTTCAAACTGGAGAACGTTATTTTTTGCAAATATTAGCTCATTTAAAATTTGATGCCTCTAACATGTTTCAAAAAAGCTGGCACAAGTGGCAAAAAGGACTGAAAAAAGTTGAGGAATGCTCATCAGACACTTTTTTGGAACATCCCAAAGGTGAACAGGCTAATTGGGAACAGGTGGGTGCCATGATTGGGTATAAAAGCAGCTTCCATGAAATGCTCAGTCATTCACAAACAAGGATGGGGCGGGGGTCACCACTTTGTGAACAAATGCGTGAGCAAATTTTCAAACAGTTTTGCAAGGAATTTAGGGATTTCACCATCTAAGGTCTGTAATATCATCAAAAAGTTCAGAGAATCTGGAGAAATCACACACGTAATATTGAATGCCCGTGACCTTGGATCTCTCAGGCGGTACTACATTAAAAAAACGACTTCAGCGTGTAAAGGAAATCACCACATGGGCTCAGGAACACTTCAGAACACCACTGTCAGTAACTACAGTTTGTCGCTACATCTGTAAGTGCAAGTTAAAACGCTACTACGCAAAGCCAAAGCCATTTATCAACAACACCCGCCGGCTTCGCTGGGCCCAAGCTCATCTAAGATGGAGTGATGCAGTATATTCAATTGAATATACGCTGAAAATGATTTGTAAATCATTGGATCCTGTTTTTATTTACGAATTACACAACATGCCAACTTCACTGGTTTTGGGTTTTGTAAATGACTTCACTAAAATACAAGGAAAAAGCAACCTTGTGTGCTTATTGGAGGATATTTAAATGTGAACTGGTCGCAGGACCGCTTGTATCAGAGCACTTATTTCTCAGATTTTAGACGCAAGTTGTTGTAATCGTCGTTCTCCATAACCAATTGGGACATCCCTACTTTTAACTAATAGAGCTAATTTTGTTATATAGTTTGAACGCAATGACAGAAAAAGCTATGCACTTCAAAAAATGGCTGTCAAAATATGCAATTAAAAGACTAGATTTTAGGAAAAAATACTAAAAACTAGTGAAATTAACTCGCTGCATGGACAGATCATTTTACTTTATAAGACACCCCAAATTAAGATGTTTATATCCAGAAAATAGCAGGATTTTTAAGACAGAAAAACATATTTCATTCTGAAAACAAGCGTTATTCAACTTTCAATTCTTAATCTAGGCTTTTTGAGATCTTGCAGAATCTTTAAACGAGATGTTCTATGTTAAGGGGAAAACAAAATACCTTATTAAAATAGTTATTGTCTCAATTTTAATATCTTTAAACTCTAATGGAAAATATATAATTTTTTTAAGCTCAAATTAAAATTAGTCAATGACGACAAATAAGTAAATTGCTCACAAAAGTAGAACGTTTGTAGAATTTATTTTTGTAAATCTTGGCAAGTGGCAATTAATTTGCAGAATACATGCGCAAATCTTTCTTCTGGTGGCTAACCATCTTAAAAAAACGGTGAATTTTGTCAATTGTTGTTCTAGTTTCGTGGTGTCAAAGTCAATGCCTGTGGACGAATGAATTATCTATGGTCTCCGAGATGATATTTGATTAGTATTAGAACCGGCCTGCTGGCAACAGCTGCCTGCTGCTGTTTTGCACGCACCAATACTCCATCAGTGTTGGTGCAAGCAATTTTCAAACTGGGGTCCCATTAAATCATAAAAATGGGGTCCCACAGTAAATTTTGGGGTCCCATTTTTTGGAACCGTTTTGAAAACAAATGATAAATGTATGCATTATCCTGTTATATCTCACATTCTATACTGTGTTTTGGAAAAAGGTTGTCATAAATGTTACTTAATTAATTACAAAAAAATAATACAAAAGAAAACACATTTTTATGCCTATGTAAATTTATTCAGTTAGAAACATTCATTCAATTTCTTCTTTCCTTCATGGATCTAAACTTTCATTATTTTTTTCTATATTTTCATTGCAATATTTTCAAAATGTGTTTGTTCTATTAATGGCCAAAGTAAGACAAAGAAAACAATCTGAAGTTGTCTTTATTTTTTATTTTTAATGCCATGATTGTAATAGTCTGACCCGCGTGTGCACAATTTTCCCTCCTAGCTAATACCATCATGCTTTTATTATGAAGTTTATTTTGCACTAAACAGGAAGTCCCTGTGTGGCCATTTTAAGGGTACCCGACATTAGTTCAACACATAAACAAAACCATTTTCATAGAAATTACCTCAAATTTTATGTTGACAAAAGCAGTCAACCAACATTTAGACTCAAGCGAGCACTTTTTTTTAGTAATAATAAGAACACGGTGGACCGGGACTTGATGAGTTTTTTGACATAAGCAAGGCCGACATAGGCGGGTCCCACTGTCCGTTTGGGCCGTCATAGTTAAGGATTGGCATAGCATGAAATCTTGTACTTAGTTAGACAAGGGCTGAATAGAAAAACATTGGTATGGTCCATCCATTAACTTGCTATAATTTAGTCTATTGTGCGGAGTAAGGAGGTTTTGCGCTCTGCATTAACAGAGGACCGCCTTGGTCCTCCCAAACATCCCCTTCATCTTTGCCCTACCTGAGCGTCCACAGTCCGCACAGGAAATAAGGTCCTCGGGACAGCCAGTCTTCTTTGACCCGCCGAGACAAAAGTCGCAGTAACCATTGACGATGACTGAGCCGTCCGCCGCTTTCTTGGCTGGTGGGGGAGAAGAAAAAAAAGAGAAGGCAGCTTAAGAAGTAGATTGGAAGAGTTGGCTGGTAACATCAGTCATAGTGAAAGGGCGCATTAAGATCGTAATGAAACAACAACAAAGGTGAGCCATAAACTGTACTGAAATGTTCAATAAAGGAAGGACGTTATTTGTTATTTATTTCTCTTCAATCCCCTCTTGGCTCAACATGGAAGCGAACGGGCGAAACGTTGAGGGTGCGTGGAAGTTCTCATCAAGTATATCCATACTTGCCAACCTTGAGACCTCCGATTTCAGGAGGTGGGGGGCGTGGTCGGGGGTGGAGCGGAGGCGTGGTTGGGGCGGGCCGTGGTTGAGAGGGGAGGAGTATATTTACATCTACAAGTCACCAACTCGAGTATTTCCATCCATCCATCCATTTTCTACCGCTTATTCCCTTTCGGGGTCGCGGGGGGCGCTGGCGCCTATCTCAGCTACAATCGGGCGGAAGGCAGGGTACACCCTGGACAAGTCGCCACCTCATCGCAGGGCCAACACAGATAGACGGACAACATTCACACTCACATTCATATTAGTTAATTTTATATATGTATATATATATATATATATATATATATATATATATATATACATATATATGTGTATTTATATGAAATACTTGACTTTCAGTGAATTCTAGCTATATATATTTATTTTATTACATATATAAATAAAATAAATAGTTGTATCTCAGACGGCACCTATCAAATACACAGTAATAAAAACACAGTACTACTAACTGTACTGTTTTTGCTGGTTAATAAAAAAACAACAACAACACTTACCTTTCACTATTTGAGTAACCTTTGCTCTGCCATTTGCGTACTGGCGAGAGACACTTGCCGTCAGGTGAGCAACACCACATAAATCGTTGGCCAATCAAAAAGCAACCCCATAACGCTATAGCCAACATTCACCAGGAGATGGCGACAGAGAACATAGAATCACTCTATTACAGACGGCGTCGCCATGGCTGTAACTTCCTCGTTCTTCTGCTTCGTTTCCTTGTGTGCAGTTTTTTATTCAAATCCGTAGATGTTGTAATGTGATTGGGCAGGCAAGCTATTTATATAGGTGGAAAGCGGACGTGAAAACAGGCTGTCCCCACTAAGGTCTGCATGGAGCTGCAGGGGGCGTGTCCTCCAGCTCCACTGAATTTCGGGAGATTTTCAGGAGAAAATTTCTTCCGGGAAGTTTTCGGGAGAGGCGCTGAATTTCGGGAGTCTCCCGGAAAATCCGGGAGGGTTGGCAAGTATGAGTATATCCTTTATAAAAACTCTTACTTTGTTCATTATTGTAAACATTTAATCTTGCTATTTTGACAGAAAGCCGTGCCCTCATACTAGTGTTGTCCCGATACCAATATTTTGGTACCGGTACTGATACCAAAATTATTTAGATACTTTTCCGTAATTTTCTAAATAAAGGAGATCACAAAGAATTGCATTATTGGCTTTATTTAAACAAAAAATCTTAGGGTACATTAAACAAATGTGTCTCAGTGCAAGTTTTTCCTTAAATAAAATAGTTAATATACTAGACAACTTGTCTTTTAGTAGTAAGTAAGTACCATATTTTTATGGAGTATAAATCGCACTGGATGCGATTTATATATATATATATTTATATATATATATATATATATATATGCATTTTTGGGGGGAAATTTATTTGATAAAACCCAACACCAAGAATAGACATTTTAAAGGCAATTTAAAATAAATAAAAAATAGTGAACAACGTTATATATATAAATAACCAACTGAGAAGGTGCCAGGTATGTTAATGTAACATATTATGGTAAGAGTCATTCAAATAACTATAACATATAGAACATGCTATTAGTTTACCAAACAATCTGTCACTCCTAATCGCTAAATCCCATGAAATCTTATACGTCTAGTCTCTTACGTGAATGAGCTACATAATATTATTTGATATTTTACGGTAATGTGTTAATAATTACACACATAAGTCGCTCCTGAGTATAAGTCGCAAACAAAGTTTATAGTCCGAATAATACGGTAAGTGTTGTTGTGCTTTGTGCAGCCCTTTGAGACAGTCGTGATTTAGGGCTATATAAATAAACTTTGATTGAATGATTGAAAAAGGCTCCTAATTTAGCTGCTGACAAATGCAATAACATATTGTGTCATTTTCCACATTATTATTATGTCAAAATTATTAATGACAAGTGGTAGAAAATGAAATATTAATCTACCTGTTCATTTACTGTTAACATATGCTTACTTTCTCTTTTAACATGTTCTATCTACACTTCTGTTCAAATGTAAAAATCACTAATTCTTTTGTTGTTTGATACTTAACATTAGTTTTGGATGATACCATGAATTTGGGTATCAATCTGATACAAAGTCGTTACGAGATCATACATTGGTCATATTCAAAGTCTTCATGTGTCCAGGGACATATTTCCAGAGTTTATAAACATACTATACTTTTCAGAGGCGGTATAGTACCAAAAAGGATTCATTAGTATCGCCGTACTGTACTAATACCAGTATGCCGTACAACCCTACCTCCTACCACCAGGGGGCAAACCACTCCCTGCTAGGACAGAGCAACTGGAGGTTTCATGACCATCTCTATAATGTGTGGCATCCCTGCTACTTGATTGCATAATCGCTTCAACGGAAGCAATCACATTGCCTCTGAAGACTATTTTAAATGCATGCTCGTTCTCCGGCAAAGCATCTTATACACACACACACACACACACACACACACACGTATGCAGATAAAAAGAGAAAGATAAATTCACAGACATGCAAGAAGACAATAGCCTGTGCATGTGTGTGTTCACATGAGCAAGAGGTCATTAATCCTTCCATTCCAGTCTGGAATTTTGTTTGGCCGGAAGGGGGTAGGGTGATAATGTGATTGAAAAGAGGACGAGAAGGGAAGGAAAACCCAGAAGGGGGAGAGTTTGGTTTTTTGTATCGAAAAGGGTCGGGCTTTAGGAATCGGGAGAATAAAATCATTTTAAACATAGTCAGTGATCAGGACAAGAGACAGCAAAACCGAAACAGACAGAGAGCAATGGAGTGTTGGAAAGGCTACATCAGCGTTTCTTAGCCATCGTTGAATACCGCCATAATATGCACCTAATTGTCAACATCAACAACGATACTGAATGACAACGCAGGACACGCAATGCTAACATCATAGTTAATAGTCGTAGTTACGACTGTCAAGTTGACCAAGTTTTTGCAGGACAATTTACATTTAGAACTCAAATCTCAGTTCAAACTAAGGAATTATGTAGGATGTGACGAAGTATTTTCATGTCGTGGCCGGGTTGTAGTGGCCAGGTGATGACCATAGCAATGATGCTGAATAATCTTCCACGCTACCAGTGAGTACCGTAATTTACAGAAGATCACAGTCGAGGCTCCTTTATTGGGTAAAACAAGTGTAAAGGTGACTTTATGGGTACTATTTCATGTTTAGAGGGCTCTAATAATGTTACAAAACGTATTTAGCTGTTGTTTTTATGATATAATCCTACTTGGAACCCAATTGGCCGTGATAAACGACTCTACTGGAGTCCAACAGAGAGGCAGCAAGCTGAGTAAAGTAGCCTGCATGCATGGAAGACTGTAAACATAAGGATATAAGATGTTTTTTCAACCAAAAGTACCGCATCAGATTAACAACAACACCAGCTGTGATGAAATGTGTGATGATTCAAGTTAATGATCTTATTATACGAGTGTTCTATGTCAATCTGCTGGTGTGTTATCTTATTATTAGTACAATTTTAGCTTATGTTAATAAAATGCTAACTTACTATCAGTAAAATAGGCTGACCATACATCCTCTTTTCCCCGGACATGTCCTCTTTTGCGGCGGTGTCCGGCCGTTTTTTTTTAAATGCGTCAAATGAGGGTTGCGTGTATTTTCAATGTAGGTCCAGGGTTAAGTTACCATATATGTGTATGTATATATATATATATATATATATATATATATATATATATATATATATATATATATATATATATATATATATATATGTATATATATATATATGAAATACTTGAGTTGTTGAATTCTAGCTGTAAATATTGTAGCGGCTGGCTACGGGGTGTTAGCCAATGGCTTTGGCTGGGGAAGTGTTGGTTCGAGTTTTGCTGGGAAAAGGAAATAGACTTTTTGGTAAACACTAAGGTGAGTGTAAAGTCAACATTTTTAACTCCAGTAAATGAGTTATTTTAGTATTTGTGAGTCCATGGAAACTTCACTTTTATCTCCCGCTGGATCCACATCGTTCGAGGATGGAGACAGGCTAGCTGTTAGCTTCAAGCTAACCAGCACCCGAGCAGACTCCTCCACCTCAAAAACATACTTTGCAGGTTAAAAAACAGGGCAGTTGTTTGCCTTTTGAAGTGTTAATGTGCGATGAGTGTTCAAAAGGAGTCTTTTGAAGAAGTGGCTGACAAGTTAGCATTGCTGACAGTGACGTCATCACCGTCATTGTTTACTGAAGCGGAGATGGTGACTGTGTGTTATGATAAACGCGATAGATTTATCAGATTTAATTTTTTATTATCTAGAGCAGGGGTGTCAAAACTGTGCCAAAGAGGCCATTTGCGGCCCACAGCTAATGTTTTAAAGGCCCACGGCACATTCTAGAAATACTATTAAAATAAACTAAAACATAACAAAAGTGAAGTAAAAAAGCTTAAAGGTGAAATGTAATTTAGAAAAAGTTGTAATGTTGACTAATAAAACAAAGCTGTTTTTTTTCTTTCAAACTGTCATTGCTCAAAACATAATATTGAATCGAAATCAATGTTATTATGAATTATTGACCTATCCAAGGTTACCATTACTTCACATCTAATATTCCACTAAGAAAAATATTTTTGGTAGAAGATTTTGCATATTTTCTCTGTTTGCCATTAAAAAATAGTTTTGTTTGACAAAAAAGGGCTGAAAACAAACAAACAAAAAAACAACATAGAAAAACTAAAACATTTTGAAATGAGGGATGGATGTGAAGTTGATGTAGACTCCAGAGATTTAAGGGTTAAATATAAAATGTATGTATGCCCTGGCACACCATTATCATCATTTCATGACCCAAGCAAAACACTTTTTACACTTTTATACTGAAATAAATACACTTACAACTTGTTGAATAAAAACATAGAAAAAACTACCAGCAGCGGTAAAGTTTAGATCCATGGAGGAAAGAAGAAAGTGAATGAATGTTTATAACTGAATACATTTACATATGCATACACATTTGTTTTATTTTTTATTTTATTTTTTAATGAATTAACTAAACGTTTATGACAACCTTTTTCCAAAACATGATATAGAATGTGAGATACAACAGGATAATGAATACGTTTATCATTTGTTTTCAAAACGCTTACAAAAAAGTGGGACCCCAAAAATTTACTGTGGGACCCCATTTTTATGACTTGATGGGGTCCCTGGGACCCCATTTAAAAAAATCCCTAGCGCCAACACAGCAGTCAACAGAGGAGAGAAAATGCTTTATTTAAATAAATATAGCATTTATAAAGCAAGTTCGACTATCATTGGCAAATTTTCACCTACCTTGGCGTGCTGCCCGCCTTGGCACGCATATACGTGTCCTCTTTTTGGCATTTTAGGATATGGTCAGCCTATTGTATACATACAGTAAGTGAAATGCAGAGGTGGGTAGGAACGCGCTACATTTACTCCATTACATCTACTTGAGTAACTTTTGGGATAAATTGTACTTCTAAGAGTAGTTTTTATGCAACATACTTTTACTTTTACTTGAGTATATTTATGGAAAAGAAACGCTACTTTTACTCCGCTCCATTTATCTACAATCAGCTCGCTACTCGCTACTTTTTTTTATCGATCTGTTATTGCACGCTTGGTTTGATTTGATTTTGTCAGACACACATTCAAAGTAGGATCTACGCATGCCTGCGTTTCACCAATCACATGCAGTCACTGGTGACGTTGGACCAATCAAACAGAGCCAGGGTGTCACGTGACCGTCACACGTAGAACCCGACATGTTGAAAAACTGTTTGGGGTGTTACCATTTAGTGGTCAATTGTACGGAATATGTACTGTACTGTGCAATCTACTAATAAAAGTTTCAATCAATCAATCAAAAGTGTAAAGGAAAAAAGACACTTTTTATTTCAACCGTACTTCCCGTCAAAAGCCTAAAGGCTGATCGCACAGTTCCTGTCTTCACAATAAAAGTGACTGTCCATCGCGCATGCGCTAACAAAATAAGATTCTCCGAAAGCCAGCGCAAACAAGCTTGCAAGCTACGGAGTTTGCCGCCAATGTATTTCTTGTAAAGTGTATAGAAATGAATATGGAAGCTGGACAAATAAGATGCCAAAAACCAACGACTTTCATGTGGTATTAGACAGAAAGAGGAACTATTTTTCTCCTCCATTTGAAAACGTGGACGTTATCAGCACTACTGTCTGATTCCAATCAATGCAAGTCATCAGAATCAGGTAATACACCCACTTATATTCTTGTCCTTATGTAAGATAGGAATCTATATGTTAAACATGCATGTATATTCATTAAAACACCTTTAACATGTGAAAAAAAACGGCAAAATAAATAAATATAAATTACATACTGTATATATAAATATATAACATCTGAATCGCTCACACTGCCGTCGCCTTTTTTTTTTAGTGCTTCACTCTAACTTTCCTCATCCACGAAACTTTCATCCTTGCTCAAATTAATGGGGAAATCGTCGCTTTCTCGGTCCGAATTGCATTTGCTGCTGGTGGCTATGATTGTAAACAATGTGAGGATGTGAGGAACTCTATCGTCAATGTTCTCTACGAAATCCTTTCAGCAAAAATATGGCAATATCGCGAAATGATCAAGTATGACACATAGAATGGACATGCTATCCCTGTTTAAATAAGAAAATCTCATTTCAGTAGGCCTTTAAAATGGTCGGAATTAAAAAGTTGAGATGAAATATAATTTAAAATAAACAAATAAATAAATATGCCCCCTGCCGCAAAATGCCTGGTCTTTATACTGAATCAAACTGATTACAAACATTATTGCTTCCCAAAAGCTTGCACTGCGATGATGTCCTGTTTTTTTTTTTTTTTTACTTTTTAGGCAAAGTACACATCGAAACTACAAAATAAACACTAGTCATAACTATAAAAACAACAACGCTGCACAGTTTATCATCAAGGGGTGTCTGATCAAAAGATTATTACACTACATAAAAAAACATACTTAAATGTGCTTGTTACTGTCCATAGAGTACTTTTAAAATCATTAATATAAAGAAAACATTGAAGGCTGTGATGGCGTGTTATCTTAAATTCGTTAGACAGATAGTTCTAACACAATTTTAATAATCTCTTTTCTTTTTTTTTGCCAGAGATAACATTGTGAGACATTGGTGGTATCATCTTTTCATTATGGAAATTTACCCTGCACTTCATCAAACCTGTGCTGGCTCACTTTGACATTGAATATTGTACAGTATCGTATTACCCAGACCTTCGCCAAGGCTGGATAATCAACAAAATAGCGCGGCAATTCTCAAACTGTGGTACGCGGGCTCCATCTAGTGGTATGTCAAAGAATCACTTATTTGAATATTGTAATGACGTGACTCAACCCATTATCACAGTGTTACTGTTCAAACTGTGTGTAATGTTACAGGGGCCAAAATAGTAAATATACTTGTCAAATAAAAACCTCTTGTCAAAATGTGGACTGTGGAGGGGTTTGTTTTCCCGGAATGCAAAGAACAGTGACGGGACACGGCGTGAAGGTAAATACATGATTTTAATCTTAACTCAAAAGCTACACACAAAAGGCACTCACAGTGGAGGCACAAATATTAACGCAGGGAACAAAACTAATACTTAAACACAAACTACGAACATTAAACAAACAACAGTTACTGTGACATGAGCAAAAACCAGAGCAATGACACCAGAACGACCAACAGCAAATGACGGGCTTGAATAGTGACATGATTAACAACGGGTGCGTTTGTTCAAACAAAAGAGGCAGGTGAAACTAATGAGTTGTCACGGAAACTAAAAAACCAGGGTGCGCACAAAAAGGAACTAATGGAGTCAAAAACAAACAGAACATAACTAAACAGAACATGATCACAAGACATGACACCTCCTCCTTGTTTTTAATGAATACTTAAGCCTACTACATTCATTAGGGTTGTACTTTGAAAGACAAGTGTTTTCTGAGGTGGTATTTGGTGAAAAAAGTTAAAGAACCACTGAAAAATTGTTCTTGATGCTGTTGATGATTGTCAGGCCTTCAGATAAAAGCCATACAAGCTAAATTAAGCAAGTAAGTAAGTGTATTTTACTTATAAAGCGCTTTTCACAAATAAAATCACAAAGTGCTGTCCGAAACAGGTGAAGTAAAACAACAATTCAATTAAAACAGGGGCAACAACATAAAAAAGGATAAAAAGTGGATTAAACATAATAGTTAAAAGGTGCATTAACTAAAAGCTTTACTAAAAAGAGAAGTTTTCAAATGTTTCTTTTAAAGTTTCAACACAGTCAATATCACAGAGGATCATTGTCAGTTACATTCTGTATTCGTTGAACAAACATTATAACTCTGGCTTGCGTGTGCATTATTTTTATTAGAAAACAAAATCTAACACTGTACTGAATATTACTGATTATTAAAAAAAAAAAAAAATGTTACTACTATGCACAAGTAAAGTACCTAAACGCCACAGGGGCATGAACGCATCTTAATTTTGCTATATCTAATTTGGCTATCTTCCAGTGGGTTTTACTACTTCACTAGTAAATGTGTCAAATCTATTGCCACTGCGAAAACTGCACAATTTGCACGGGATTTAGTGTTCTTGGATGGAAATAACTTCTGTGGTAATAAACCTCCTGAGATCCAGAAAAAAAACGCTGCAATTTTTTTGGATTAAATAATTTAAAAAAAGAAGAAGTTTTTTTTTAAACTATAACCTCTGCAGTGCTAGATGAATACAGCAGAACCTTGATTTACCAACTTAATTGGCTCTTTAACATGGTTCATGGTTTGTGAACCGAAATGTTTGTATAGTGAAGCAGATTTCTCCTTAAACATTTTTTTAAACATGAACAATTTTTTCCAGCTTTGACTAAAGTCCCTATTTTAGTAAAAAAAAAAAAACACTTTACAATACATTATCTGGAATGTATATATACTGTGTATGTATATATATATATATATATATATATATATATATATATATATATATATATATATATATATATATATATATATACACATACATATATATATATATATGTACAGTATACAGTATATATATACATACACATATATATATACATATATATAAATACATCGTTGATTGAGGGAACAGTTCTGTAGAGATGAAGTAGTCTTGTGATTTTTCTCCCACACACACATACACACACACACACACACACACACACACACACACACACACACACACACACACACACACACACACACACACACACACACACATACACACACACACACACACACACACACATATATATATATATATATACATATACATAAATACATATGTACATACATATACATATATTCATATATATGTATATATGCATATAATATATACGAATATATAGATATACACATACATATTAATATATATATATATGAATATATATATATATATACACATATATACATATAAATATACATATATATATATATATATCTACATATCTATCTATATATATATATATATATATATATATATATATAGATAGATATATAGATATATATAGATATATATATATATATCTATATATATATATATCTATCTATATATATATATATATATATATATATATATATATATAGATATATATATATATATATATTGGTAAAAACTACTACCACAATCATTTGATTTGTAGCATTCAAATTGAGGCACCCCTGGTCCAGGCATAGTTTGATGCACATATAGATATGGCCCATTTGAGAATATACTTAAAATAAAATCCAGACACATGTTTTCTTTGCCAGGCAGCAAAACACATAAAGCTTTGTTGTATATGCCCGGAACCAAAGCAAACCATTTTTTTGGTCTCCTTGTTAAGGTCAGAAAAATTGCTTTTATCTCTCATGTTATTTATGTTTGCCGCTACTGATTGGGCCTTGGAGTCCCCGGTGGGATACAGTGGGTAATCCCATGAACACACAAATAAAACACATTCAGGCTACATTTTAACTGTCTGTGTGTGCAAGTGTTGCTGTTTGCCTGCCATGGTGTGTAGAGTTATGTGTGCGTGTCTGCAGACCCCAAGGTGTGAATCAGCAGGTCTTGGTGTATGCAAGCAAGACAAAGCTGCCTGCTGGCTTACAAAAGAGACTGGGGGGCGGGGGTTAGTCCATCAATGATTAAATGCCTGTGGCCTTGTTTTAAAGCCTGCAACCACAGACACGCCACCGCTGGACATACAAGTATGTGAAAGGGGGCGATGACCGAGAGGGGCTTGCACAAAGCCAATGAGCGAGTACTAGAACAAAGAAACAC